>NC_068939.1:96268946-96593860 GCF_016801865.2 Culex pipiens pallens
AGATGTAGTATTACCATGTTTTTAACTGTGTAGAGAACCTTATTCCTGGCTCTCCATGTAAGAATTTACATATTTTAAAGGGTTTGAAAGGAAACTTACAAGATGCTACACGAGCTGAATGTTGTTCCTTGAGCAATTTTGAGTACCTGGGCCAAATATGAGCAAAAAGGTCGACTTTGACCTTTTGATACTCGAAAGTTACGTTTGTATGAAAAATGCGAAATTCTAGTAAAAAAAAACTAAAACTGTATGGAAAAAAACTAACTTAATCCACCTATGTGGTTGGAGCCTTCCTCACTCATTACCAACAATGGGTGATATGATGGGGTTGGACACAAATTTCATATTTTTTTTAGATCTGGAATAAAAAAGTACATAAATATCACTTAAGTGATCATATCTTGAGACAGGGTTACCTGATCTTCAATGTTTTAGACTCGTTGGAAAGGTTTTTTGATAACCTAACCAACGATGGGTCGAATGGTGGATCCGGACATAGTTTACATACATTTAAGTGGGATCCGGCTTCCAAAAAGTACATAAATAACTCTTAAGTAGACATATCTCGAGACAGGGTTGCCAGATCTTCAATGTTTTGGAGTCGTTGGAAAGGTCTTTTGATAACCTAATCAACGATGGGTCGGATGGTGGATTCGGACATAATTCACATACACAGAAAAAAAAGTTGAATTTTGGAATGTTGAAAATTTGGTAGGTTGAATATTACCTCTTTATTTGTGTAATATTACATAAAAAATGTGTAAAAATGTGAACCTGATGAATATTCATCAAAATCTGATGAAAATTCATCATTTTTTGGGGTAAAATTTATCATTTATTTTGCCACAAAATCTGTCTCCATTTCCTGATGAATATTACCATCATTTTTTTTTCTGTGTACATTTAAGTGAGATCCGACTTCCAAAAAGTACATAAATATTACTTAATTGGCCATATCTCAAGACCTTCAATGTTTTGGTTTCATTGGAAAGGTCTTTTGATAACCTAACCAACGATGAGTTGGATGATGCATCCGGACATAGTTTTCATGCATATAAGTTAGATCCGGATATATGTGAAAACACATTTTTATATATAACTTTTGAACAACTTATCAAAACTTCAAACAATTCAATAGCGATTTATGGGACCCTAAACCAAGTCAAATGCAGCCAGTTTGAATAAAATACATACATACACACTAGGATGTAACAAAAAAGACTTTTTGGCGGGCATTCAGGGTTTAGTTCCGGTGGGCATACTGAGCCTAAATCCCAAATATGAGATTGATTGGACGTAACAGGAGCTGGCGCTCCGCCCTTCAATTTTAAATGGGATTTAACCCGTAAAAAAAGATTTTTTTCAAAATGTCACTTTTTGAGGCATTTTGGCCACCAATGCGTTTACCAAAAACATCACTGGCGTGTAGGCCAGTTCCTTGCGCATCTTTTGGTATATATAACATTGAAGTTTGGAGCATCCTGGAGCTCGGTACAGACCTTCAAAGTTTGGCATATTTTCGAAAAATCGGTCCCAGCAAAATCAAATGGCGTCTCGGGCGTCGCGAGGTGCGACGCATATCTTTTTTGCCGGGGCCGATTTTTCGAAAAAATGCCAAACTTTGAAGGTCTGTACCGAGCTCCAGGATGCTCCAAACTTCAATGTTATATATACCAAAAGATGCGCCTACACGCCAGTGATGTTTTTGGTAAACGCATTGGTGGCCAAAATGCCTCAAAAAGTGACATTTTTGAAAAAATCTTTTTCTACAGGTTAAATCCCATTTAAAATTGAAGGGCGGAGCGCCAGCTCCTGTTACGTCCAATCAATCTCATATTTGGGATTTAGGCTCAGTATGCCCACCGGAACTAACCCCTGAATGCCCGCCAAAAAGTCATTTTTGTTACACTCTAATACACACACATACACTCACACAGACATTTATTCAGTTTTCGATTCTGAGCCGATAGGTATACATGAATATAGGTCTACGAGCTCTTTTTAAAAAGTTAATTTTTCGAGCAGGATTATACCCAAGTAACCAGAAGCACTAAATCAAAACTCTAAATCCACTCTAAATAAACTTTCACGATGCTATGACACTTTAAATAGTCTTTCCCAATGTTTTGAAACATTTGTAGCTTGAAACATTATTATCTACTGTATAATGACATATAGAACAGCCAATTAAAGTTTCAAAGCATTTAGCTCAATAATGTTTCAAAACATTAATGGTAAGCTTTATATATCAATGTAAAGTAAGCTTTTAAAGTTACATCACACTTTGACATTTCTTCAAATGTTTCAAAACACTAACTCAACATTAGTGAGAGCAAAGAAAGTTTGGCAGTATTTGGTGGTATTTTTGTTGATGCAGGAAAAATCGTTTGGAGGAGGTCCAGGTTTTACTCGGACGAGATCGTGTTCGGAGTGGCATACGTCTACGCCAGCTTCAACGATACCTTCGTCCACGTTACGGATCTTTTGGGCAAGTAACTATCTGGCGGAGCACCGGCGGCATGAAGGTCAAGGCTGATCGTGACAAGGCTCGCCCTACGCTGCTATGTGGCCGCTTTGTACGTAGGCGGAAAGTGCAAGTCCCTCGGAATCACCTCGCTGCACATGAAGCTGCGTGCCGCCGGCGGAACTTGCACCAAGACCCCGGGACCGGGTGCGCAATCGGTGCTCCGTGCCCTAGCCCGTTCGTCGATGAATATTGTGAAGATTATCAATATCTTGTAAAGGTATGAAGTGTATTGATTAATAAATATGTACTTTGTTTCAACCTGGCTAGTGTATTCTTTTTTCATGCAACTAACTGAAGGAAGACTCTATCGACAAAAATCATACGTGTAAACATATTTCAGGACGGGCGAGACGGTTGGCGCAGGGCATCTAGGTGAAACATCTCTGAACATCAAATCAACACGCAGTTTAGAATCTCGAATGAAGCACAACACAGCAAAAAAACGCAAACAAGCTTTCAAAAACCGTCATCCCAGCGTGAAAAGCACTCTCCCAAGAGAGAGAGAGCTGCGCGCAAAGCTTTTTTTTCTATTTCAAATACTGTCGGTAAGGTAGTATTTTGACGTTTTACCGCGGTATAACTCTATATCAACTCTACCAGTCGCCACTCAATTTTACCTCCATGCGTATAAAGTGAATATAAAGTTTTGAGACTCTGTATGCATACTTTATATGTTGATATAGAGGGGATTTAAAGCTACCATATACAGTCCCACGGTTACTTGGGTAGCCTCACCTCAGTGAAGAAGGCAAAACAGGAAAAAACTAACCTAATCCACCTACGTGGTTGTTGCCTTTTCACTCTTAACCAAAAAAGGATCTCATAAAATATCCAGAAATTATATTCATCTTAATAATAAGTTTCTTTTTTGTAAAAAAATCTTAGAAGTTCAAATACTTTCCAACCATCCAATCGGCGGATTTCCCCTTCCGGTAAGTCCAACAACTCTTGCCTGTGCGAGCTCGAGTGAAACGCGCGCGAAACTCCGCTGAGTCCGGGTTTCCGGGAGAAGGGAAAAAAGGTGGCAAGAGCAGACGCCGGAGCGAAGCCTTTCTTTCCAATTTAAAATATTTAGTTCAGAAGACATGAATGAGCATAATTTCAATTGCACACTTGATGTTAGTGCAGATTTTTTACTCGCGAGGATTCACAAAATTAATAAGCGCCACACTCGGCTGGGAATGAGGCCTAGACCTGCGAGAGCTCTTAACCAAGCACCGCTTCTACAGAAGGCTGGAACACGACTTTGTATTCGGAATTGAATGAAAAGGATGTGATTTTATGTTCACGGTGGAATCTTTATACACATTTATATGGAATGAATGTGTGTACTCGCGGGAACAATGACGGCACCGTTTCGGGTTGAGACCATAATTACGTTAATGAATGACGAAATAAACAGAATTATGCACGCGACGCTGTGGAAGGATAAAATTGTCAAGTGGCAAGAATGTTGGGTTTAATCTGGGTTTCAAGAAACAACTTGATTTAAGAAGCAAAATACGTATTTATACTACTAGCCACTGATGAAAAGCGCACTTTCAAGCTAATGAATTATGTAACCTTGTTTCACGCACCATCAAATCAAATTATTCGCTCTACAGCATTGCCTTGGCGTTCTCGATTGCGGGATTCCTACTCAAAACTAAGTGTTCAAAGGCTCGATTGTTGAGGCAATTGCAAACCCCTTTTACACCTTAGCTTCCATCCACCCCGGGATTCGAACTGACGACCTTTGGATTGTTAGTCCAACTGCCTACCAGCGACTCCATCAAGGCAGGACCCAGGGAGACGACTCCTACACCTGGACTGAGCTTTATTGATTTATTGTGTGCGAATCAACAGGCGGATATGCGCCCAAATGATTAACTTTAACTAAAACTACTTAATTACTATACATTCAAATAAAAACTACATATTTCTAAAAAAAGACAAAAACCTAACCTTTAGGGCGTCACGGGACAAACCAAAGAGCTAACGATGTAATCTCAAAGTTAGATCGTGGCCAATATTTACTGCCCCATCCGACGGAAGGCGTGGTAAGACAAATCTCGTCTCGAAAAATACCACCGGGACCGTTTGGGATCGAACCCAAGCCGTCTGGGTGAGAGGCAACCACGCTTACCCTACACCACGGTCCCGACCACGCACCATCTAGTAGTGAAAACGAAGCAATAATGCCAGCAAAAAAAGTGTCCTCTCAGAGATCTACGCTGGACAAATCTCGTATATTAATCAAGATTATGTCATTCCTCGAATTCTGGCCCAGGCCGACATTTCGTCGGTATGCCCTTTGCCTGGCCCTGGGTTCGTCGCGGTCCAGTCAAGCCAACCGTTACACACACGTATTGTCATTTAATTCCACAGTAAATGTTACTTCTTTGATCCCGACATGATAAATATGTCAAGTGTTTTCGCTTTGTAACTCTCCCCCCTGGACTCACATGTGCGGTACGCATCCCACGAATGCCCGTGTCCCCGCGTTCCAACCCGCCGGGGACCATACCGGACCGGATCAGGAGGAATTTCCGTTCGGGTCATCGGAGCGAAAAAGGTTAGGCACACAAATATGGGGGCAGGGTGGGGTTGGTTGGGCAAACAAAACTGTGTTTTTCAAAAAATGTACATTTAAATCTGGTGGCATAACTTAAGTTGTAAAATCCAATTCAGCGGTAAACTCTATATATTGACATTTGGAGTCGATAATCTTCATGTTGAAAGTGCTTTAGGACTGCTTTAGGGTTCATTAACCCCAGATGAATTGCCGTTGAGCACGAATCAGGTTCAGGAAATCAACCTGGTCTCTTCGGAAAATAAAAAAAAAACTTATTTTGGTTTCCCGGAAGCTACACGCACAAAAATTGTGTAAGTTTGAATGAACAAAACAGTTTATTAAAAACAACTATCATGGTTTGTAGACGTCACAAACGTATTGTATCATTTCGATAATCACCGTTTTTCGGTTCAACCAACATTTTGCCGTTTTGACAAACACGTTTGTTGTTTGAAGCTAATCTCAATTTAACGTGTTTGGAAAATTAACAGTGTATGTTTTCAATCCAACAAGATGGCCGAAGTGAAAAATGTGGAATTCTGGGGATGTTTACGAAATAGGTAAGTGTGTATTGTATCAGGTATTTAATTAATGAATAAACCTTATATTGTTCTGTTCCAGTAATTGTTCGTGTCATACAACTAGGCTGGAGAAAACTATGTCCGGGTATAATGAGGTAAAAGCCATGTAATTTTGTCTTCCCAAGGGGTTCGATTTTTTCAGAAGTTCCTTTTTTAGGTAACTTGCACCATGTCTCTAGCAGCTGATATTTCTTGTCGGCGTCCAAGGAAAATGATTGTGAAATAAGCGTGACCGGAATTCTCCATAATGTGTTGCAATTATTAGTGAAAAATAGTGAAATAAATCTTTTCAATAAACCTAACATTTGTTTATACATATTAAGATTAAAAAGAAGAAGAAAAGCCTATCCAGATTTTGTCATTGTCATAAAACTGATCTTTGAATCAACAATCATGTTTGTTAAATCATCCCAAATGATTATTATATTTACAAACATGTCAGGCCATGGCAATGACAAACATGTTTGTTGAAACCACAAACATGTTAGGTTGAATTTGGCAAACATGTTTGCCGGCCTCGAGATGACAATCGTGTTTAGCAGCTGTACCCAACATTTTGCCAAGTTCACAATCAGATTTTTCTGCGTGTACTATGAGCTCCATAATGTAGCGTCTCCTAATCGCTAACTGACTTATGCCAATATTGTTTACGGTTAGAACTAGGGCGGTATCTAATCGCCTTCGATCCTCTTTCAGATTTTGGTCATTCGATTTTTATGTATTTTTTAATCCTAATTGATATGCCCAGAAAAGCTTTCTGCATCATTAGTTTGTCCTTATAATTTTTCACACAAATTTGGCAGCTGGAAGTATAAAACTTCAAAAATCGGTATCTTTTGAAGTAATTTTTTATCGATTTGGTGTCTTCGGCAAAGTTGTAGGTATGGATAAGGACTACACTAAAAAAATGATACAGGGTTAAAAAAATGGTGATTTTTAATTTAACTTTTTGTCACTTAAACTTGATTTGCAAAAACACTATTTATATATATATATATTTTTTTTTATATGTCCCCTAAATCAAATATCAACTTTGCAGAAATTTCCAGAAAGGGCAAACAATTTCAATTCTTTTTCAAAAAAAACGAAATGATCGCAAACATTTGTCAGCTTCATTTCTCGACGTAAAATCAAATATGCAATCAAAATGTACTCCAGTGAAATAAGCATAAGCATAAGCATAAGCATAGGTGCCCACCCGCAGTTGCTACTCCGTTATTGACCAGGACCTCCAGAAGTTACATCCACGAGCCGTGGAAGATAAGTGGGAGCTATCTTTCCTCGCTTCGCAACTTCTCAAAGGCCCCTATCATGCTGATCAATACCGGCGCCGGCCACGACCAGTGGTAGGGTCACGGGGAAGTGGATGGGAATGTTAGTCCGATACTTGAGTGATAGAGACCGCCCAATCGACTGCTTCTCCGACAAAGTATCACATGAGTTTTGAGGGGGTTAGTAGATGGGTATGAGGTCAGGATTCACGAGTGGCAGTGATGTGACCATGAGCATTTTGTTTATCGGTTGAAATTTTTAAATCTTAGGCAGCCGGCTGCGGAAAGATAAACTAGTGCTGATTTAGAAAGTTTTTTTTAATCGAACGCGTGCCAACCGAGCATTATTGCTATGGGCTGGACTTATCAGTATATTTTTACTGTTTCTACAATTAAGATAACGCGAGCAAATTTCAAATATCCTCGCAGCACACAATACACGACAAAAATGCGAAACAAAAGGCACACGCAAAAAAATTCACTTTTCACTCCGAATATTTTTTACGACCACGCGCTCCCTTTGTCAATTATGCACTCAATCAAATTGTACTCCAGTGAAATGTTGATAAAGTGAGCCGTTTTCAAGTTATAGCCATTTTTTGGTAACTTTTTTGAAAATCATCGCAGTTTTTCATTTTTTGTAAATTAGTGTACATGTTTGTCCACGTTGATAATATAATATTTTTGAAGTTCTAAGAAAATTCTCTATATTAAGCTTTTTTGAACTTTGTTGATACGACCCTTAGTTGCTGAGATATTGCCATGCAAAGGTTTAAAAACAGGTAAATTGAAGTTTTCTAAGTTTCACCCAAACAACCCACCATTTTCTAATGTCGATATCTCAGCAAGTTATGGTCCGATTTACAATGTTAAAATTTGAAACATTCGTGAAATTTTCCGATCTTTTCGAAAACAATGAGCAATTCTCGCTGAAATCGTCCCACTAGATGCACATCTTCTCAAATCGTTACGGCAATGTTCTCATTCGATTTGGCACACCAAAAAACCATAAAAACTACCTTCTCACCAATGAAAATGTCAGACGTTAGCCAACTGTAAAGAAAAACTTGTGTTCAACAATGGATTTTTTCGAAAAAATCCCCTAATTTGGAGAAATGATATCTCTGATAAAATACATTAGGGATCATCCATAAACCACGTGGACACTTTTTTAGGAATCTGTTACCCCCCTCCCCCCCCCCCTCGTTGACAATTGTCCATACAAAAAAAAACTTTTTTGTATGGATCGTGGACAATCGCAATAAACACCCCCCCCCCTAAAGTGTACACGTGGTTTATGGATGGTCCCTTACCAAACATCAAAAACTTATATACCGTTGGAAAGGTAATCGCGAGGGCTTTCTTTCGCACTTTGTTAAATATTTCAAAAATTATTTTTTCAATGGTAATTTTCAAGGTTTTTGGGAAATTTACTCCTAATTTTGAATTTTGACCGTGTTTGCAACCAACCACAAAGCATATAGCATATATTTTATGTACAGAATTTGTTTTGGGAAGGTCAGCTATATTTCTATAACCTCAATCGTGCACCAAAAAGTACAAAATTGAAATCAACATTTTTTGATCACGTTAAAATTCGGTGTGGCTGTTGATACCATAAAAACAAGCTAGAAACTCGATTTTTGCCAAATTGAACTACGCCCTTCTATTTGACACTATCCCAAAGTTTCGTTTTTTTTTTTTTTTGCAAACAATGTTAAAAATCTTCATTTTCAAACTGCGATATCTCTAAAACCACAAGCCGTACAAAGTCGAGTCAGAATTCACTAGAAAGATAATTGGACGTAGAATTAATAGGTGTAGTCTGTTTTTCAATTAGAACTATTTTCAATGTAATAATGTTGCGCAAATGAAAACTTCATAGTTGGATTTCATATTGAGAGTGATAAAAATTAAAGTTAAATGAATCTCAAAATATATTTTTTTACATAGAATAGAGAAGAGCGGAGCAAAGGTACGCACCTATTGGCAATCATTGTGTCACCGATGACCATACAATATTTTTGATTCGTTGTATATACCAAATGGTACCCCTATCACTTGCCTTCATAAAATAGTTCTAGTATCTAAGATCGCTTTTATGTCGAAAATTAGCCAATTACCCTAAAAAAATAAGTGCGCTGCTTTGCCCCGTATGTGGAGCAAGTGGATTTTTCACGAAATTTTGTTTAAAAGTTAGTTTTTCATCCAGTTTTCAATTGGAAGTTGTTTTGTGGTAAATACAAAGGCGTAGTCCGATTTGCACGAAAATCGAGTTTCTTGCTTGTTTTGATGGTATCAACAGCCCCACCGAATTTTAACTTGATCAAAAAATGTTGATTTCTATTTTGCACTTTTTGGTGCACGATTGAGGTTATAGAAATATAGCAGACCTTCCCAAAACAAAATCTGTAAATAAAATACCACTTCAGTAAAACGTGGCAAATCGAGACTACAGTCTCAGTAAAGACATTAGTTTTCAGAGTACTTGAAAGCTGAAAATTTACAAACTTGTTTCTTTATGTATGTTTTTACATAAACAAATTAAAAAAAAACAATTAAAAATATGATCTGATGAGTGAAGGCATAGTTGAAATAGCTGTCTCTATTCATCCTTTAAATTCTGTTTTGCCTCAGATGACTGTACATTCGGCTCAAAACAATCCTGCTTTGTTTTGCCTGTAAATAAGGCTCATTTCTGAAGTATAAGCTTTAATTATTTTGAACTGAAATTTGACCAATTTCTTTCATTCGCAAATAACTATACGAAAACTATTTCATTACACTACTTTTCTCAAGTTAATTTCATGCAAAATTGTCCATCCTTTCGAATGAAAACGGTTTCGTAATGATAAGTGGTTGCGAACACGGTCAAATTCAAAATTAGGAGTAAGTTTTCCAAAATCCTTGAAAATTACCCTTGAAGAAATAATTTTTGAAATGTCAAACAAAGTGCGAAAGAAAGCTCTCGCGATTACCTTACCTTATATCATTTCTCCAAATTAGGGAATTTTTTTCGAAAAAAATCCATTGTTTTAAATAAGTTTTTCTTTACAGTTGGCTAACGTCTGACATTTTCATTGGTAAGAAGGTAGTTTTTATGGTTTTCTGGTGCGCCAAATCGAATGAGAACATTGCCGTAACGATTTGAGAAAATGTGCATCTGGTGAGACGGTTTCAGCAAGAATTGCTCAATATTTTCAACTTACATTTCAAAAGGGGGTAATATTGAAGTTTTGGCCTTTTTCCAAAATATAAGCAAATCAGGTAGCTCTGCGAATTGAATATCTTACAAGAATTTTATACTTGAGCAATTTTTAGCGAGATCCGTGCTTTCTGGCAGAAAAATACTGATACGATGTTTTCCCCATATATTTTCGCGATTTTCCCCATATAAACTTCAACGATAAAAAGCGACCCTTAAACTTGGTTAAAAAATGGAACAGATACATATCGTTTTCTAAAGAATCGAACCAGGTATCCCTACTGTCATTTTTTATTATAACCCTACTGCGCAGTAATTTTTGAAAATTTTTGCATGTCGAGTGATATAAATAAATGTTTTGCCCCCCTGACAATTGAAAATGGAAATCCAAAAGTTTCAAAAATATATTCCAATGGCTATTGACACCAATTGTCCCCTAAATCTGTATGTCAGCCAGGTCATCCCCCAGCTAAGTTATTTAGTTAGTTTCGGTGTGTAGAAAGCCTGACGACGGAGGGATGGATGAAATAGGTACGATGTGTGTAGTATAGTTGACTTTGGGTTGGCAGGAAGGATAAAACACACACACGCGCTCATGCATTAGGGCGAAAGGCAAGAAATAAATCTTACTTCTTGTTTTACTTCAACTTTGTAAAATATATGGCGACCGATTCTAATTTTGTCGGTTTTTGTCACTATTAGACCCGAGGAAGACATTTCGAGGCAGCATGTATGGGATGGAAAAAGGAAAGACTGCAAAAAAAAACGTATCTTTGGATCGTGTAAGTGTCACGAATTTAGATTTATGGATTGCCATAATTAAGAGAGGTTTAAGCTTTTATTGCTTCCCATCTATCCATGTTGATTTCACGCATCGTTGGTAACATGGGAAAGAACACTCCCCCAGAAGCGATCCATCTTGTGTGAGGGGTGGCAAAAGTTGCCAAAGTGAAACAATCGAACCCCCCGGAACACGATAGATTGCCACTAATCTGCCGAGTCAGAAGAAAATGTTTTCATTTCCGGCGAACACATTCCACGTTCTCGAGTGGATCAGGAAACTTTCCCAGGCCAGCTTTTCAAGCCCGCTGTAGCAGGCGATTCTACAAGTGCACTTGACTTGGCGCGCGCACTCTGGTGGATCAATCTTGATTTAATTAAAAATAAGCCTGAAGAACAACTCAAATATTCCCGCGCGCGCACTGAAAATTCATTGTTTGTCTTTCCAACTCCGGAACTTGCCGCTTGTGGCTTTCTCCAATGGAAACGCTTTTCCGGGGGGGAGAAGCACTCGTCGTAGGCTGCTTAAAAGTTCTGTTTTGCTTTCCACTAAACCCAGTTGTAGGATGCTAATAATAATGAAATAATCCTTGCTTTACCGAATAACCTTCCGCCTGGCGGATTCGGCAACAACCACTCCACCGCTCGAATGCAGCAGCAAGCTGAAATTATGGAACCATGAGAGAGGCTCCTTCAAAAAAGCTCGGTTGCAGCGGTTCTTTGGAAGAACTATACGCGACAGCGTGGAGTTTTCCCTCTGCTCAACTTCAGAGAAAAAGTGGAAAAAATTAAACTCCCAAGTTGACTCTTGTGAATGGAAAACTGCGAGTGCGGGATATTTTCATGAGCTCATAATAGCTGTTATGCTTTATTATGGCGAATATAATGAATGCTAATCTGGGTCGGGTTTTAATTCGTTGAACTGTAATTATTCATTTCAGATAAACATTTTTTTTTTCTGACTGAGATTTTTTGACACAAGGATTATGGTGACAAAGTCTGACGGCTCACTACCTACCGTCAACTGGGGAAAATAGAGACAGCAGCAGTGCTCAACCAATGCTTACTTATTATCGCAAAAAAAAACAGGACAGCTCGTCCCCGGAAGCACTGCACTTCAAAGCAGCCATGGTATTAATAATAGAAAGAAAAAAAGTGTTTTTTAATACATTTTACACCTACCCAATGTTTTTGCTATAATTATTTTTTTGCAGTTTTATTGGGGTCGATTTTTAAAAGGGGGGGGGCATAAACCTTGAGAAATAAATGCAACGGATACGTGGAGAAAATCTAAAATCAATATTTTGGTTATGAATAAAGTATTTCTACAATTCATTTCAAAAGAGAATAAAATTTGATAAGCATTTTGCAAAATATTGAAATGACTAAAATTTATTTCTGAATTATTTCAGATGGCAAATTTTTGAGCTCTTTTACACATTTGTGAAGCATTTATTTTAGCGAAACACTCATTTTATTAAATTCTATCAAAAATTTAAAGCAAAAAACTATTTAAATAAGCAAAAGATAGCACAACAAGATTAAACGAGTTACACAAAACAGACCTCCGAGAAATTTTCAGCAACTGCTTTCTAGAATGTGTACTTTCAGATGCTTTCAAGGACGAGGTCCAACTTAATCACCTTTTCAAGTTATCAACATTTCAAAATTACGCTTTTTCATCGTTTTTTTACAGAAACATTTGTTTGAATGGTTTGATTTCTTCTTGAACGAGAAATGTTTGTTTTGATAAACTTTTCAAATATCTAGAAGACACCAACCCACTACGGCTTAGCCCTGAAATCATAAATCTAAAATCACAAAAATGCTTTTAAAATCTTCCCGTTTGAAGATAGAGCTTTTAGGCTAGAGTCTCGAGTTGATTTAGGCTCGAACTAGTAAAATAAAACTCAAAGAGAAACCTGATATAAGTGTTAAAAACTGTCCATTCAGTGGAACATTCCTGAAAAAATAATCTTGTCATTTCAAGCGTTTACACAATTGAGATTCTTCGAATGCTCCTTGCATCCTGCACTCATCGAGAAGAGCCACTTCAGAGTGCAACAGATGCAACTGATTAGCCCATGATATCGAATTCGAAATTTTTCTGCACCATCAGACACCAGTCCCACAGACTCCCCTCACGGATCGTACCCAGCTTCATGTGGAGTGGCCATTTATGCAAGCATTGGACGAGATTTTAATCAACTTGTCAGAAAGGGCCAAAAGAAATAAACTGTCCAATTCCAGAATGAGCCCCCCAGCACCCGTTCCAGGAAACATCTGGAAGCACTTGAAACGAAAAGAACATCCAAACGTTGTCATGTCGAAAATTTTAAGTCCCTCTCCACTTTGGTGACAGTCTCAAGCTGCCTTCTAGCATTCTCCACCCAGAAGTGGCTTGAACTCTGTCTATGCTATGCAAATTGCAGTCATTTACATTTATTTCTTGAGAGGTCTATAAATTTCGCCCCGAATGTTGCACATGCACCACTTTCCCCGAACCCATTTGCCATTTGAGGGAAAAAGAAAGCACCGAGATGTCGTGAAGGAAGTTTACTCTAATATTAACATCAGAGTCTCAGAGGGTAACAGCAGTAACAATTCCTGTCGGCTCATTTGGGAAGCCCTTGGAACATGTCCCAAACGGCAACGGTCCTAATCTTTCGACTGTGTCCCCAACATAACCGACCCCCTCGGAGTCACCCCAAAACCACCCGACGTCTTGCGTCCTGTCCTGTCCTGTCGTGCAGCAGCTTGCAAGCAAGACCAAAAATAGTATTATTACGTAATTAAGACGAATACTTTCCTCATTAGACGAGACACAGATGGTGTGTTCGTTTGGCTGCCAAGAAAATCTTTTTCGCATTCCGGGGAGCAGCAGTAGCAGCAGCCGCACGACGGTTCAGTTTTGTTCCGGGTTTTTCCAAACCTTCCACCCTTGTTGTCTTCGTGGATGTCGTCGTCGTCGCTGCCTTTACAGGACATGGATCGTTTGCAGCAAGGAGTAGGGTTATGGAAGGTGGGTTTGTTCGCAGGGTTGTGGTTGACCACGTCAGCCATGTTTGCTTATTTTCTTTTCGCAAGAAAACATAAATTTATTAAATTAGCACTGAATTTTAGCACTACAAAAAGGGACAATGCTCTTAGTGTTTGAATCAGGGTGGTCTCGGCTTATTCAAGATGACGGCAATGTCGTGGATAGTTTTCATTACACTTGTTCTGGGAGAGCTAAACCAACCAGACTAGAAAAAGATATATCCTGTTATCTTAATTTCCGCACTGACCAATTCTTCGGCTCCTTTTAAAAAAATCCCAATTTTTTTTAGCGTTTTGGCTGTTGTTGCAAAACGCAACGAAGAAACTCCCCAATGTTATTGTATATTGGGAAAGATGATTTTCCATCAAAGAAATATCATGTAGAATGAACCGTGTAATGAAAATGTATTATTGAATAACGAATCATTTGTTCATTGAACTGAAAGAATTGGATGAAATCTGAGTTTTTGCCAGCCATTTCTTTCCGTGACGGGACAACGAAAGGAGAAGATTTATGAAAAAACTCCTTTCTCATTCAAAGGCTTGCTTATTTGCACAGAAAAAAAAGTTGAATTTTGGAATGTTGAAAATTTGGTAGGTTTTTTTGAGTTATGTTACATAAAAAATGTGTAAAAATGTGAACCTGATGAATATTCATCAAAAACTGATGAAAATTCATCATATTCTGGGGAAAAATTAATCATTTTTTTTTTCACCCAAAATTTGTCACCATTTCCTGATGAATATTACCATCATTTTCTTTTACTGTGTGGTCAATATTTTTGGCTTTTGAGGAGAAAAAAACGCATTTGAAGCACATTGCGATTATTGAATTATAATAAAAATAAAATCTTTCATTTAAAAATCACATTGAAAATTGCAAAAAGTGACATATTGGTGTAACTTCGCTAAGAATCTGTCAATACGCTTTGGTGTATAATGTTATTCATTTGAAAGTACAACCAGAACAGTTAAATTGTAATCCAGAATATACAACGAACCATTTGGGTCATTCTTTGCCCAACTTTCTAGCAATGCACGAGCCACAAAACACGTAAATTTAAAATCCGTTTCAAAATATTTAGTTTTCTATATTTTTTCTATATATTTTCTGTCATTCTATAGTGACGAAAATCACAAAAAACAGTGCTGACATAGCAATTTACCTAACTTTTTTAACTTTCCAGCACTCAAACCGTCGCTGTCGTGCTAATTTGTTTATTGTTCACCGTCTTCGACCGGAGTGGCACAGACTGAATATCTTAAAAACTAACATAGAATTAAACAGTCAAAAACCATAAAAATATCACATCGCATCAAAGAGCTAAAATTTTACGTTTGAAACGTTCTCTGGTCATGCTAGGCTCGTACTCGTCAGATACGGAGTTGAAGATTCGGCAGCAGCGGTCAATTGGTCGGTTGTATCCATATAGAGTACGATGGAAGGGAATCCTCAGAAGGGCTGGTTCCTCAGCGTCCACGTTGGTCTATGCACCATGATTTCTGACGAAAATTGCCATTTTTTGAACCACCCTAGCACGATGTAGGTTACCCTAATGGCCAAACCAAAAAATACGGGTCTTGTTATTTGGGCCAAGGAACCCCCAGAAAAAAATTGAGCCCGATCGGAGAACATATTTTTCGGTTTAGGCTCTTTTCAAATGGAATTGCTGTATATTTACACTTAGATTTTTTCGCGTCTGTCTCGGGATTCGAGCCGGAGACCTCTGGATTGTGAGATCAGTGCGCGATCCGATTGATCCACACAGGCATTGAAATAGTAGTTTGAAATAGTAGTTTATGCAACAAGTTGCAAAAAGAGGATTTTTCAGCACGAGTCGTACATTTATCCAACGAGGTTCACCGAGTTGGATAAATACGATGAGTGCTGAAAAAATCAAGTTTTGCAACGAGTTCCATACAACATTTTTTGCAATTCCGAAAAACACCCATTGAGTGAAATTTTAAGTCAAATTTTAATGTATTTTGTCTATAAAACGTTTAAATCAAAAAAATGTTGAAAAGTGTTACTTTTCAAAACAAGTGCTGAAAAGTTCAACTTTTCAGCACCCATTTCAGTGCTGAAAAGTAGAACTTTTCAGCATTTATTTTGAAAAGTGTTGCTATTCGATTCTGTTATTATTGGTACAGAAAAGTAGGCTATTTCGTCGTTCAAGAATGACAGGAAAAGTAAGTAGTTTCACGACGGAATTGCAAAAAATAATTTTAAATAATTTATTACTGATTTTTTGGTGCTGAAATTACCCCAACTCACACGAAATCGGAAGAAGTTGTCCAAACCCCTCTTCGATTCTCGAAAAACTTTGCTCTAAAGAGTAATTTTTGTCCCTGTTCACGAATTGTTCATTAATTTGTAGCTTAAAATTGTGAAGAGATAGAAATCTGGTGTCAAATAGACTTTTGTGTAAAATTGGACGCTCAATTTATTGGACTGTTCAGAATTCCAAAAAAAAGTATACTTCATCAAAAAAAGATAAAAAATAGTTTACTGTCAAAAATGTTGAGACAAGCCATTTTATAGGACATTTGTTGTAATTTTCGAATCTGACAGAAGGGTCATTTTTTGATATAAAACAAAAAATTTCATTTTAAAATTAGGTACGTGTTTTTTGAAAATTTGCAGGGCTATTTTTTAGACTGCTCTACACAGAAAAAGATGTATAAACATTGAAGGTTTGTTTGTATTTTTCACGAGTCATCAGAATTTTACAAAAAAGTTTTTTGAAAATGGCATAATATTGACCATTTTTGAACAGTTTTTCGAATGTTTAACCCATTAAACTCAATCGTATGCTTTTGAAAGTTTTTTTTTTCAGAAAGTTCAGCTAATTTTGCAAAAAAAAAATACAGATACTGCCGCACAACACAATACAGCAATTTCCCACGAAAACAGCATGATTCGAAAAAAAAGTTCTCCGATTGGGCTCAAAATTTTTCTTGGGGCAAATAGTAAGAAGTTTCAAAAATCTAGCTGAACATTTGAAAAGGTCGTATGAAAACTTAAAATGCTGTTTTGAATGTCTCGGGACCAAAGAGCCCATGTCTGAAAATATTTTTATCCGATTTCTCGAAAAATGTTACATAACATATCAAAAAATGGTGAAGTTATGTTTTCGATTTTCTTAGCTACGATTTTTAAAAAATAAAAACTGGGTTTTTCAACGCGCCACGCGCAAAAATGGGAAAATGAAGAAAACGGCAAGAAATCGACTTTTTTCACTAAAACTGCGACAACTTGTAAATTTCAGCGATGACCTATACATGTTAGGGTACCGTTGCGTATTTAAATTACAAAAAATTCATTCTTATGCAAAATTAGCTGAACTTTTGCATTTTTACACAAAAGTCCCTTAGACACTAAATTTCTACCTCTTTACAGTTTCGAGCTACAAATCACTGAAAAATATGTGTTACACAGAAAAAAAAAATCATGGTAATATTACATTTGAGCAGTTCTCTAGGATTTCGGTCATTCGATTTTTTTGTATTTTTTAATCCGACTGAAACTTTTTTGGTGCCTTCGGTATGCCCAAAGAAGCCATTTTGCATCATTAGTTTGTCCATATAATTTTCCATACAAATTCGGCAGCTGTCCATACAAAAATGATGTATGAAAATTCAAAAATCTGCACACTAAGAAAAAAACGTGTAATCTTACGTCTAATATGATGCACATAACGGGAGCGTCATATTAGACGTATTATTACATCTAACAACAAGACATGATTTGGTCGTGTAATATTACACGATTGATTTTCGGAACGTGCACTCATTCCAATTGGAAAATCTTATTCGATTTTTTGCTCCCTCTTTGTTTACTAAAAAAAGCATCTTGTTAACGATAATTTATTGTTTTATTCACATAGCACCACATTTCTTCACACATTTCACATTTCTGTTGTTTTTCACCATTCACATTGCATTTTATTATGATTATTTGAGTGGAATTGCAATTGACGATCTTTTTTCACTACACAATTTTGGTCGTCCCCCGAATCTTCCGAAACCCTGCTCCAATGGCATTTTACGGATTCTTTTCACAGATCCTCAAGTAGAACGTTCTTGTTTCCTTGTTACGGATCCGTCCATGATTTCAGTTCCGATGCACCAGCCGAAAAAGATGCTGCCATCTGCGAAATGAAATAGAGAGATTTCTTCAAGACGCAGATTAAATCCACCAAGCTTACCTTGTATATCGGTTCCTCACAACTTTGATCGCCGATTTTGTCGAATAATTCGGATTACAACAGGGCAAGGTGCCGCTTATATTCGAAAAAAAAAAAGAATTTTATACAAGTTTATGTTGTGGACGCAACGATGATTCATCCAACTGTCAAACACGAAGGAGCGAAGCACGAGGTTGATTTGATGTACAATTACATCAACTTTGATGTAACGCTACATCAAATTTGATGCTCCAGTTATGTGCATCAAAAAAGACGTAAAATTAGGTTATTTGTGATGTATTTTTATGTTTTGCAAGGTATAATCCTGAATCAATGGGAATTGGATCAATTTACGTCAAAATAAACAGATTTTTACATCAATATTGAGTTTACACGATTAGATATTACGGTGAATTAGCGATTACGTTAAATGTAATATTAAATTTTTTTTAGTGTGTGTATCTTTTGAAGGAATTTTTTGATCGATTTGGTATCTTCGGCAAAGTTGTAGGTATGGATACGGACTACACTGGAAAAAAATAATACACGGTAAAAAAAATTTGGTGATTTTTTTATTTAACTTTTTATCACTAAAACTTGATTTACAAAAAAACACTATTTTTAATTTTTTTTATTTTTTGATATGTTTTAGAAGGCATAAAATGCCAACTTTTCAGAAATTTCCAGGTTGTGCAAAAAATCACTGACCGAGTTATGAATTTTTTAATCAATACTGATTTTTTCAAAAAATCGAAATTTTGGTCGTAAAAATTTTTCAACTTCATTTTTCGATGTAAAATCAAATTTGCAATCAAAAAGTACTTTACTGAAATTTTGATAAAGTGCACCGTTTTCAAGTTATAGCCATATTTAAGTGACTTTTTTGAAAATAGTCGCAGTTTTTCATTTTTTTTAATTAGTGCACATGTTTGCCCAGTTTTGAAAAAAATATTTTTGAAAAGCTGAGAAAATTCTCTATATTTTGCTTATTTGGACTTTGTTGATACGACCTTTAGTTGCTGAGATATTGCAATGCAAAGGTTTAAAAACAGGAAAATTGATGTTTTCTAAGTTTCACCCAAACAACCCACCATTTTCTATCGTCAATATCTCAGCAACTAATGGTCCGATTTTCAATGTTAATATATGAAACATTTGTGAAATTTTCCGATCTCTTCGAAAAAAATATTTTTGGAATTTTCAAATCAAGACTAACATTTCACAAAGGCCAAACATTCAATATTACGCCCTTTTAAAATGTTTGTCTTGATTTGAAAATTCCAAAAATATTTTTTTCGAAAAGATCGGAAAATTTCACAATTGTTTCATATATTAACATTGAAAATCGGACCATTAGTTGCTGAGATATTGACGATAGAAAATGGTGGGTTGTTTGGGTGAAACTTAGAAAACATCAATTTTCCTGTTTTGCCTTCCTCACTGAGGTAAGGCTATAATCCTGCTCTAAAAATGAACTTTTTATTAAAAGCTCGAAGACCCACCTTCATGTATACAAATCGACTCAGAATCGAAAACTGAACAAATGTCTGTGTGTGTGTGTGTGTATGTGTGTGTGTGTGTATGTGTGTGTGTGTGTATGTATGTATGTGTTCAAAAATCTTGCCAAGTTTTCTCAGCACTGGCTGAACCGATTTTGATCGAACCAGTTGCAATCGACTTGGTTTAGGGTCCCATACATCGCTATTGAATTGTTTGAAGTTTCGATAAGTAGTTCAAAAGTTATGTATAAAAATGTGTTTTCACATATATCCGGATCTCAATTATATGCATGTAAACGATGTCCGGATCCATCATCCAACCCATCGTTGGTTAGGTAATCAAAAGACCTTTCCAACGAGTCCACAACATTGAAGATCTGGCAACCCTGTCTCGAGTTATGACCACTTAAGTGATATTTATGTACTTTTTTGAAGCCGGATCTCACTTAAATGCATGTAAACGATGTCCGGATCCATCATCCGACCCATCATTGGTTAGGTAATCGAGAGATCTTTCCAAAAAGTCCACAACGTTGAAGATCTGGCAACCCTGCCTCGAGTTATGACCACTTAAGTGATATTAATGTACTTTTTTGAAGCCGGATCTCACTTAAATGTATGTAAACGATGTCCGGAACCATTACCCGACACATTGTTGGTTAGGTAATCAAGAGACCTTTCCAACGAGTCCACATAATTGAAGATCTGGCAACCCTGTCTCGAGTTATGACCACTTAAGTGATATTTATGTACTTTTTTGAAGCCGGATCTCACTTAAATGTATGTAAACGATGTCCGGAACCATTATCCGACACATTGTTGGTTAGGTAATCAAGAGACCTTTCCAACGCGTCCACAACATTGAAGATCTGGCAACCCTGTCTCGAGTTATAACCACTTAAGTGATATTTATGTACTTTTTTGAAGCCGGATCTCACTTTCATGCATGTATACGATGTCCGGATCAATGATCCGACCCATCATTTGTTAGGTAATCAAGAGACCTTTCCAACGAGTCTACAAAATTGAAGATCTGGCAACCCTGCCTCGAGTTATGACTACTTAAGTGATATTTATGTACTTTTTTGAAGCCGGATCTCACTTAAATGCATGTAAACGATGTCCGGATCCACCATCCGACTCATCATTGGTTAGGAAATCGAGAGACCTTTCCAACAAGTCCACAATGTTGAAGATTTGGCAACCCTGCCTCGAGTTATGACCACTTAAGTGATATTTATGTACTTTTTGAAGCCGGATCTCACTTAAATGTATGTAAACGATGTCCGGAACCATTATCCAACACATTGTTGGTTAAGTAATCAAGAGACCTTTCCAACGAGTCCACATAATTGAAAATCTGGCAACCATGTCTCGAGTTATAACTACTTAAGTGATATTTATGTACTTTTTTGAAGCCGGATCTCACTTAAATGTATGTAAACGATGTCCGGATCCATCATCCGACCCACCGTTGGTTAATTAATCAAGAGACCTTTCCAACAAGTTCACAACATCGAAGATCTGGCAACCCTGTCTCGAGTTATGACCACTTAAGTGATATTTATGTACTTTTTTGAAGCCGGATCTCACTTAAATGCATGTAAACGATGTCTGAATCCATCATCCGACCCATCATTGGTTAGGTAATCATGAAACCTTTCCAACGAGTCCACATAATTGAAGATCTGGCAACCCTGCCTCGAGTTATGACAACTTAAGTGATATTTATGTACTTTTTTGAAGCCGGATCTCACTTAAATGCATGTAAACGATGTCTGAATCCATCATCCGACCCATCGTTGGTTAGGTAATCTAGAGACCTTTCCAACGAGTCCACATAATTGAAGATCTGGCAACCCTGTCTCGAGTTATGACAACTTAAGTTATATCTGTGTACTTATTTTTCTGGGCCTGAAAAAAATAGCTGAAATATGTGTCTAAATCACTCATATTACCCATTGTTGGTAAAAAGTGAGGAAGGCATCAACCACATAGGTGGATTAAGTTAGTTTTTAAACCTTTGCATTGCAATATCTCAGCAACTAAAGGTCGTATCAACATAGTCCGAATAAGCAAAATATAGAGAATTTTCTCAGCTTTTCAAAAATATTTTTTTCAAAACTGGGCAAACATGTGCACTAATTTAAAAAAATGAAAAACTGCGACTATTTTCAAAAAAGTCACTTAAATATGGCTATAACTTGAAAACGGTGCATTCCAGTGTGCGAACTGGTGTAGTGTCGCGCTCCGGCCGGTCCGTCGATTTTATCGCGAAAATCGTTGTCAGCCGGTACATCGCGGCGTGAAATTCCGTTGAGACTCTCCGGAACCTGCAGTGAACCGGTGGACATTAAAAGCAGTGCTCGACGATCGCGAATCCGTCATAATTCTCGCGAGTTTTTTGTGCCGATTTGCGGATCAAATCGAGCCACAACAAGAACAATAAAGTGCTTCCCGCGTGGCAAGTACAATACCGTCGTCGTCGTCGCCTTCGTTCTTTCGCACCGCGATTGTGATGTGTGCTGGTATCGTCGTCGTCGTGAACGAGCTGGGTGTAGTGCTGCTTGGAAGTGTGGAAGAAATTTCGACACGCACAGTGGGTCAGAGTGAAAAAAGTGTGCGGCAGAAAAAAATCAACAAAAAGTTTTAAAAAATTTAAAAGAAATTTTTTTGTACTAAAGTGGAGTGAATTAAATCAACCAGATCGTACGTGCACCCCCCCCCCCCCGCCATCCGTTTTTGGGCGGCTGTACCCCAGGTTAGGGGCGGCCCAAAACAATAGGGGTTTCGACGCCTTCTACCCGTGAGCGGCTGTTCCCAGGTTAGGGGCGGCTCCTATAGAGGCGAGTGAACCCCCCCCCCCCCCCCCTTCGAGCGTCTGTTCCCCAGGTTAGGGGCGGCTCAAGGAAACCGGTGACTTCGATGGGAGCGACCGCATTCTTTCCAACGAATTGCAGGTCCGCGGTCTCGAAGTCGTGGCGCTGCAGGAGGTGTGCTGGACGGGGAAGGACCACCGGGTGTACGGTGACTACACTATGTATTGGAGCGGCGGCAATACACACGAGCTGGGGACAGCTTTTATAGTGTTGGGCGAAATGTCGAAGCGCGTGATTGGTTGGTGGCCAGTCAACGACAGAATGTGCCGGTTGAGAATCAAGGGCCGATTCTTCAACCTGAGCATCATCAACGTGCACAGCCCGCACATGGGAAGCGACGCCGATGACAAAGACGCTTTCTACGAGCTTCTTGACCGCGAGTACAGGAAGTGTCCAAAACACGACGTCAAGATTGTCATCGGCGACTTAAACGCTCAAGTCGGCCAGGAGGAGGAGTTTAGACCGGTTATTGGGAGGTTCAGCGCCCACCAGCAGACGAACGAGAACGGCCTACGACTCATCGATTTCGCTACCTCCCGAAACATGGCCATACGTAGTACCTTCTTCCAGCACACCTCCCTATACAAGTACACCTGGAGATCACCAAACGACACGGAGACGCAAATCGACCATGTTCTCATCGATGGTCGGCACTTCTCGGACATAATCGACGTCAGAACCTACCGTGGCGCGGACATCGACTCGGACCACTACCTGGTGGTGGCTAAGCTGCGCCAACGCCTGTCTGAGGTCAACAAGATCCGGTACCGTCGCCCGCAGCGGTATAATCTGGAGCGGCTCAAGGACCATGAGGTCGCTACTCAGTACGCGCGGGAACTCGAAGCTGCGTTGCCTGACGAGGGTGAGCTTGCCGAAGCCCCTCTGGAGGCCTGCTGGAGCCATATGGAAGCAGCCATCAACGCAGCGGCATCGAGCGCCATCGGGTACGTGGACCGAGTTCGACGAAACGGCTGGTTCGACGAGGAATGTCAGGCGATTTGGGACGAGAAGAAAGCAGCGCGGGACAAGTGGCTGCTGCACAACACCCGTGGGAACAAGGAGTCGTACAAACAGTTGCGAAGACAGCAAACCCACCTCTTTCGGGACAAGAAGCGCCGCCTGGAAGAGTTGGAGTGCCAGGACATGGAACAGCTGTATCGCTCCAACGAAACGCGTAAGTTCTACAAGAAACTTAGTCAATCCCGGAAAGGCTTCATGCCGCGGGCCGAAATGTGCCGGGATAAGGACGGAGGCATCTTGACGGACGAGCGCGAGGTGATCGAAAGGTGGAAGCAGCACTTCGACGAGCACCTGAACGGCCCAGAGGCGGAGTACCAGGGCGACGGGAGAAACGACGTCAGCGGTATGGTGGACGGCGGGGACGAGCCAGCACCCACGATGAGGGAAGTTAAGGATGCCATCAAGAAGCTGAAGAACAACAAAGCAGCGGGTAAGGATGGTATCGGTGCTGAACTCATCAAGATGGGCCCGGACAAGCTGGCGGCCTGCCTACACCGGCTGATAGTCAAGGTCTGGGACACAGAACAGCTACCGGAGGAGTGGAAAGAGGGAGTAATATGCCCGATCTACAAGAAGGGGGACAAGTTGGAATGTGAGAACTATCGAGCCATCACTATTCTCAACGCGGCCTACAAAGTGCTGTCTCAGATCATCTTCTGTCGTCTGTCGGAGCGAGCAAAGGATTTCGTTGGGACGTACCAAGCCGGTTTTGTGGAGGGGAAATCGACGACGGACCAAATCTTTTTGCTGCGCCAAATCCTCCAAAAATGTCGCGAGTACCAGATCCCGACGCACCACCTATTCATCGATTTCAAAGCCGCGTACGACTCGGTCGATCGCGATGAGCTATGGAAGATCATGTACGAAAACGGCTTTCCCGGGAAGCTGATCAGACTGGTGAAATCAACGATGGATGGTGCACGGTGCAGCGTGAAGATTTCGGGAGCGATGTCCGACCCGATCGAATCGCGCAAGGGACTGCGACAAGGCGACGGTATCTCCGGCCTCTGTTTCAACATTGGGCTTGAAGGTGTCATGAGGCGAGCGGGCTTCAACATGCGGGGCACGATTATCAACCGATCCAGCCAGTTCATCTGCTATGCCGACGACATGGACATTGTCGGCAGGACGTTCGAGGAGGTGGCTAAGCGGTACACCGAATTGAAGCGGGAAGCGGATAAGGTTGGATTGAAGGTGAATGTTGCGAAGACGAAGTATCTGCTGGCAGGAGGAACCGAGTCCCTTAGGGCTCGCATAGGACCGAGCGTGACGATCGACGGCAACGAGTTCGAGGTCGTGGAGGAGTTTGTGTACCTCGGATCATTGGTAACGTCGGACAACAACTGCAGCAGAGAAATTCGGAGGCGCATCATCACCGGTAGTCGTGCCTACTACGGACTCCACAAGACCCTACGGTCTGGTCATCTTTCCCGGCGTACAAAGTGCACCATGTACGAAACGCTGATAAGACCGGTCGTTCTCTACGGGCACGAGACGTGGACGATGCTCGAGGAGGACTTGCAAGCGCTTGAAGTTTTCGAACGGCGAGTGCTTAGGACGATCTTTGGCGGCGTGCGTGAGAACACTGTATGGAGGAGAAGGATGAACCACGAGCTAGCGCAACTCTATGGCAAGCCAAGTATTCGGAAGGTCGCCAAGGCTGGCCGGATCAGGTGGGCCGGACACGTCGCGAGAATGCCGGACGCGCTGGATGCGCGCCAACCGAACCAGACTATCAATCCGGTGAAGTTGGTGTTCAATTCGGAGCCGGTTGGAACGCGGCGGAGGGGGGCGCAACGAGCAAGGTGGTTGAACCAAGTGGAGGAAGATCTGGAAAGTGTGGGAGTTCCGCAGCGGAATTGGAGAGAAGCAGCCCAGGACCGAGTTAGATGGCAACGCATCTGGAGACAGCTCATGACCCGGAGGTTGTACGAGCAGTAAAAGTAAAGTAAGTTGAAAACGGTGCACTTTATCAAAATTTCAGTAAAGTACTTTTTGATTGCAAATTTGATTTTACATCGAAAAATGAAGTTGAAAAATTTTTACGACCAAAATTTCGATTTTTTGAAAAAATCAGTATTGATTAAAAAATTCATAACTCGGTCAGTGATTTTTTGCACAACCTGGAAATTTCTGAAAAGTTGGCATTTTATGTCTTCTAAAACATATCAAAAAATAAAAAAAATTAAAAATAGTGTTTTTTTGTAAATCAAGTTTTAGTGATAAAAAGTTAAATAAAAAAATCACCAATTTTTTTTTTACCGTGTATTTTTTTTTCCAGTGTAGTCCGTATCCATACCTACAACTTTGCCGAAGACACCAAATCGATCAAAAAATTCCTTCAAAAGATACAGATTTTTGAATTTTCATACATCATTTTTGTATGGACAGCTGCCGAATTTGTATGGAAAATTATATGGACAAACTAATGATGCAAAATGGCTTCTTTGGGCATACCGAAGGCACCAAAAAAGTTTCAGCCGGATTAAAAAATACAAAAATTAAAATTGAAGAAAAAAGACCGATTTCGTAGAGAATTGCTCATTTGGGAAGAGGTACATCTTTTATGTTAGAAAAAAGGTGTAATTTTACCTCTGGAAATGTGTAATTTTACCACTTTTCTGGTTTAATGTCACTTTTTCAGTCTAAATTGAGAAAAAATACATCATAAAAGAGTAATATTCAACCTTCCAATATTACAGCTTCCAAATTTACATTATTTTTTACTGTGTAGTAAGAATCCAGCAAAAATGAAAGCGGTCGTAACCCCCTCCCCCCCCCCCCCCCAGAGATCGAAAAACGGATCTGTGACCAGGGACCAAAATTACTCCTAAGAACAAAGTTTTACCAAAATCGAAGTGGGATCGGGGCAACTACTGTGTGAGTTGGCGGAGGATTACTCCCCTAAGGAACGTTTCTCATTGCAGCAGCGATGATATAACTAAGTAAAGAGTTGTGTTAATTTGGAAAGTGTAATTTTTGAGGTTTGAATATTACCACTTTTGAGATGTAATTTTACCTCTGAAAATGCGACATAACATCATAATAGTGGTAAAATTACACATTTTCAGAGGTAAAAACACACATTTTTCTGACATAAAAGATGTACCCCTTCCCATGATTTTTTTTTTCGGTTTAGGAATGGATGGTGGATCCGAATCCAAATTCAAACCCGATCACATATTCATTTATTTTTTCATGTACATCAAATCAATTAATAATTACGAAATTTTACAATTATTGTAAAATTTCGTATATATTTCAGAAATTTCCAGTGAATCGCTCTGAAAAGTAAAGTAAGTAAATACCACCCGAAAATTCAACTACTGAAATTGATTCAACGTGGCTTTAAACATTCTCAGAGGATTTACATGAGAGACTCTATCCAATTTCCATTCCGCATTCAACCGAAATCCCCAAAACGTCGTTCGATATACCAAAAAAAAAAGTATGGATTTACTGAGATGAGCAAAAAAAAGAAAATTTTCCACCGACTGCCAGATGACCATTCATGTGGGGGGTGTACAATCGTGATTCGTGAATGGGATAAGTGGTCCCATATGTGTATGTATGTGTGTTTGTGCACTCTTCCAGCATTTAATCGCGCACATGTAATGAAACAAACGGTCGTTCCGCAAATCCTTTGATCACACAACCGCTGCCGTTTGAGTGTGTGTGATTGTGAATGTGTATGTGGAATCAGAGAATTAGCATTTCATCATTTCGTAATGACTGACTAATGCGTGCATCGCTTTGATGTATTAAGCCACCACACTGTTATTTGCACCAACACAGCGGCGGTGAAAGCACACACCCACACCACGCTCAGATGTACATCGCATCAAACCCACGAAAACGATTGCTTGGTTGGGTGTTATGCATATTCTAGCAGGACGATTGCTCTGGAAACTCTGCAATCAGACCAAAGTGATATTAATCATCAGAGAACATGGGAAAACAACATAATTAATTATCCTACAAAACATGCACGATTACAAATTCCTACTTAGTTGGCGAGTGACAGAAGGACAGATAGAGAGAGACAGACCTCGCATAGCTTTCATCCACACAAACACACACACACATAGTTTAGTTTTGAAATGGAAATGGCACAATTACGGCAAACGTTCGTACATGGATCCTAATTCTGATATGTTTCATTTGCCACTCTCGTCCCAATTTCCTCCACCGGGTCCGAAACCTGACAGATTCCATCCGCCGCGAACAGCTCGGGAGTAGTTCAGCTGCATAAATCCTACTGTTTCTCATCAGCAGCTCCAAGTGTTTCGTGACACAGTGTTGCAAAAAAAATCAAATAGTGTTGGAAATCAATTTTAAAATTCAGTAAAGCATTGCTTCCTGCATTCAAAGTTGCGCTAACGTTTAAAAACGATCAAAAGTCATTTTCCAATATTTAAGTTAGTTTCAATTTCTCAAAAAATCGACATTTCGACACTGTCGTGCTAACTTGTCGTATGTCGCTTTTTGACGTTCCGAGAAAAACGTGTTTTAATGTATGACAACGAGAGCACGCAATGTAAACAATGACAAACACGTTTTATTTGGTTGACCATTCTGTGCATTGCTCCGAAGTTTGGTTGCCGGAGTCCCGAGTTATAATTGAAAACGTTTACGGTATTCGAGCTCGTACTTGTGTCAAACGCGTTCTGAGCTGAAATCACTTTGGCCAATAGTCGCACCTACATCAATTTTCAGGCTGTGTCAAGACAGCACAACAAGATTGAAACTACTTTCATATGTTTAGTGACAAAAATACACGGAGTTTTTTTTTCGGATTTCATTGAATATCTCAGAAATGGTATCGAATTTTGGGGAGCTGTGAAGGCCAAAAGGTGAGGCATTGTGCGCTGCACAAAATGGCGTTCTTAACTCAATTTGGCCCAAAATGCACGTACGACAAGTTAGCCCGACGGCGACGATTTGTTGCACAGTGTAATGAATCCTCGGGGCGAGAGCGACACAGAATTTACATACAAATGCTTAAGTAGCAATTCATCACCGATGAGAGACATGCAATTTAACTTTTATGACGTATCATTGATTATTTAGGACGATAGAGAGAGAGCCAATTGTATGGCTGTACGTGTGTGTGCGTGTTTTCGCTTGTGTGATTAGAATAGCAGTAGCCATTGTCATTAGATGCTGGGAAAATGACGCCAGATAATTGTATAGAGGCTGGAATGTGCGTGTACAACGCAACGCAGTTGTTGAGATAATCGTGTACACGCAGTGATCGGAATGTTTATGAGAAGGCACTATAGCTGCAAGAACTGGGATGCAGTTTGTTTGCAAATGCAGCAATCAATTCAAGTCCTGAACATAATTTCTAGGCACCGTTAAACAATTGTCTATATCAACTAAAAACAGAAATCCTGTACACATTCAATGTCGCTATTCTCTTACCATAGATTTATAACAATTTACACTATTTATAGATTCTAAGTACAGTTCCGACTCAATTATCCGAAGTAGGTTAACGAAAGGCCTTCCCAACATATTGAAGATCTTGCATCATTGTCTCAAGTTACCTAAAACTATGTTTGATGTCCAGTGTTGGTATTCCCGCGCTCTCGTGAGAATAATTTCTCTCTCTCGCGAGTTCTCGCCGCGAGTCTCGAGCTGCCGAGAGAAACTCACCGAATTGCCCGTGCTCTCCTCCGCTCGCGAACGAGATTTCTCGCGAGCCAGAATTGCCCGATCGCGAGAAATTGAACGTGTTAGAAACGAACAAAAAACAACACAGCGATTGAAGTTACACCTCTATACCAGAAGAGAGAAGAGAAGAGTACAATAAGTTCTCTCCCTCGCTCGCGAGCCAGAAATGCTTTCCTTCTTCTCGCTCGAATTACAACACTGTGATGTAACTAAGTAACTGTGCCAATTTTGAGTCATGTCGGTTAAAGTTTAGTGAACATATTTATCGTTGAAGTCTGCATGGGAAAAATGTTTGCGGAAAAAATCGTTTAAGGATTTTGGCAGCAGGTGATATTCTCGTAGAAAATTAATTTTTTTATTTAATTATTTAAGAAAAATTTCCGAGTTCCAGCAAAAAAACTAAAACAGAATCATCAAACCGTTGTAACGTCACGGCATAATGTGTCTTATCCATCATGGTAACATTCTGCAAAACACAATCGCCTCAGTTTACAATGTCAATGCCACAGGAAATATGGACGGCTTTCCTAAAATCCGACGATATATCCATTCGTTTCGAAATGCACCTGGGCTGGAGGAGCTTTGTTGTTTTTAAACTCAACGATTCCATTCTTAACAGCAGCAGGAGCAGAGCATTTTATTCCCATTTGCCAGGTTGAATTTCCCACATGAAGTACTGAGGGGAGAGCAAAAAAAATGAACGCTGTTTATGTTTATGAAAGCAATGCCTCGAAGGAATTTATGCCTTTTCGGTTTGCTTCTGCTGCACATGTGATAAAAGGAAGTGTTTTCCTCCCCGCAGCCCCGCCAAAACAGCAGCAGGAATGGTTCTTGACTAGCTTCCTGATGGTTCCATGTTGCATGCATGTACGACTCTTGGAAGCAGCCAGCCAGCACTGCTGTGTAGTAAGTAGAACTGTGCATATTATGTGTATACTTTAATCCTTTAACGTGCATCTTGTCTGAGTTATTGCACTGAGCGGCTCTCATGCTCGAGCGAATATCTTTTAACGCTTTCTGGAATACCACTGCTGTGCATATTCCCCGGAACTCCGGAATGGAAACAGTGGCGGTGCAGTGGCCCAAAGGCCCTGGGACAGCCCAACTGCCTATTTGCCCATCCAGCCGGAAATAACTACAATGATAGGACGTGCCCTCGGCAGACACATCCAGTTTATGCACGCCACTGGTTTCAAGAATTCGACGGGAAAAGCCATCAGGAAGCACCATGTACCAGGGGCCTGTAACTCTGTAGGCATCAGGAAACGACTACAGGGAGAGAGAAAAAACCCCGGGATTGCTCAGAGTGCCTGAACGTATCCATTACACCGTCATCCAGCGCCCCGGAAACTGCCGTACATGGCCGCACCACTTGAACATCGCCCCGCCAAGCGCGGCGCCCTTTTTTTCTCTCCCCCCGAAACCATTTCGCTCATCCATCCAGGACAGATTACTTAGAACCTGCCGGGGGACCCACAGACCTCGAAAGAGGCACATCACATCGCCAACAAACACGCCAGCCAGGCCGACCAGGTCGGAGTAGATGAGCCAACCCATTTGGGTCCCCACAGGTCCTCCCCCTTCTCAACCCATCAACCTCCAAAACTCCACCTGGAAAATGCACGTTTACATTTTATTTTTCGCTGTTTAAACAACCTTAAGCTTTTATTTCAACACCATTAAAAATTTCACTCACGTTTTACTCCCGTCCTTCGCGTGTGTGCACTCACTCACTCACTTCACTTCTCATCAACAACAAGGATAAGTTGTGTCTTCTGCCCCTTTTTCGTCTTCTTCTTTTTTATACATATATTTTCCTCCACGTGGTGGAGAAACCCCTTTCAACTACCCTCACATTCCACAGCTCATCGCTCATCATCAACAGCTGCTACCCACCCTCCGAAACCGCGACGACACGTGGACATTAGGGTGTCATGAAAAATTAAAAACTAATTTAAAAAATATTTAAAAAAGGGGTTTCTTGATAAAAAAGTTTCAAGATCCTTTTAATGTTTTCAGCAAAGTTCAGAAACATTTTAAGTGGTAGAAAATTAGTGCTGTGTTGCTTGCAAACATTCTTCACCCGCGAAAGAGAGAGGAGGTGAAAAACGCAACAGATAATCACTCCCAAACATGTCGAGAAAAATCAATCAAGTGAAGATTATTTGTGATTTTCATTGTTTTCGCTGGTTGTGTTTAGAGAAAATACAATAATACACAATTGTTAAACTAATGTTAAGACACAAAATCAAATCAATCTTTAATGGTTTTAACTTGTTTGGACAACATGGCTTCTTTTAACGTAAGTTTTTTACTGAACTACGTCAAAAAAATACAAAAAAGTCGATGGGCGAAAATAAAGAAAAGTTTTCATAAAAAATACAAAGATTATCGAGTTTTGTTCGATATCTCAGACTTGAAACGAGTTTTGACCGAGATAACTCAATTTTCTAATCGTTTTTTTTACTAAAGGTTCACAATACAGGTTCACTCAATGCAGTTTGGCTTTGCTCAAATGTTAGAAATGGGAGAACCTTCTTGTCAATCAATTGAGCCGTTTTTGCAACGGGTTTTTTTGTCATTCGATTATCCGAAGATTCGATTATATGAAGGATAATCGAGTCTGGACTGTATTTTTAAAACATGCTGGAAACTATTTTTGGAGACTTATATTCAAGATAATATTGCCGCAACTTCTTTGTAAAACTAGGGGAAATTCTCGTATGTTTGGCAGGTTAAGCACTAGCTTCTTACTCAATCCAATTAGCTGATTTTCACTATTTAAACATCTAATTTTGAAAAACTTTTGCTCACTTTTTATTCAGCTATTTATCACTCGATTTCAGTTAACGCTTTAAATGAGCTGTAATTGAATGTCAAATTGCTGATATATCAACATTAGAGGCACACTGGAATTAGATGCTGTTCTGATCCTGTCCTCCGGAAATACCTGTTTTAATCGCCCTAAAATAAGTACAGAAATTTCATTACGCTATTCATTTCAGTTGCAAAAATTTCAACTTCACTCAACGTCGTCAAAGGAAACAAAAACAATAATTAATTATTCTGAAAAGTTGAACTATTCACAATGTCGATTAGGACTATATGACAATCAAACAATCCCAAAATCACAAACTACTCATTCAAAAAGCTGATGGATTGAATGATACATTGGAATGTGTACATTGGATGAACATGGAATATTTTCATTTTGCAACTCGTTGCAAACATTAATATCAATTTTTAAAACACTTACAAAATTCCAAACAAAATCAAGTCATACCAACAAAACAGAGGGTTACTCTATGTTTCTGGCACACCATACAGGACTCTATCGGACAGGTGTGAGTGTGATGATGGTGAAAACAGCCCATGTAGATATTTTACGAGCACTTTACCGAAAGGGTGGATTGTACGCGAGAAAAATAAACTCTATCACTGGAAAGGAGCGGAGGCCATGTTTGGGAACCACCATGTCAATACATTGGATACATATTTAATTGTAGGGGGACAGGGGGTAATATGCATCCCCTAAGGGAAAACTGTGATTTCTCATCCATAACAACATTGCTGTGAAAGAATTTCGTTAGATGTTCATAAATAAATATTACTTAACGTCATCCAAGTGAAAAAAGTCTTTGAAAACCTCAAAATTGTTTAAAAATAGCAGATTTCTAAAAATATTTTTGATTCATTTCAAACAACCAAGCGGGGCAATATGCACCGCAACATTGGGGCAAAATGCACTACAACAACGGGGCAAAATGCACCACAACATGGGGCAAAATGCACCGGGTAAAAGCAGTTTTCACTAGTCACCACTAGATGACACCGCTGTTTTAACAAAGGAGCTTGACAGCGATGCATTTTGCCCCGACCACGCTTTTTGCAGAAAATTTAATTAAAAATGCATTTTTTGATGTTTTTGAACTCATCTATCTACAGAATAATGAAGATTATGGCAAAACAAATATGTCTCAACACTTACAATAACAATAAATGCTTTTTATATTGTGCAAAAATCATAATGAAAGTTCAATGAAAATTAGATGAAAACACAACAATTTAAAGTTTTGCAAATAACTTAAGCTGTTTTTAAACCACGATGCTCAAATTTTTCTAGCATGGTTTAGCAGTGTTAAGCTTACAATTTCTATGATTTTTTACCCGGAAAATTCTTCCAAATGCCGAGAAATGCAGGGGGTGCATTTTGCCCCGGGGGTGCATATTACCCCCTCTCCCCCTAAATCTAATATAAGCTGGTTTTGAAAATTTTAGTAATTATTTTTGACGGATCTGAAGCCAGAGATCTTAATAATTTAAAAAAAAGAGCGATGTTGATTTCAGAATGCTCTGAATTCCTTCTAATATTTTAAATTCTTTGTGCAACATTTTCTTATCTCTTTCTTGTTAGGCATTTTTGCAGTTTTTAAAATCAAACTTTAATTTATTAATTTACTTTATTTATTGTGGTAAAACAAAAACTTTAGTCTTATATTTTTAATAATTTCTGTAAATAAGGCAATGGATACCATCTCTAGATTACCTCTAAATTCAAAGTAAACAAACCATTCTCGGCAAAGCAAACAGTTTATTTAAACACCAATAAGTCATGGATGCCACCAGCATTGGCGTTCCATTTGTCACACGCTCCGTTCCACGGTCCCCATCCGTGTCATCATTCCCGGCCCGGATTGAAACATCACACACGCGGACGGACGGAAGCAAATAAAAGTCCTACCAGATGTCAGATTTATGACTTAACGCGTTCGAAAATACGTTTATCATCCTCACGCCAGTGTGCAAAGCCCTTCTCCGCATTTACTGCCTGCCGATATTCGGGGGGTCCTCAATTGCCCACTGGACTGGACCGAACTGGACACATCGATTCTGGCCCGGTGCCCAAATGAAAATGTTTCTGCTTCTGCCATAAAAATAAATAAAATATTGTCGATGATTTGGTAGGCAAATAGAAGGGCATAAAACTATTCCACGGCCTGAATATGTTGATCGACAAACATCGGGTACAAAACCGCAACCGGGCCGTGGCGCTGGCGGAAATTGACAAAAAATTGGAATCAAATTTTTTCACTCACTTCCTGCACTTCCGCCTTGTTGCACTCGCCGAGGCTGCAGCCAATCGAGTGCACTTCAACTGCAGCGGAATGGTGAACCGCGCGCGATGAACGGGGCAGCGGAAATCGACGACCGAAAGCCCATATTGGTGGTCATAAAACGGCGGACTAACAATTTGCTTTGTTGTGGTATGATTTACACGCATTGCATTCGGGAATCTGTGCACACTTCATGCACAAGTTTACGGTCACTTGGACAGACCACAGAAATACAGGAACGGAGAAGTGGATCTATGACTCGCAAATCGAATCATTGAATCAAGCGTAGGCTAACATCGTCAAAAGTTTGAATTAATTTTATTCAAATGATGATTTCATGTTCAACATACTTTGTACCCGTCATCAGAAGTGACATTGGGCCTGTAACTAAAATTGAGTCATACAAAAATACAGTAATTTTTATGACTCAATCTCACCCTCCAGACTCGATGTCAATGATGACGGAACAAAAAAAAGACATCAAATATAGAAGGAAAGAAAGAAATGTACGTTATCACCTCATAGAAACAATTGTTTTTTGTGAGGTTCAGGGGAGTTTTTGTTTTAAACTATTATTATCACTGTAACGCCCAACACATGTCAAACATACATGGATGCCCAAGCCTCCCAAAAAAGTTGGAACGATAACTTCAACTTCCCAGGGATTTGTGAGGATGTTTAGATGATCCTAGAAATTTTCAGAACTCGATTTGATCAAATCTGTAATTTTTGCAATCATTGCTCCGTGGAGTTAATCATCATCATCATTGTTCCATTGCGATTAAAAAAAGATTTATATACGAATAATTATCCACCAACTCACACGAAATCGGAAAAAGTTGCCCCGACCCCTCTTCGATTTTCGTGAAACTTTGCTCTAAGGGGTAATTTTGGTCCCTGATCACGAATCCGAGGTCCATTTTTTGATATCTCGTGACGGTGGGGCGGTACGACCCCTTTCATTTTTCTGGTTTGTTACTTAGATTTGTAGCTCGCAATCGTGAAGAGATAGAAATTTGTTGTCGAATGGACTTTTGTGTAAAATTAGACGCCCGATTTGATAGCGTACTCAAAATTCCGAAAAAAAAGTATTTCTCATCAAAAAAAAGTTAAAAATAGTTTTTTTAAATCGCTACCATTTCCCGTTACTCAACTGTCAAAAATCGTGAGACATGTCATTTTATGGGAAATTTAATGTACTTTTCGAATCTGAAATAACCCAGAAGGGTCATTTTTTCATTTAGAACAAAATTTTTCATTTTAAAATTACGTGTTTTTTCTAACTTTGCAGAGTTACATTTTAGAGTGTAGCAATGTTCTACAAAATTGTAGAGCAGACAAAAAAAATTTGATATATAGACATAAAGGGTTTGCATGTATTCTTCACGAGTTATCGGAATTTTACAAAAAAGTTTTTTGAAAAAGTTATTATTTTGACCATTTTGACCAGTTTTTCGAATTTTTAATCCCAAAAACTCAATCGTGTGCTTTTGAAAGTATTTTTTCGGAAAGTTCAGCTAATTTTTTGTAGGAAGTCATCTTGTTATATATTAAGAATGGTATTTGAAAGACCTTGCCAATGAGCCTAAAACATCGAAGATCTGACTAGCCTACCAAATTTTATAAGCACTTAAGAACAAATCTTTGTTATTATTTTCTGTTATTGTCATTCAATAACAAATCCTGAACATGAGCTTTTCCTGATTCAACCAGCTCAGGATGGCTGTTTGCTAAAACTAACATACAGCTTTAGGATCAAATTATGAGGAAGGCACCTACCACCTAAAGGTTGATTAAGCAACGTTTTTTTAATCGAATCATATTCTTAATCAGGAAGCTAAAATTCGACATTCTACGTATAAATCTACCATGGCTCGCAAACTGCATTAATAACTCAAAAGTGATTAAGATACAAATGGGACATTTATGCTAACAGGGATATTGCTGATCTAGAAGATATTTTAAAAATAAGATCCAGTAACTGTTGACGGAATCGGATGAAAGCGTTTCGCTTAGAATATTGCATTCCAGATCACTTTTTCAGTATTCCACTACGATGAATCATCTTGGAGAAGCTTGCTTTTTGTTATTTGATGTTTTTGCCAATTTAAGACAATTGAAAATACCTTTCGGAAGCTTTAAGGCCGCAACATAATTGTGATAAGAACAGGCATATTTTCTCTTGCTTCAAATTGTTCCACATATTCGTGACAGGCAACAATTCATTTTCTAATTTGTAAACCATATCGCGAGGCATTTCCTTTCTTCATGCTCCTGCTCGTACCATTGGTGTGAGTATTCTTATGTTCTTGAAAAGGCATTTCATGTACGTTGAACCAGGAAATAGAAAAAAAATGTTGACCATGTTAACAAAAAAGAACTCAAAGTAACAAATCCGTGCCACACCTGTCACACCTGTCCTTTTCACAGGCACACCACGCTCAGCCCAGTGCACAATTGTTGCATGTTTCTTAATCAAAAAATAACTAGTGCTGCTAAAGCCGGCTGGCCTGGCAGGCAGCAGGTGTTTCTAAACTTTGCCTTTTTATCCTGGCCGTGGATTTCACCTTGCACGACGTGGTGTGTCTCCGGTGAAGAAGGAAAAGTTTTTTTTTCCTGCCAACCTCACCTTAACGGCCTCCGCCGAGGTGAAGGGACATTCGTGAATTTGAAATTTGTGATAAATACGATTACAGCACGAAACCAGCTCGGAGTTGGTCTAGGTGGAACAGGAACGGAGAAAGGTTTGTAATAAAATTAAAATTCTTTACGCTTTTCTTGCCGAAGTAAGAACAACAATTTACTGAGGGACTTCAACCCCAACCCAACTGCCAGGTGATGTAGTAGTGTTGCCAGGCTTGTAAAAGGGAATAAATTTAGTGGACATGCTACATTTATGTTCACATCTACTTTTCTTTGCTTTTTTTCAATAAACAAAAGTTCGTCTACTAAAACAGGTTTCAAGGGATTATTTTTAACATTTTATCATTCTTGAGTTTAACTCCAATCCTTTCACCATAATTACACCACTATCTATCAACTCAGCAAAACTCACACGTGCGTGAAATCTCATTCCGAGCGTCGACCATCCATAGAGTAACCTGTCCTGACGGTCAACCAAAAACCGAAACTATCCCTGTCATGGTGCAAATAGTGTTTACTCAGTTAGTAGTGGGAGGACTCTTCTTCAAGGGTTGACTTTGGCCATCGTCATCATCATCACCATCACCACCGAAACCAGCGAACCGTGCATGAAGACATTAAAAATTGCTTCCACGATGAACACAGTCAGTGGTGAGTTTGTTGGTTCTGGCCCTAGCCAGGACTTGGGCCCGAGGGTGATGAACTTGGCTTGTACGCTTAATTTAACTAAGTGAAATTTGAGTTGGTTCAGTTTAAAATAATCTCTAATTCCCTTCCACTAACTGTCGCATTTATTATAGTATACCCACACTTTTTTAAAACCAAAAGTTTTAACTATCTCCTGAAACACATTACAAAGCATAGAGAATCTTTTCAGACTAACGTAAAAAAAATTAGTTTGAATAATTTTCTACAAGGAAAAAAACGGGTGAGAGGAAATTTCAAAAAAATGTGAACTTAGTTTATGAATTGCATCTAAATCGCCTAATTTTGCGAATAATTCCAACTTGAAAAAAATGTTTGAACCCGATATTTCATACATATTATTTTCTTATTGCATTCATTTCATTCTGCACGATAACTAACTCGTGATACACAGTAAAAAAAATCTGTGTAAAATCGCATGCAAAAGCATGCACATCACCTTTGTGAGAAAAAGCATGTGGGTAATTCTCTACCAACTCACACGAAATCAGGAAAAGTTGCCCCGACCCTTCTTCGATTTGCGTGAAACTTTTTTTCTAAGGGGTAACTTTTATCCCTGATCAAGAATCCGAGGTCCGTTTTGCCTTCCTCACTGAGGTAAGGCTATAATACTGCTCTAAAAATTAACTTTGTATAAAAACGCCGTAGACCCACCTTCATGTATACGTATCGACTCAGAATCGAAAACTGAACAAATGTCTGTGTGTATGTGTGTGTGTATGTATGTATGTGACCAACAAACTAACTCATGTTTCTCGGTACTGGCTGAACCGATTTGACCCGTAACTGTTGCATTCGACTTGGTTTAGGGTCCCATAGATCGAGCTTTATACAGATTGAAGTTTCGATAAGTAGTTGTATGTATAAAAATGTGTTTTCACAGATCTCACTTAAATATATGTAAACTATGTCCGGATCCACCATCTGACCCATTGTTGGTTAGGTTATCAGAAAACCTTTCCAACGACTCCAAAACACTGAAGATCTGGCAACCCTGTATCGAGATATGTCCACTTAAGTGATATTGATGTACTTTTTGGATGCCGGATCTCACTTAAATGTATGTAAACTATGTCTGTCCGGATCCACCATCCAACCCATCGTTGGTTAGGTTATCAAAAGACCTTTCCAACGAGTTCAAAACAAGGGGTTGGAAACTCTTAGGGCTATAATTATTATGTTAACCAGTATATCAAAATATATGTTAGTATACTTATTATTTCCTTTACATATCGCCAGTAGTCTTACCAAAAAACTGAGAGTATCATAATATACTAACAGTTTATTGTTTTCGGTTAGTATACTAACAAGTATACTGGAATATCGTTAGTATACTAAGTATTCCTAAGTAATTTTAGAGTTTCCAGCCCCTTGGTCCAAAACATTTATGATCTGGCAACCCTATCTCGAGGTATGGCTACTTAAGTGAAATTTATGAACTTTTTTATTCCGGATCTAAAAAATAGATGAAATATGTTTACAATTCCATCATATCAGCCATTGTTGGTAATAAGTGAGGAAGGCTCCAACCACATAGGTGGATTAAGTTAGTTTTTTGATATCTCGTGACGAAGGGGCGGTACGACCCCTTCAAGTTTTGAACATGCGAAAAAAGATGTGTTTTTCAATAATTTGCAGCCTGAAACGGTGATGAGGTAGAAATTTGGTGTCAAAGGGACTTTTATGTAAAATAAGATGTCCGATTTGATGGCGTACTCAGAATTCCAAAAAAAAACGTATTTTTCATCGAAAAAACACTTAAAAAGTTTTAAAAATTCTTCCATTTTCCGTTACTTGACTGTAAAAAAATTTGGAATATGATATTTTAAGAGAAATCTAATGTACTTTTCGAATCTATATTGACCCAGAAGGGTCATTTTTTCAGCGCGATCTGCAGAAAGGTTAAATTTCGTAGCATTTATACTCGAAATTAACAATTTTGTTCATTACCAGGGAATCCACTAAAATGCTATTCTGTCGATTGGAGCATATTCCAGAAGCCCAAATCTGCCTTATATTTACGATACTGAAGCGTTTACTGATAAAACTTCAAAAATGTCGTGATGTTCAATCAGGGTCCTTAGTGCAGGTAACCTACAAAGTTTATTCAACATCATTTATAAAATGCACAATAAATACTATTAAAGCCATGTTTACTTCCAATTAGATTTCACTTTGTTTCCCAAGAAAACCGTTACAAACGGTTCTGTTCTTTTATTTATTTATTTATTTTTTATGTTTAGATTTGTCTCGTTCTTTTTTGTTAGTTGAGCAATTCCAGCTCAAATCAGGAATGTTTCTGGTACTTTTGTACCCGACCCTCTCCGATTTCAATGAAACTTTGTAGACATGTTATCCTAGACCTATAATAGCCATTTTTGTGTATATGGAGCCAATAGTACTCGAAAACAACATTTGAGAAGTGTGTAAAGTATTTAAATATTTTTGTATTGTGCAATTTAAAAATTACTGTATCTCGAAGCCGTTGCGTCGTATCAAAAAGTGGTCAAAGACAAACTTGTAGGAAATAGGACGAGCTTTCTGAAAAAAAATACACTGAAACAAAAATACAGGCCACTTATATGAGATTTTTGGATTTTTAAGTCTAAAACTTAAATTTAAAGGTGATGTCACGATTTTTTTTCGTTCAAAATTTTTGAAGAAATAGCCAAAAATGTTACCAAAAGACTATCGAAAAATGCAAGATATGTATGTCTCTCCTAAAAAATACAAAAATCATTTGCTAAAACTGTTTTTTTTTTTTTTTGAAAACGGGTCTAAACGTCGAAATTTTCAAAAACCGGTCAGTCTGCGATCAGCAGAGAAGCGAGTCAGACGTGCGTCCCTCACAAACCAAAAAAGTTCTAAAAAGTGCAAAAAATGCCTCACGGCAAGAAAAAGAGGCGGTCCTCTCCAGCAGGATCGGCGGATTTGAAGAAGCTAAAGAATGCCGAAGCGCTACCTGCAAAGCCAGGCAGTTTGAGCAAGGACGCTCAAAATTCGTCTGGAAACCAATTCGCTACCCTCCCTGTGGACGTGAGCGAGAAGGAAGAATTTGAACGACGGGAAAAGTTGCCACCCATTTTTGTGAAAACATCGTCATCGGATTCGGTGCGAAAGTGGCTGACCGGATTTATCAAATCTGGTGCTTTACGAGCTTCCATTCGCTTGTGTGCTGATGGACTCAAAATTCTGCTACCTACCAGAAAGGATTACAACTACGTTCGGGATTTCCTGAACAACACAAAGATTGAATACTACAGCCATGACGATCCAGGTAAACGCCCCATGAAACAGGTCCTCCGAGGCCTGTACGACATGGATGTGAGTGTGTTGAAAGAAGAGCTCAAAACTCTTAAGTTAAACGTGATTGAAGTCTTCAAGATGACGAGACACAACAAGGACATCAAGTATCGTGATCAACTGTACCTGGTTCATCTCGAGAAAGGATCGACAACGCCGTCTGAGCTGAAAGCAGTTCGGGCAATTTTCAACATCATCGTGACTTGGGAACGTTATCGTCCAGTGCACCGTGACGTGACACAGTGTTCGAACTGTTTGCAGTTTGGGCATGGTGGAAGGAACTGTTTCATTAAGAGTCGTTGTGCAACCTGCGGAGGTGAGCACAAAACTCAAGCTTGCGAAACAATCAACGAGAACATTGAAGCCAAATGCTTCAATTGTGGCGGCGACCATTCTACCAAGAATCGAAGCTGCCCAAAACGTGCTGAGTTTGTGAAAATTCGGCAGCAAGCGACGACGAGGCACCAACCAAATCGTCGCAAAACACCACCAGCATACACGGACGTGGATTTTCCTGCTTTGGCGTCACCAGGAGCAGGATCTACTCGAGTGGTTCCAAATCTGCAGCCATTGCCGTTGAATCAGCGGCAAAAATTTTCAGAGAATACAATACCTCCAGGCTTCAGTCAGCAACCGAGGGAAAACCAACCAGCATCAACGGATGAAGGCAGTAGTGACCTGTTTTCACCACAAGAACTTCTGAACATTTTCATCGAGATGACAACAACACTGCGTGGTTGCAAAACTCGTGCGGAACAAGTAAGAACGCTTGGAGGATTTATCTTAAAATATAGTTCGTAGTTTACTCGTTCTAATGATTTTGAATATTTCAATGAATTTGCTTTTTTAGTTTTAAGTTAGGATTAGTTGTTAAAGTGTTTTTTTTCTTTTTTACCCAAATGTATTCGATTCAATGCAAAAATGTAAAACAATTTGAAGTAAATAAATGAATGTGAACAGTTGATAAGAAAACGAAAAATATAACAAAGATGAAGAGCATGTAGCCATACCACTTAGAATGTAAATGAAATGTAATAATTATAAGAAAGTTCAATAAAGACATATTTAATTTCGAAAATTTTCAAAAACCGGTAGTGGGAATCGATTCCCCAGACATTTTTTCATAAAAGTCTTCATATTGACAGCTTTTTGATTTATATCGTTTTTATATTTACGTAATCAAATTTACTATCCTGATTTCTACCACACTGAAAAGAATATTCTCTTTTCAGTTATAAGCAATGTAATTAAGCTTATATTTGTAAGCCCTTACATCCAATTGAAATGCTGTCAAAGACAAACTTATGGGAAATTGGACGAGCTTTCCGGTAAAAATATTTACCAGACTTAAAAACCGAGTCTGTCATACAGAAATTGCCAAAAAACACCAAAAACCCCATATTTCAACATAGGACAATGGTCAATATGGAGACTTTTATGTAAAATTGTCTGGGGAATCGATTCCCACTACCGGTTTCTGAAAATTTCGACGTTTAGACCACTTTTCAAAAAACAGTTTTAGTAAATGATTTTTGTATTTTTTAGGAGAGACATACTATCCTGCATTTTTCGTCAGTCTTTTGGTAACATTTTAGGCTATTTCCTCAAAAATTTTGAACGAAAAAAAAATCGGGACATCACCTTTAAATTTTAGTTTTAGACTTAAAAATAAAAAAATGTCATATAAGTGGCGTGTATTTTTGTTTCAATGTATTTTTTCAGAAAGCTCGTCCAATTTCCTACAAGTTTGTCTTTGTCCATTTTTGATGCGACGCAACTGCTTCGCGATACAGTAATTTTTAAATTGCAAAATATACAATATTTAAATACCTTACACCCTTCTCAAATGTTGTTTTCGAGAACTATTGGCTCCATATACACAAAAATGGCTTATATAGATCTAGGATAACATGTATATAAAGTTTCATTGAAATCGGAGAGGGTCGGGTACAAAAGTACCAGAAAAATTCCTGATTTGAGCTGGAATTGCTCAGTTTCGTTTCGTTTTGTTTTTTTATTACTCTATAAGTATCTATGATTTTTTTTTATTTATGCTTTATAATGTTGTACTTTTGTGCTAAAATAACTTATTGCAACTTTTAAATTTAATGCATTTTTCTATTTCGTTGAAATCATTCGATACCCACTAGTAAATTATGCCTCACAGTTTTCCCGGTAAAGTTTCGAGTGTACAGTAAACGTTGCACAGTTACTAGCAGCAATTCAGTGAGGGCAATGCAAGTGCACTCAGCGGCGTCGCACATGCCGTATTATGATTAATAACGTTTAGCCCGGGAGTTGCTGCCAGCAAGTGGAGTTCCACTTTCATGCTGGGGTTTGGTTGGCCGACCGAGAGTGGCGGCGTCGATACACGAGACATAAAATGCTGCTCCTTCGCAGGGTGAACCAGGGTTGGCCATCAGGACCATCGCGGCGGACGCTCAATGTTTGTGCACGGACGAAAGTGTGTATCATGTGATATATCGTTGGTGTTTTGATTTATGATGCCAAAATAGTTTTTTTTTTTTGGTTCGGTTCGGTTCGTCGCTGCCGCCATCACTTAAGTGCCGTATAGTGTCTGTGGGTGGTTGATGGTTAGTTGCAAATTCTATACAACATTTATGTTTCTGGTGGGAGCTGCTTTTTGTCAACGGTGGCTTACCCAGTAGCACCAGCAGCAGTGGCCACAGCCTGTATGCAGAACGCCACTAAACTGTGTTTTTTGACGGTTAGGAGCCGAGTTCGTGAAATCCGACCAAGCCCATCAGCGGGGATCGCCAGACAGGACGATTTGCGATGGAGACGAGCTCGCGCGGATGTGGAAATGAGATTTTGATTAGCCTTAAAGGATTTCCGCTTTTCAGCGAACAGACACATCGCCATCACCATCATCGTCGTCGTTTCGACGGGGTGGCCCCGCATTAGGATAAAAGTCATACTACTCAAGTTCAACACGTTGCACATTATGGAGGGGGGCGGTAAGTGGTGCTGTTAAACATGACATGGCCCCACGTGGGTGATAGATGAGCAGCCAGCAGGACATAAAATTGGAGGTGCACACCTTGGCTCACTGCACTCAATCTGCTAGCAGGCTGGTGCCATGTGGCAAATTGAGCGAAACATGTGTGGAAAATTTGCATGATCCAAAAATTTGATGGAAGAGGTACTTGCGAGCAGTTTAATCATTTTCACCCAGTTACTCAAAATACATGGCAACAAATTGTGCACATTTTTTTTTATTTTTCAAAATCTTCGCAAAAACATAGTTAGTTAGTTTGTTTTATTTCAAACGTTTATTACGTTTACCAAAAGTATGCTTTCACGCATGTTCAGTTTATAGAAGTATCGCCTCGATTTACCCATAACGATTTTCCTCCAAGCCATAAAGTGACCATATAAAAAATCCCTGATCGCCCTGAACCATCACCCCTTGCCTTAACCAGCTGTGTTTTTCTTCCGCAACACGCAAAGACTGAAACGATGTACATAAAAGAAGATATAAACCAAAAAACAGAAACGCTTAATCGAAAAGGTTCGATAAAAATTGCAATTTCTGCAAAGTCCACGCATTTTACACTAAACCACATTTGGGCGTAAATCACTTGCAAGTAAATAAAATGTTACGTCGCTTCCGACATAAACAGTTTACGTCGAAAAGCCTCCGGTCGTCAACTTGCGTGGAACGTACGTGTGGGGTTGGAATGAAGTATAATCTGTTTTGGACAATATGATCAGGATTTGAAGTCGTTGACCTTAGTTGAAGATTTTACAATGATTGTTTCAACTTTGTTGTTCATAGCTTTTCTTATTTACATGATGATAAATTGATAAGTTCCACATCACTGATTTCACCGTGTAACACCTCAGTAGTCTCTACTGTCTTACTGTCACCCAAATCTAGAGGTGCAAAACTGCTTTGTCACAAAGTCCTACACGACTGTCATCAGTGTGAAACGCGCCTTGCTGCTGCTGCGTTTGCATTTCAAGCAGGCGCACATGAATATTTAATTAGTCTCGCAGCCCCGTCTTGACGTATGAAATATGTTCCCGAATGTAAATTAATAAAGTTTGTTCTTAGATTTTCACTGCTGCGCTGCCAAAGCAGCGTTCCGACTGCTGGAAAAGTGGCGGCAAAATGCAGATGTGGCAGCCTTTCGCTTTTGCGTTTTCCACGGAATATGGATTACTCCAAGTGATATGAATAAATGCTGTTCAAATATTTTAGTTTTTGGGTGGGAGAAAGAGCTGCTCGTGTGGTGGTGGCATATGGCAAAGAAACAGGGGAGCTCTCTTCCGCACTGGAATGATGGAACTTTCTTCGGAACGTCAAAAATTACCATATCCGTGCAATTGTGTGCAGTGGACCGACAGTTTGAATTCATCAATTAGTGAAAAGTGCAACGACATGCTGACGCTGTTGGCGAACCTAATAACATGCACTGTTGGATTGTGTGTCTTTATCAACGAAGTACACAGTACCTGGCTCGATTTCTTGTGATAGTAACCTTACTTAATTTTTACCCAATAGTTATATGGATTTAATACTTTTGTTTAAAACATTTTTTAACCTAGTTTCATGATACAAAATTTGGGTAATTTGGGTAATTCTCTACCAATTCACACGAAATCGGGAAAAGTTGTTCGAAACTTTGTCCCAAGGGGTGACTTTTGTCCCTGATCACGAATCCGAGGTCCGTTTTTTGATATATCGTGACGGAGGGGCGGTCCGACCCCTTTTATTTTTGAACATGCGAAAAAAGATGTTTTTTTTCAATAATTTTCAGCCTGAAACGATCATGAGATAGAAATTTGGTGTCAAAGGGACTTTTACGTAAAATTGGACGCCCAATTTGATGGCGTACTCAAAATTCCGAAAAACGTATTTTTCATCGAGAAAAAAACATAAAAAATAAACTCTGCCATTTTCCGTTATTTTACTGTGAAAAATTCTGGAACATGTCATTCTAAGGGAAATTTAATTTACTTTTCGAATCAACATAACCGAGAAAAGCCATTTTTTCATTTAGAACAAAAATTTTCATTTTGAAATTTTGTGTTTTCACCAAATTTGCAGGATAATTTTTTAGAGTGTAACAATGTTCTACAAAATTGTAGAGCAAACAATTACACAATTTTTGATATGTACACTTAACGGGTTTATTTACAAACATCACGAGTTATCGCGATTTACAAAACAAAATTTTGGAAAAGTTACTTTTTTCGTTTTTCTTTGTTTCGTCGTTCTGTCGCGGGTGACCATGGACGGACATTATCAACGACGACCAACTTTTTCAAAACATTTTTTCCTAAAATCGAACCAGGCTCCAAATTGACCAAATGATCTCTTCTCATAAATTTTAGGATATAGACAAAAAGAAAAACATTTTTTTTAATAATTTGTCGCCGTAGCGCTAACTTGTCGTACGTGCATTTTGGGCCAAATTGTGTTAAGAACGCCATTTTGTGCAGCTCACAATGCCTCACCTTATGATCTTCACAGATTCCCGAAATTCGATTTCAATCCTGAGATATTCAACGTAATCCGAAAAAACTACGTGCATTTTGGTCACATTACATATAAAAGTAGTTTCAATCTTGTCGTGCTATCTTGTGCCATCGGTATAGCTTCCGGTAGCTTCAGTGAACCACGATGTATACTAGGGTGTTTCATCCAAACAAAAAAGTTCTCAGAATCAGGCAAACCGAGGTTCCCCTTGTAGAGGATACCCATAGGGACTCTCATGCCAAATATCAGCCCATTTGGTTGAGAATTGGCCTGTCCCCAGCGGTTCAAAGTTTACATGTAAATTACTATGTGATTTTTATGCTTTTCGTTTAATCGTTCCTACAGGTCTGGGGACAACATGGATTCACTCGGAATAAAGATAGGTGTGTAGGGGATGGTCCAATGAACAAATTCCAGAAGGAATTGGGGTTGTCCATTCTGTCCCCAAGGTGCGCATTGGATCGACGTCCGGTGTCTCCAGAATCAACGATTCACCCTTCAAATGTACGCATTGTCCTTAGTATGCTATGACGGCTAGCTGAAAATTTCGACGCCCCATGTCAGACGGTGAACACGTGGGGAAGCATCGATTACATTATTATTACAAAATCATCATGTTACGTTATTTGGAGTAGTTCAAATTGTTACAGGAACATCAAAAATTATAATTTTATTGCTTTAAAGTATGTTTCTGAGCCAAAACATGAGTGAATGCGGTATAGCTTCAGATAGCTGGATTAACCTACGCTGAGTACACTGTGATATGTTGGAGTGCCATAGGTAATCCAAAAACTCCTTGAAGTTAGAGTATCCAATGTAGGTTACTGAGGGTACCCGAAGCGCCTTACTAGAATACCTAGAACTCCATTGATCAGTTAGTTATCTAGTTCATATTTTCCAAGAGTTCTTGAATGACCTGTACTGCCATTATTAATAAAACGGCCAACATGTCGAAGGGTATACATCGTGGTCCACTGAAGCTACCGGAAGCTATGGTTATTACACCCATATAAACCCTCGTTGATCAGGTAGATCATCAGGTCATATCTTCCGGGAGTTCCTGGAGGACCCATAACAATTCAACATAACCCAGAATATCCATCGTGGTTCACTGAAGCTACCGGAAGCTATACCGATGGTTATTACACCCATAAAGACCCCCGTTGATCAGGTAGATCATCAGGTCATATCTTCCGGGAGTTCCTGGAGGACCCATAACAATTCAACATAACCCAGAATATCCATCGTGGTTCACTGAAGCTATCGGAAGCTATATCGATGGTTATTACACCCATATAGACCCCCGTTGATCAGGTAGATCATCAGGTCATAACTTCCGGGTGTTCCTGGAGGACCCACAACCATCCAACATGGCGAAGAGTATCCTTCGTGGTTCACTGAAGCTACCGGAATCTATACCGATGGTTATTACACCCATATAGACCCCCGTTGATTAGGTAGATCATCAGTTTATAACTCCTGGGAGTTCCTGGAGGACCCATAACCATCCAACGTACCCCAGAATATCCATCGTGGTTCACTGAAGTTACCGGAAGCTATACCGATGCTTAATATACCCATATAGACCCGCGTTGATCAGGTAGATCATCAGTTCATAACTCCTGGGAGTTCTTGGAGGACCCATAACCATCCAACGTACCCCAGAATATCCATCGTGGTTCACTGAAGCTACCTGAAGCTATACCGATGACTAGATCCCAGTTGATCAGGTAGATCATCATGTCATAACTTCCTGGAGTTCCTGTAGGACCCATTAAAAACCAACATGGCGAAAGGTATCCATCGTGGCTCATTGAAGCTACCTGAAGCTAAATCGATGACTAATACACCTATATAGACCCCCGTTGATCAGGTAGATCATCAGCTCATTTCTACCGGGAGTTCCTGGAGGACCCATAACCATCCAACGTACCCCAGAATATCCATCTTGGTTCACTGAAGTTACCGGAAGCTTTACCGATGCTTAATATACCCATATAGACCCGCGTTGATCAGTTAGATCATCAGTTCATAACTTCCGGGAGTTCCTGGAGGACCCATAACCATCCAACGTACCCCAGAGTATCCATCGTGGCGAAGAGTATCCTTCGTGGTTTACTGAAGCTACCTGAAGCTATACCGATAATTAATTCACCCATATAGACCCCCGTTGATCAGGTAGATATCCAGGCCATGGCTTCCGGGAGTTCATAGATGCCCAGATTTGTGGATGGCCCCTTATCCGTGTTCTGTGGATGACCCCTTATACAAATGTTCCAATTTTATGTAAATAAAGTACATTAAAAAAGAAAACCCCGTTTTACGCCAAAACCCCGAAATAACGCTCCCCCGATTTGCGCTCAAACCCCGAAATAACGCTCCCCCCGTTTGCGCTCAAACCCCGAAATAACGCTCCCCCGAATTGCGCTCTCCCCCGGTGTGCCCCCCCCCCCCAAAAAGAGCGCACATGGGGGATTTAGTGGGACTCCAGCGACCAACTTCAACCAAACTACGGCACAATGCACTGAATGGTCAGCCAAACAAAACGTGTTTGTTATTGTTTACATTGCGTGCTCTAGTTTTTCAAACATTAAAACGCGTTTTTCTCGGATGACGTCGAATTGCAACAAAAGTGCACAAGCTTCATAAACCACTACTTGCTCGCGCACTTCAGCGCAACATTCGAGTGGACTTGAGTTTGCATGAGTTCATCCTTCTTTTGTCGAAAATGTTTATAATAATGTATTAGTTTGACGACAGACCACGCTGCTGCACTTTTTGCAAACCCCACTTCAAAGTTCATGATTTTTCCTGCCAGTGAGGCTAAATTTTGAACGAAGCTCATCGACACTCCACTGGGAGACCAACAACGTCGTCCTCGTGGATTTCCCATTATTATGCGAATGGTTTATAGACTTCCTCGTAGGTTGCAACGGTTTTCCACTTGGCAGTTCTGCGGAAAAGGGCCCACTCGAGTACCGTCGAAAGTTTATTGTAGAGTCATCGGTTTCAAGATTGTGGCAAACTCTTCTTTGTTGCTGCCTGGGTTGGGGTGGAAACGCTTCGGGCTTGAGCTGAGGATCCATCATAACTGAACTGCACAATGCATAATTCCAGTGAAATCAACAAGCCAGAATGAACATCATCGTCAAGAGCGCTCGTCTTATCCAACGACAACGCTGCAAAAGCCTGGCTAGGGGCCTCACACTCAACTTAATTACACATACAAAATGTATAACATTTGTTAATTTATTACGAAATTCGAAAATGGCTTCGTACATTGAAATTATACATTATGTTCGAATGAATGACTTTTCTAAAGCCCATCCAACCGAGGCCCCCGAGAACATGAACACGAAGTACACAGTACAGAAAGAGCTCTTGTGCTCACTGTTGACAACCCTGATGCGAGAATAGAAGTATGCTGTAGTACAACATCCGGGGGGGAGCTCGGAGTCTGATGATGGCACGGGTGCAGAAGCATAGAAAAGCTTTTCATTAGGCAGGCACAGGCTCAAAGGCAGCGGCGTTGGGTGCGTTTCCTGAACGATCTGTTTGATCCCACCACACCGTCCCACCACTGCTGCTACTCCATATGAATTTAACACAAAACCCCATTCGAACAACTGCATGTACGAACAATGCTCTCAATGTACACGCACAATTACATGTGCGGAGGAGGTTCATCCCGACGTAAATCATTGAAGTTTTGTGTAGGAACTGCAATTCTATGGTTCTCCGGACTGAGTCGACTGGATTTTGAACGAATGGATTTTGCTGCTCTTAATTATGATGGTATTAAATTTAACTTTCTTGAACTGTTGAACTGTTTCAAATAAGATTGCTACATGTACTGGCCAGTTCGAAGGAGAATAAAATTGATTTACAACTTTAAAGCACTACTGGAAAGCTGAGCAAATTTTCTACATTTTTTCACTGAGAATCTGAAACGCGGAAAATTATTTTCTGAGATACAGACTCACAAAGAATTTGAATCGATAAAAATGAGTTTTTTAAGTATCATCTAATTAGAACTAATGGTTCGATTCTAAAAGCCGGGACCGTGGTGTAGGGGTAAGCGTGGTTGCCTCTCAACCAGTCGGCCTGGGTTCGATCCCAGAAGGTCCCGGTGGCAAATTTGTTTGTCGAGATTTGTTTGTCGGACTGAGAAGTAAATGTTGGCCCCGGTCTAACCTCAGTCCAGATGTAGAAGTCGTCCCCCTGGGTCCTGCCTCGGTGGAGTAGGCAGTTGGACCAAAATTCCAAAGGTCGTCAGTTCGAATCCCGGGGTAGATGGAAAAGAGGTTTGCAATTGCCTTAACAATCAAGCCTTCGAACACCTAGTTTCGAGTAGGAATCTCGCAATCGAGAACGCCAAGGCAATGCTGTAAAGCGAATAATTAGATTTTTTTTTGGTTCGATTGTCAATGTTAAGAAATATTTTGCGATCTTTTCAATAAATATTGTACAATCAGTTCCTAGCTGGAACTGACCCCTCCCTCCCCCCTCACTTCGTCTCACCATCTAGCTGCAGCTTTGTTGACAAACAAACGGAGCACGCGGTCGAATGGTGGCGGCATCGAGCCAGAATAAGGGGTGATTATGTGATTAAAAATAAAAGTTTTTTCAAGAAAAATAATATTTTCCGACTGAATAAAAAATTTGCGAGCATGTTCAAACAATTATTCCTGATATCGGAGAAGTGATTGAAAACCAAAACTTTAATCCATAATTTTTCTATAAATTGAACTTTTTCACTCCAATTGGGAAACCCTAGGTCTATCCACGACCGTTTCCAATGACCGTGAAAAGATGCCAGAAAATCCAGCTACCAGCTAAATCCACAATAAATAATTAAAAATATATGATCTATTTATCAAAAAAATTTGGTCTAACTTGTGAAATGATTTTTTTTTTCAGAAAAATCCTAATCATTACCTAAAACTTTGCAGCAAATCAGTCAGAAAATTCCTTCTCAAGATACCCAACACGAACACGAACTATAATGTTATGCGGTTTTTGAAAAATTTAAGGTAATTAGGAGTGGCCAAAACAAAAACACCCTGTCCTGTCGCAACCAATCAGACTAATGTTTCGATTTCGGACTTAGTACACCTAGGGGTACTAATTGAAAAAAACTAAATTCACTAAAAGCTGGAAACTGGTGTTTTGAAAAACCTACAAACAGCCTCAATTTCTGGCGGCAGCTATTTCCACTTAACATGCACACTGGTGGTGATGGATGCATGTGTCCAAAACACTTTTGTACACTGCACTAAACGGTGCAATGTAGTCCATCACACGGGTGGCAGTGCCCCTCTTTTAAGCACCCAATTTCGTCGGGATGATGTGGCATCAGATGGCTGTCCGTCCATTCCGTGAGTGCGCGCGTTCCACCGTTAATTTATTATCTCATTATTTTCTGTCATTTGCCTGTTTTGAATAATTTATTCGACAAAATAACTCTCTCTCGAATAGTGTCAATGATGGACGGTCCGCCGAGTGGCATTTTACTGGTACACAAACACAACAAGTCGGATGTGCATGTTTTCGCGGAACGTTTACGTTTTTGGGCTCAAGTTTGACCATCACATACAGGACAACTAGTAGATTTGGTAACGATTTACATGTTAGGGAGATGCTCTGGTTTGACAAAATAATAAAGGCTATAATTCAAACTGACGAATATGAACAATCTGATAACTTTTTTTTTCAAAACTCTCATTTGAACAACTACCATGCGTCATCATCAAATAAAAATGCCTAAGGTACATGAAACGGGAACGCATGGTCATTTATCATATAGCATTGACATTTATGTCTAAATCAAAACTTAAATTACTCCTGGTTTAAATAAAAAGTCAATTTGACACGTTGTTTAGCAACATTCCGCGGAACTAGCCCCAAAAAACAGCGATTGGCCACATGTGGATTAATTTCGGATGACTTGTGTTTGCTTTTCATTATCCCGAGTGCGCGTCAATAATCCCTTTTTCAATCAATTTCATGCAAGCCAAAGTGTCAGCAATCAGCCAAATTTGCACTGATTGAGATTGATGCGAGACTCAACTCGCGTGCTGCCAAATCGTCAGTCAGTCATGTTGCTTCGTCTAATTAGTATACAGATCATCGATCATCGAATAGTAATGCAACACGTGCTAGTTTGGGTAATAAGCCATTTCATTGCTAAATTTTCAATCATTTATGAAAGCGAAAGAGCAATTCTCTACGAAATCGGTCTTTTTTCTTCAATTTTAATTTTTGTATTTTTTAATCCGGCTGAAACTTTTTTGGTGCCTTTGGTATGCCCAAAGAAGCCATTTTGCATCATTAGTTTGTCCATATAATTTTCCATACAAATTCGGCAGCTGTCCATACAAAAATGATGTATGAAAATTCAAAAATCTGTATCTTTTGAAGGAATTTTTTGATCGATTTGGTGTCTTCGGCAAAGTTGTAGGCATGGATACGGACTACACTGGAAAAAAATAATACACGGTAAAAAAAAATTTGGTGATTTTTTTATTTAACTTTTTATCACTAAAACTTGATTTACAAAAAAACACTATTTTTAATTTTTTTTATTTTTTGATATGTTTTAGAAGACATAAAATGCCAACTTTTCAGAAATTTCCAGGTTGTGCAAAAAATCACTGACCGAGTTATGAATTTTTTAATCAATACTGATTTTTTCAAAAAATCGAAATTTTGGTCGTAAAAATTTTTCAACTTCATTTTTCGATGTAAAATCAAATTTGCAATCAAAAAGTACTTTACTAAAATTTTGATAAAGTGCACCGTTTTCAAGTTATAGCCATATTTAAGTGACTTTTTTGAAAATAGTCGCAGTTTTTCATTTTTTTAAATTAGTGCACATGTTTGCCCAGTTTTGAAAAAAATATTTTTGAAAAGCTGAGAAAATTCTCTATATTTTGCTTATTCGGACTATGTTGATACGACCTTTAGTTGCTGAGATATTGCAATGCAAAGGTTTAAAAACAGGAAAATTGATGTTTTCTAAGTTTCACCCAAACAACCCACCATTTTCTATCGTCAATATCTCAGCAACTAATGGTCCGATTTTCAATGTTAATATATGAAACAATTGTGAAATTTTCCGATCTTTTCGAAAAAAATATTTTTGGAATTTTCAAATCAAGACAAACATTTTAAAAGGGCGTAATATTGAATGTTTGGCCTTTGTGAAATGTTAGTCTTGATTTGAAAATTCCAAAAATATTTTTTTCGAAGAGATCGGAAAATTTCACAAATGTTTCATATATTAACATTGAAAATCGGACCATTAGTTGCTGAGATATTGACGATAGAAAATGGTGGGTTGTTTGGGTGAAACTTAGAAAACATCAATTTTCCTGTTTTTAAACCTTTGCATTGCAATATCTCAGCAACTAAAGGTCGTATCAACAAAGTCCAAATAAGCAAAATATAGAGAATTTTCTCAGCTTTTCAAAAATATTTTTTTCAAAACTGGGCAAACATGTGCACTAATTTAAAAAAATGAAAAACTGCGACTATTTTCAAAAAAGTCACTTAAATATGGCTATAACTTGAAAACGGTGCACTTTATCAAAATTTCAGTAAAGTACTTTTTGATTGCAAATTTGATTTTACATCGAAAAATGAAGTTGAAAAATTTTTACGACCAAAATTTCGATTTTTTGAAAAAATCAGTATTGATTAAAAAATTCATAACTCGGTCAGTGATTTTTTGCACAACCTGGAAATTTCTGAAAAGTTGGCATTTTATGCCTTCTAAAACATATCAAAAAATAAAAAAAATTAAAAATAGTGTTTTTTTGTAAATCAAGTTTTAGTGATAAAAAGTTAAATAAAAAAATCACCAAATTTTTTTTACCGTGTATTATTTTTTTCCAGTGTAGTCCGTATCCATACCTACAACTTTGCCGAAGACACCAAATCGATCAAAAAATTCCTTCAAAAGATACAGATTTTTGAATTTTCATACATCATTTTTGTATGGACAGCTGCCGAATTTGTATGGAAAATTATATGGACAAACTAATGATGCAAAATGGCTTCTTTGGGCATACCGAAGGCACCAAAAAAGTTTCAGTCGGATTAAAAAATACAAAAAAAATCGAATGACCGAAATCCTAGAGAACTGCTCGAAAGTCCACACGAAAATAAATTGCTTGAACAAAAGCCAGTTCTTTTGAATGTCAATAACTGTAACAATATTAATGCGTTGTGCTCGAAAAGCAGAATGGCTCATTAATTATAAAAACGAATAAAAAATATGAAACGATTCGATCCCGCTCGACGGCTCGCATTCAATCGCAATTGTGTGTTTAATTATACTCATGAGCAAACAATAATTACTGAATTTATGACTTTTTATTGGCTAAAATTTACGTTCAATTTAATCAGATTCAATTATTCAATGAATAATTACCGGTACTTTGAAAAGAGCTGCTTTTCCAGACTATAAAAAAGTCAATCTTTCAATGTTTCTGAGGGGAACACCCGTGAAGAGTATCGGGGCCGGCATTTACAAAGCAAATTCAGTGACAGTTTATTTATCAACTAATGTCACCACCAAAACAGTTAATGTTAACAATCCACAGGTTGTCTTCCTAATATGCCTTGATCTGCCCATATTTAAAGATTCGGCTATTATGCCAAATCAAGTATTTCTAGAAAAACGCGTTCTTGTGTTCGTCACCAAATTTTAGCCACGGCAATTTCAAATTGGAATGGGATATAAGCCGTTTGGTTTTTCTCATCGGCAGCCAAAATTAAAAAATATGGTGGAAAATTCAATTTTTAGAAAATGCGTTGGAACATCCTTTACCATCTGGAGCAAAAATCTCGATTTTGCCAAAAGTGGAAAATAGCCGTTTTTCAATGATGGGCAGTAGCCTGTCCCATTTTGAGGTCATGTCGAGGAATTTCAGGTGCTCACTTCTTAAATGATATATTATGATGTTAGAAACAATGTTTTCGTATACAAGAAAAAATAATAAAATACTTTCTCGCAACCCCTAGTCGATTTACTGAAAAAAGTCACTTTTTTTTAACTAATTTTCCAAAATCGCTTGGAATCAATACAAAAACTGATCCGATCAGGTGTGTATTATCTTCAAACGATAGGTTTTTGTCCAGAGATCAAGATTCACTATCAATATTGGACCAAAATTTATGTTTTTGGACCTTCCCAGGCTGATTTATGTCGAAAAATCGCATTTTTTCGAAACTTTTTTCAGAAATGCTCATTTAATTTTGGGTAGCCTATTTTTCCCAGTAAAACCAATACATGCATCTTGTAGGAAATTTCATGGCAAACATTTTTCAGTCTGAGAAAATACAATTTCGACACTCCAGAGCCGAGATATTTGAGTTTTAGTGAGAAAAAAAGTGCCAATTTTCAAAATTTCTCAGAATTCTGAAGCAAAGCCTACTAATTACATGATGTTGCAAGCATATGTCTTAAAGGTCAGGGTATGCTTCCTTATAGTAATTTTGACCGCTGAATTCGAATCTGTTATCAAATTTCGTGTTGACAGTGATGTTTTGGAGCTAAACCCTTTTGGAATGTTATTTGCGTGATTAAATCGCTGCAATTTAAATTGCTTGCAAATTCGGTCATACTTTTTTCGGTTTTCATTCCACTTTGATATTTTACTCACAGAACTGTTTATGTTTATTGTTTTTTTTTACGTTTTGATTATGTTAGGCAATTCTGAAATCGCATATTGTTATTTAGCGGAGGCTTAGGGACTATCCATAAACCACGTGGACACTTTTTCGATGGTGGAAATGGTGGAATGGTGGATTCGGATTCAGCGGCCAAAATTACTATAAGGAAGCATACCCTGACCTTTAAGACATATGCTTGCAACATCATGTAATTAGTAGGCCTTGCTTCACCTATCGTTTGAAGATAATACACACCTGATCGGATCAGCTTTTGTATTGATTCCAAGCGATTTTAGAAAATTAGTTAAAAAAAGTGACTTTTTTCAGTAAATCGACTAGGGGGTGCGAGAAAGTATTTTATTATTTTTTCTTGCATAAGAAAACATTGTTTCTAACATCATAATCTATCATTTAAGAAGTGAGCACCTGAAATTCTTCGACATGACCTCAAAATGGGACAGGCTAATGGGCAGTGATAAGGTCCAACTTGTGACGATACACTACCTTTCCTTTACTAAGCAATCGAATCCAGAAGGGAAACGATCCCCCAGGTCCAAGCCGGGATTTTAACCCCGATCTCCCGCTTATTAGGCGGAAGCGTTACCACTCGGCTACGTGTTTCGGTCTTTTTCAGACTGGGTCAGTTTATTTTTTTTTTGTGTGTTGTATATATTTTTCAAATTAATTCGTGTTCCTGTAAACTTTTGAAAAGCGCCATATTAAATGATTAAAACTTTCTTCAAATGATAAAAATTATTTCAAATTCTGAAAATACTTTTTCTAAATTTCATGAAATAAGATACAAATAAAAAAAACTTTGATCTCTCAAAACAAAAAAAAAAGATTATGATTTCTATTAAAATACGAATTAAAGGTCGTAGATGGTGTCATTCACTTTTGGGGCAATGACTGTCAATGACGGTTCTAAATTCAGGGTCAAGAAATAATAAATTGAAATGAAAATTAATCACGATACATGCTTCTGCGGGTCTCGTGGCGCAGGGGTAGCGGCTTCGGCTGCCGATCCCGATGATGCTATTAGACGCGGGTTCGATTCCCGCCTTATCCACTGAGCTTCTATCGGATGGTGAAGTAAAACGTCGGTCCCGGTTTCTCCTGTCTCGTCAGAGGCGCTGGAGCAGAAATCCCACGTTAGAGGAAGGCCATGCCCCGGGGGGCGTAGTGCCAATAGTTTCGTTGCTTCTGCAAACAACACAAAGAAAACATTTTTTGATTGATACATTCTGAATCAAGATGCAGAGTGCAGTGACCAGGGTTGCCAGGTTGCCAGATAAATCTGGGAATGCCAGATATTGACAGATTGTGACAGATTTTTCACTTCATGTCCATTTTGAACAATTTTTTGATTAGAATGAACGAATTTAATTGAAATTAAAAAAAATAGGATGTGTTTCTTAAAGAAAATGTAAATTTAAGATTTTTTGGCCAAAACATCAGTTAAATCATATTTATTTTACAAACTTTTGAATTTATTCATATCCTCCCTCCCTTTCACCATGCAAAACTGTTAGATTTTTGTCTGCCAGATTTTCCCACATTTTTATTCTAAACTTTTCCAGATTTTTCATATTTTGACCTGGTAACCCTGGCAGTGACGAAGTTTAAAAAAATGTAACAATTTTTGTTTGCCATATTGCCGAGAATTTCGAAACAAATATGGGAGGAAATAGATGCAAAAAGAGTTAAAGTTGAACGCTCACATTAAAATTTAAACTTTTTTTTAATAAACACCAAGCATCGCTCAGGGAGCAACTATATAACTTTGCGAGACTTCGGCTGCTATAGGGTGGTTCGATTTGAATTGCTTTGAACCGTTGGTCATAATTTGCTGAAGTTTATCACTATCTTTTATTTCCTAAACCTCTGTTGATCCTATGTTTTGTACTTTTTAACGATAAAATTGCATGTTTCGATGGTTCCCACGCTACCATAAAGGCATTTTAACTGGCGAAAAAATAGCAGATTTTTCAGCCTGAAAAAAAACTAGATGCTCTCTTACTTTCCCAAGCGTGAGCTTTTAGCAAACCTAAACTGACACAACTCTTCTTCTGGCTCAGGATGGTTACAGAGTGGCGTAGATGGTTTTCCGCCCTCACCGCCACCAACCACTCTCATTCTAGTGGTCCAGGTGATACCGAAAAAGGCGGAAGAAAACTTTCCAACAAAAGCAATTAATTTTTTGCCCTTCTCCACTATTACCAAACCCCGTTTGGCTGACTTCCTTTCACGTCGGACGTCTTTTATTTTTGCAAAAATAAAATAAATTCTGTAACTATACACAGGTGATAGACATTGTGCGAAACCAACGGAGATTGGAAGAAACAGGGAACCAACGGGGTACTAACAAATCAGATGAAATTTTTAAGCTATATTGTTTTCGCTTTAGAACGACCACAGAAACTTTAGATCTATGCCAGGATCTGTGGAACACCGCCACCTGGTGAAGGGAGAACCTGAAAGTGGAGCTGATTATTATCCTTTTCAGGGATTTAAAAATTCGAAAGTAGAAGATGTAAAAAAGAAATGGTTTTATAATTCCTAAATAAAATTTTCAAAAATTAAATATTGTGTTTCTGTTCAGTATACCACTCTAAAGTATAATTTCGCCAATAAAACATAAACTTCCTTCAACGGGGACAAACCTCGCTCACGTTCATATCTTGAAGGCACCTTTGTTACACATTCATTCCCAGGGGTCATGATTCACCGTATAATTAAACGGCCAATCAGCCACCGATATCTTTGATAATCCTCTCTCCTCTCTGATTGTGCAGTGCGATCCGATGGAGGTTTGTAGAATTGTAGGGATGTTGAAAATAGTAGACTGGAAATGGAGTTGAATTAGGACACCATGGCTGCAGCTTTGTTTAATTTTAGCACAGATATGTTGTTTTATAAGTCATGAAAATTCGTAATAATTGACGTTCGAAGATTACATGTTGAGTATTTCTTTTTGTTTTTGCAAATCGACTTTTCTAAGATTTTTTTTATTTAAATTCAAACTTTATCCAAACTTTATTCCATATGTCAACAGAATTAATTACTTATTCCACTTGGTTAATCAAAAGAACGATTTTTTTTTATTTTTAATCTTTTAGGATCCCCGGATATTTTTGAAACAGTCTTAAAATTTGTTATGTTTCAAAGCTTAAAATCAAAGAATAAGCTCAATTTTTTTCTGTAATCTTAACTTCAATCTGAATAAGAACAGCAGTTTTTGATAGCTGAAAAGAAAAGAAAAATAGATTTGTTTTGTTTTGTTGAGCTTTTAGGGTTTTGAGCGAACCCCAATTTGTAATCCAATGTAATTCAAATTGAATAAATCTCTTATAAATATATTTATTCTATGTACAGTATGTAAAAAAAGTATTTACACCCCTTGGGCACTATGCATATATTGTGATGTAAACAATTCAATGTTGACAGAAACCTAGTACTACGTTTTGTTCAAAAACTGATTCCAAACATTTTGCTACAAAAAGCTCATGAAAAGCTAATTTCTATAAAAAGTTATATAACAAATACTATTACAAAATCGAAAAAGGTGCAAAAAATGTTTGTACACTTTTCGAAAAATTAACATAAATAAAGTTATTTGTTGTCAAATCACCATAAATCCAGTCTCCCAACTCCAAACAGGCATCCTTGACAGATTAATAAAATAATTGGGATTGAGTATAAAGTTTACTAACTACTTAGTATAAAAGTTTATATAACTCTGGAAATTCTATATTAAATTACCTAAATTTAATTTTGCAAACTTTCACTTTAACTAAATGTCAATAAATTACCATAGAATTGCTAAATAAATATTCTGGAGTGGGTATAACACCGCTTTGAGGGTGTTTGTATCGATAGAATAGATTTTTCGTTGGAATTTCGTACCCAAGTAGCATTTGGCAACATGATAAATTTGACCAAGTCCAGTTTTTGTTTTGTTTTGCTGTAGAAACATATGAATATATGAAACATATAAATGACATTTTAGCAACAATGCGTTGCAATGTTGCAAACGTTTCGAGTTGAAAACAACTTTGCAACAATCCATTTCGTTTTGTAATCGAAACATATTTGAAACTCATTGGTTCCATGTTGCATTATGTGACTTAGCCCGATTAATGTGCTAAGAATAATATTGAAATAAAAAATCCTTAGATACACTTCAGCCCAACCTCAGTTCATCCGTGGCTTAGTGGTAGAGGCAAGGTGTGTTGATTTGAAGGTGACAGTCCAGAATCACGACAGGGGCACTTTAGTTTTTTTTTTGTGAAAAGGTTTTTTTTTTGTTTCGTGCAAATTAAACGACAACTTAATAGGGACGTGGCGTTACATCGTGCTGCCATCTGTTTTTTTTTAGTGCAAGAGTGGAAAAGTGCTGAGTCATCGTCTAAAAATAGACGGCGTCCTATCTCGCCCAGCAAAATGAAGTCGATAAAGTAGTCGGTTTCGATGAAAAAAAGTGGAAAACGTGGTCTAAAAATAGCGACGCCATCCCCCTATGGCATCATCATGACAACACAACAAACTACTTTATCGACATATTTAGACAAACACATTGTTTCTGGAACTTCGTCGTAACAAAGTTGAAACAAGCGGCTGAATGTTGCCAACACCAAATTTTCGTGCGCTTTTTAGGGCACCACGAGTGTTCTAACTATGTTGTGATAGCACATTTTGGGTGTTACAAAATAGTTGCTTTTAAGGATCCGCAACAAAAAATGTTACTTGGGATACCAAACCGGAATTACGTCGTCGGAAAATCCGCCGGCATCTGAACCGGTCCACGATTCACAAGTCAACCTATGTGGCATCGGAAAGGGCATAAAATTTCCGATCTTTTGATACCCAGACATCTAGGTTTTCTATAAAACCCACGTTTTTATATACCTGAGCAACCCGACGACGTAATTCCGGGTTGGTACGAAATTCCAACGAAAAATCTATTCTATCGTTACAAAGACCCCCAAAACGGTGTTATACCCACTCCAAAATGTTTATTTAGCAATTCTATGGTAATGTATCGACATTTAGTTGAATTAAAAGTTTGCAAAATTAAGTTTAGATAAGTTTTATATAGGATTTCCAGAGTTATATAAACTTTTATACTAAGTAATTAGTAAACTAAACGAGCCTATGTCGAAAATATTTTTATCGGATTCCTCGGAAAATTTTACATAACAAAAATGATGAAGTTATGTTTTCAATATTCCAAGATACGATTTTTTGATCTAATCTAATCTAATCTAATCAGACCCTAGCGCAGCCAATCTTTCGAAGGGATCCTGGAGAGTGCCTTAGATTAGATGACGCCTAGCACTCTTCTTGTCATTTATTAACATTTGTAGTGCACCATTGCATTAGAATAAGAAACATCACAAGCGTTAAAGCGGCCAGGCCTACTGCGTAAAGCCGTATCGCAGAGATGACTCGTAATGGAGCATTTCCATTCGAGAGCATTTTGAATTTTTATTTTACCTTTTCAAATGTTAGACTAAATATTTGAAATTTTGAACTATTTTTCTTTAAAAGCCTATCTAATACCCTTTTATTTGCGCCCAAGACTGCTTAAATCGGTTGAAAAAGTGCGGAGTTATGATTTTTTTTAAAGTGCACCCAAACGGCGGTCGCATGATTGTGATGCATGGCGGCATGAAAGTATATCAGAATCTGCATGAAAACTGTCCTCATGCACAAAAAAATGTAAAAATGTATGACATTTTTGCCCGTTACCGACAATTATCGACATTACCGACGGCTTTTTGGTTGTATTTCACGAAAAAAACCCTTATCAGAACGAGGATTGAACCACCAACTTCTTGATTATTGATCCGACACGCTACCACCGCGCCATGGTCGCTTGATGAAATCTGAGTGAAAGAGCACCAACATATTTTTCTCTTTGGAGTGTTGCTCGGGGACGGACCAGCATTATGTGTGTTGGTGAGAACTGCTGATCGCTGACATGTTTACAAGCGGGCAAAAATGATCTACGGGCTTGCTGCAAAAAATGTTATAAAATGTGACATTTTCTGCAGCAAATCCACTGTTGCAGATTTTGAGATATATTTTTCCTTTGGGTGTGTGGTTTTTGCGAAAATTGGCGAAAATGGTCATTTTTTGGACCACCCTAACACGGCGTAGGTCACCCTAATGGCCAAACAAAAAAATACGGGTTTGATTATTTCGGCCAACGATTCCCCAGAAAAATGTTAAGCCCGCTCGGAGAACCTTTTTCGAATCATGCTGTTTTCGTGGGGAAATGTTGTTTGATAGTTTTTTTTTCTGCTTTGGGTTGAGGTGTGCACTTTGTTAGAGAGCTTTTTTACAATTTTCACGATTGTTGCAAAATATTTAAATCCCCAATACTAATCATTCAACTTTTCAGTAGTTTTTCACAACCAAATTTGAATTCCCAGACCAACCATTTTTATTATTTTTCTTAATTTCGGAAAACCGGGACAAAGTATCAAATTTCCCGGGATTCGGGAATTCCCGGTTTTGGAAAGAACCCGGGAAAAACGCACCTTTAAATTCAAAACAGAGGTTGTCACTCGTGGGAACTATTTAAAAAATACAAAAACTACAAATTTATTTTAAAAATCAAATTTGGAGTGCCCACATCTCAAAAACGATGCACTTTATCAACATTTCTGTAAAGTAATTTTGGATTGCAAATATAATTTTACGTTGAAGGTGCAATACAAAATGTTTAGGGTAAGATTTCTTATTTAAAAGAAAAAAGAAATTTCTTCAAAAAATCATTACTTGTTGTTAAATTTTTAATCCCTAAAACAAATAAACATATTTCAAAAATTTTAAACATACGAATTTAATTCGACCACAATCTTACCCAAAATGTACGAGCGAAAACATAGCCCGATATCGACGATTCGCCGAAATTTTTAAAAAAATATATATGAAGAGCTGCACATTTCTAGAATGTGTGGAGTCCCTATGGACACTTTCCCAAAATCTTACCTATCCGATTAGAGCGCCCCATTCAATCTCATAAACTCACCGGTTGCAGCCGGGAAATAATAATTAATTTCCAGCCGCGAAACAAAAGGAAAGCGATTATGGCTCAATCCCGCGTGACCACCCACCCAAGAGTCCATTTGCCCTAGCCCACCCCCCTTCTCGAAGCCGCCACGTGTGGCACCACGTGGGGCTGCTGCATCGGCCATAAATGCATGCAATTATGTAGTGGAGAATTTCCACATTCTCGCGCTCGCGTGGGTGGCAGGAAATGCATAAATTCACATTCTCGAGGTGGCCACAAGGACCGGCGGCGGCGACTGGGCGCGCGAACACGGAGCTAGAATCGCGGACTTTGGCCACACCAGAAAGAGGGCCACACCAAATGCAACGAGCCCATTTTCAGAAGCAGCTCATGATGAGCATTCCAGAATGCACCAGCAGCAGCAGCAACGGGCGACAAATGCCGAGCTCGGCCTAAATGACGATAATAAATCATTGTCAATAATGTGAGAGCGTAATTAATAATGCATTATAATATTAAAGCTTTAAAAACAATTATGAAATTATTACCACAGTCGGACGGACGAACGGCCCAGCAATGGCTCTAAGGGCGAATGCAATTTCTGGTGCATTTCTGCTCGGAGGAGTGCACGGTTGCATCGTTTGCAGTTTGTTTCCAGGTATGGTTACACTGGTTGGCAAAATCAAATCGATCGATACGAAATATGATGCGGCTGAGCTTATTAATAGAGGAAAGTAAGGTGACTTGACCTTTTCGTATCGCGCATATCTCTCTAATGTTTCTCTCATTTTGAAGCTTTTTTATTGTAAGGCATCGAAAACAGATCTAAAACAATATATTTTCTTTCAACCATAAACTTTTAACCATACAGTTCTACTTAAAATTCTTACCTCTTACACGGAGAAAAAAGAGTTCCCAAAATTGTGAACAAGTGTTCATGAAAATTGAAACCTCGAACAAAGTGTTTAAACCCATGGTAAATTTGAACACTTTGTTCGTAGTTCCCATTTTCATGAACACTTGTTCACAATTTTGGGAACTCTTTTTTCTCCGTTTACTATGTTAAGTTTGTTTTGCAAGCATTTTAAAAATGAAACTATTAAAATTCCAAACACATAAAATTTTGGCAATTTTAGCTGAAAATAATATTGTTAAAGTTTTCGACCATCGATTTAATTGTGTCACCCCGTGTTATGATTATTGTTATTATCATTATTATTACCGGCCAAGCACCGAAACCAGCACTTCAGAACTCAATAGTTGGCGAGAGAAGGCGGACTCATTTTATGATAAATGTGGTGCTCGGCTTGCATCTTCCCCATGCAAACAGTGCTGAATCGCACACATTCTATACAGCGAAGAAGGATGCGCTTTCCGAAAGTGCATTTCAGCCATATAGAGAAACTACCTCTCGATGGCACTTATCACACCACCATGCAAGAATTGCTTTCGTAGGCATTTTGTGTGTTGGCCGCCCTGGAATTCAATGAAAAGCAACTCACCGGTTGTGCTTATTATGTTGTCATTTCATTATCCATTAATAATAAAACCATTATGTTACTGCTAATTAATTCCCGGCTGGTTTGTTTCTATAGCCATAGTGGGTGGTGGTTTCGGCTTCTCATTCTCTCTGCGTGTTTGGGTTTGTCATAAGACCTAACAGTGGTGTGTGTTCAGGTGTGGTGTGCACGGTACAAGTGTTTTCAAAACCATGCTGTGGTGTTGTAGATACATCCTTGTTGACAAGAGTCCTGGATATTAACATTGCTGGCTGAGTAATTCCTATGCTATGTTTCACGCAGAAATAGTTAAATGCCCCTTTTAGATATGCGTTAAAAATGTTTAAATGTCAATATATTTTGAAAGCAGACGCGAAAACCTTTGAAAGCATTAGAAAGGTACTATAGAGTTTTATTACGTCTTTAGTTTTCTATAAACAACACATCTTTTACCTTGTCAACTGGTCTAAAAGCTATTTTCAGATCGTGTTGTCCCAAATTAGAGCGTCCAATTTCCCGGGGTTACAAATTTCCCGGGAAACGGGAAATTTTCAACCAATTTCCCGGGAAATCCCGGGAATTCCCGGGAAATTGAAAATTTATTGAAAATTGTTTTGATCTTGGTTCTGCTGCAATTAAGTTGTTTAGAACAGCGACTGAAAGGCTAAAACAAGTGTGAGGATCAATTAACAGCTTAACTGCAGGTCAAAAATCATAAAACTGCAAGAAAATGTTATTTTTTTCTTATTTTATATGTTCCAATAGTACAATAAATCAAAAAATAATGTCATTTATTTGTTAATCAAGGTAATTAGACAGTGAGTAGTGGAACAGCATCTTATTCCGTCGTACCTCTTATGTTGGCAAGTCAGCACTTTGACGTTCAATTACAACTCATTGAAGGCGATTTCAACTGAAATAGAGTGATAAATAGCTCAATAAGAAGTAAGCAAGCAAGTCACTTTTAAAAGTTTTGCAAAATTAGTTGTTTAAATAGAAAAAATAGCGAATTGGATGGAGTTAGGAGCGAGTGCTTAACCTGCGAAACCTACAAGAATTTCCCCTAAAATGAATCCATACTCCACAATCATACCCATTATTTTCTTGCCTCTGTGACCAGTAAAAGAGAGCGTGGTTTGATACAAAGAGTTGGAAAAAAACATGCACAAATTATGTTTTTTTCATGACAAATAACTTTTCTAAAAAAGTCATAATGGTTTCAGTTCTTGGACAAAATGGCAAAGAAAAAATCAAACTTCTTTTGTTTGTTTACTTCAAACAACTCAATGTTTTCAAATATTTGGAATTAACATCATGTCACAATCAGTCTTACATTTTTTGATATTTAACCTTCTAACACCAATTGTTACACCAGTGCTCCATTTTTCTTTAACTACTTATTGTAATTTCTTGTATACCAGGTATTAAACAAATTGAATTAATTTCTTTTGCACAAAACTATTTTAAAAATGTTAAGATACCAATTTGATTTTCAACTCATTAGATCATGGTAAACAAAAACGTAAAAATTCTCAATTAAATATATTTTTTTATGAAATAATTCCAAATATTCTTGAAAAAGCTTACTTAATTTTCCCGTAGCTTCAAAAATTAATATTCTCAGATATCAAAGTGTCTGACAATCTGATTAATTGTATATGAGCTATAAAATAAATTTAATTGAACAAAATCATCTTCTTTTATTTTTTTTCTGAGCATCAAAAAAAACGGTTCCAAAAAGTGTAGAAAATGTGTACTTTTGCTTAAATTTCGGGAATTCCCGGGAATTTCTGAGCATCAAAAAAATGGTTCCAAAAAGTGTAGAAAATGTGTGTTCGGACCAACGGTGGCCCTTCAAACTCGCGGAAGTGGACTGTATCGCGGCGGAAGATTGTCCGGGGAAGCAAACACTGGGAGGGTTTGGGTTTTCTAATTTTCTTTTATTCTCCTCCTCCTATCACTTCACTTTCTCGTCTTCCTCTTCTGTCTCTGCTTCTGCTCTGCTGCAGTGTGTTTTGGCTGCACGTGCGACGCGTTCTTTGGATGGATCGGGACTGGTCTGCGCGCAGTAAGCGGGTCGTTGTTGCTGTCGGTGAGGTTGACAGCTGCCGTTGCGCAGCGGCGTAGTCAGTTTCGCCGCACGGGTGGGGGCAAGTGTTCGGCCAGACCGAACATACTCCCCCCGTTGAGTCCTCTCAACAGCATTTCTGGATCTTCGCTCTTGTACCGCGGTTTGGTCTGGGTCGCTGATTGGCTTCGACGTGTGGCATGTCGACCCCGGGTCCCAGGGCCGCTTCAGGATCGTGAATGTTGGTCTGGCTTCTCCAAGCGGTCGTAGAGTTTCGCGTTCATCTGGTGTAAGGTTTGCTTCGGCGCGGTGCAGGTAGCTTGTGTTCAGCATCTTGGTTGCAACCAACTCTCGGTCGATGAGCCAATTCTGCGCAATCTTTTCGTCGTAGAGTGAATCGTTGGGCTTGCTCTGGGTGGCAGGTTTCTTGTCCTTGTTCTGGAAAGTATCTCGAGGTTCTTGGAGCAACTGCAGCACTGTCACAGCATGCCAGATCTTCCGTGGTGTCGTTCTTTCAGCACCTCCATTGAGTGCCAGAATGTCGGTTCGGTCCGGTGCGTCGACGACGCCTTGCTTCTTGGAGACACTGATCGCTTCTTGTCGTTGCAGCGCACGAAACGGGTTGTAGCTCGCTGTTTCGGAATGGACGATCCTACACCGTCCGCCAAGCTTGATCGGGTTAATCCCAGTAGGCGTGGTTGTTACTGAGTCGCAGCGTGTCACTCTGCCGTTGATACTATTGGGTACTTGCAACGCACAATCATCGGTGACTGGGTCGCTGTCCTTGTTGTGGTCAATCTCTTGGTTGGTCACTTCCTTGGTCTGGTTCTGGGGCTTGGCACATTCTTGGCATACTTGGCGTGGCTGGCATCTGGTAGGAGGGACACCAAACGCGCGAGGTAGGGTTTTTTTCATGGTGCGGTACTGCTTGAGTTTCTCCGCAGCTTTTGACACTGGCGGCATCAGGGGGTTCTTTTCCGCAACGGTTTTCACCGTCTGAAAGCTGGTTTCGGGAACGATATCCAGGTGGACGCGGTGGGTATTCTTGACGGAATTGTGCACTCCAGGCACTCTGCTGCGGGGGATCATCTTCGTCACTTTGGAGCTGCTGTCCTTCGTGACACGACTGAAATCGGCCTTATCTTCTGGGTTGTTCAGATCCCTATCCGAATGGAAACGGTTGATGTCCGGGTCAAGCGCCACCGTCCGGTCCAGAAGCACAGCTTCAGGGTTTTGCTCGGGGATGCTGTCCAAATGGACTTCACAGGAACTCGCACGTTGACGACTTTTGGGAGATTCTTCGTCACGTTCGGAAATTTCACTGTTGGCGACATCTTCAGGAACTTCTGCGAACGCTCGGTCCGCCGAGACAATCGGCAGCCTTATCTTCAAACGCTGCGATCTGGTTTCGTTGGCTACATCGGACTTGGTGCCTCGGTGCCGGTTCGAATCTTCGCTTTGCTGATTGTCACCACACGCTGCCATGGCTGACAACGACAACTTGAGACTCACCCTTGTGGCAACATCCCTGGACACTCTAATAGACACTCGGCGGTCAGCTGGATCTAGCTTGGTTGAAACCGCGGAAGTCTCCCGTGACTCGACTTCGTTGGGAGCGTCAGACTTGGAGTCGCTGTTTGTGGTGACACGGCTAGGACAGATATGTCTACGCTTGTCTGGAGCCTTTGCCGCCGACGGCTGCTGTAGCTGGTACTTCGGAACGGTCATCACCGTCTCAAAGTCCGTCTTGAAACTACCTACCGGTTCGGCGCAGTTCTGCTGGAGCTCAAAATCCGGAAGGTTCTTCGGTTCCTCGCTGTGGACACGGCGTGGATCAGGGTGTGTAATTGATCGATAGCGAAGGGAAACTTGGGCAGAGGGGATTGCTGGCATCACTGGGCCCGGCTCTGCTTCGGCGGTAACGTCCTTGAGATAGCCGGTCGGTTCGAGGAAGTCGAACTTGTTGTCCGCGATCGGGTTCATGTTGAAATCCTCCCTCGGCCGGGAGCCGACTGCACTCGGTTGTTCCGATCTCAGGATTATTCGGGAATCGCTGCCAAACTCGCAGGTGGACTTGGTGGTGATCTGCTTCGCCAAGGATTTCAGCTGGTTTAGACTCGGCTCAGGGTTTGGTTCAGGCTTTGGGATGCATACGGCAGGCGCGCGGTCTCTCAAGACCACCTCCTGACTTCCTGGTGCTTGGAGTTGGACATTTGCATCCAGAGGGTCCACTCGGTTCGATTCCCAAGCCCTCAGCATCTGCTTCAGCCAGGATTCAGCTTGTAGGCGCTGTCGGTTTAATGCATTTTTGGCTGCCGCGCTTGTTGATACTGGCTCGGTTCCTTCTGCTTCGATCTGCAATTCGGCCACCACAGTAGCAACTTTGTAGAAATTTGCGTCGTGCTTTTCGAACTCAGCCTCCTGCTGAGCAAGGTCTTCATCTGGGATGATTCCGACGATTGTTAGATGGTGCTGGCTCTGCTCTCGATACGCTGCACACAGAAAATCGTACAGCACCGTCAGTTGTGCTAGCGTTGGTTGGCACAGACCCAAAAGCAGTTCCTCAACGAAAATCAGCTTCTGTTCCGCCTGGTGCCGCTGACGAAAAGCATCCGCCAGCTTCTTCGCTGTTGGGTTCATGGCAACTTCCCGCTGGGGTGCGGAAGTCCACGTCGAGAAATCTGCCGCAGTTTGGACAGTTCCTGCTGCTCGGTCGCTGCATTTGGTCGTTAAGAGCTCGCTTTCTGGGGTCGATGACGACACTGCTGGTGTTGATGGCGGAACATTTTCTCGGCGGTCGACTGTCGCTGCTAGCTCATCTAGATTCTGGAGTGCCTCCGAAACACGGTCTGGCAAGGTAGGGCGAGCCCCCGGGACAGGACCCGGCAGGGCGAGGGATGCCTCCGAAGTGGTATTCGGCAGGACGTGGCTTGATTTCGGAACACGGTCCGACAAGGACGGGAAAACCTCCGGGACAGGACCCGGCAGGGCGAGGGATGCCTCCGAAGTGGTATTCGGCAGGACGTGGTTTGCCTCCGGAACACGGTCCGACAAGGCGGAAACAACCTCCAGAATGGGATCTGGCAAGGTGGGGGATACCTCCAGAACAGGGTCCGGCAAGGCTGCGGGTGACCTCCGAAACATGGTTCGGCAAGGCCAGGGTTGTCTCCGGAACTGGGTCCGGCCAGACAGGTGGAAGAAATCCGTGGCACGGAATTCGTCACTTAAACATTTTGGAATGTCACTGTTTTATGTCAAAGTGACACACACACACAGGTTTTCACTCGCGCGCAATGTTCAGGAAACCAACACGATCGGACACGTCAGCGCGGGCAGCAGCCGAAGCAGTCACTTTGGAATCCGGTTCGGTACGGACCATTTATGTTCGGACCAACGGTGGCCCTTCAAACTCGCGGAAGTGGACTGTATCGCGGCGGAAGATTGTCCGGGGAAGCAAACACTGGGAGGGTTTGGGTTTTCTAATTTTCTTTTATTCTCCTCCTCCTATCACTTCACTTTCTCGTCTTCCTCTTCTGTCTCTGCTTCTGCTCTGCTGCAGTGTGTTTTGGCTGCACGTGCGACGCGTTCTTTGGATGGATCGGGACTGGTCTGCGCGCAGTAAGCGGGTCGTTGTTGCTGTCGGTGAGGTTGACAGCTGCCGTTGCGCAGCGGCGTAGTCAGTTTTGCCGCACGGGTGGGGGCAAGTGTTCGGCCAGACCGAACAATGTGTACTTTTGCTTAAATTTCGGGAATTCCCGGGAAATTTACAAATTTCCCGGGAATTGGGAAATATATTTTTTCTGGAAATTTTCCTGGGACGAGAAATTGGACGCTCTAGTCCCAAATACCTTGCTAACTTTTCCCCAAGGCCTGGTACGCAAGGAAACGTAAAAAAAACCCCGTGGTGTCTTTACCTGTGTTTTTTTTTTCATGTATTGTAAACTTTGTGTAACCTTTCGCTCATCACCTTTTCTACAAGAATGCTGAGATAACTGATGTTTCTTAAAATGTGTTTCACCAACAACTCTCTATTGTTGATATTTCAGAAAATGTTGTTTGAATAGCGGCAAACTGCAAAAATGACGAGAATAGATCGAAATGCTTAGTGTGACGAAATTGGTATATTACCCCTATATTTGCTTTTTTATGTGTTTTTTTTTCGATAATGTGTTGTTTATTTGAGCTCAAATAGGATTTTCAAAAAAAATGTTCCGTAATTCCAACATTTTATCAGTTTTCATCGTCTTTACTGCTGTGTCTGACTCCATGACTATTAGGTACTTAGCATCGAGATGAAAGTTTGTTTATGTCCTGTAAGCTGGGCGCTTTGCGAAATAAAATGGATCTGGGGACTCCAGCAAACAATAGATCAGACCGGCGTTTGTATCGATTCTCGAAGTTTTGCGGAAATGATAAGACTTTCTCTTCGAACATAGGGAAAATATGCCCATTTTAAGCCTAATAAGCGGTCGTGTTTGAATGATGCTGGATAATCTTGATTGTTCCTTGAAATTCACTAAAACCAAGTACACCAACGAGTAGAGCAACTTTTTGTGAACATTTCTGTTTATTTTGACTTTTATTAAAAGTTATGCTATTCCTTTTACAAGCATTTAAAAAAAAAATTCAAAAATGCATTCTCATCAGTCGAGTGCATTGGGCCACGCCCATTTTTCTATTTTCAGCTTAGTTCTTTTTTTCTTCCAGCGCTCTTTTGGGTCTGCTAGTGCTGCCAAAATTGATGAAATTTTAAGCGAACACTCACAAAAAGTAGCATTTATAGCGAAAGTTTCCTGGCAGCACTTGCTCACTCTAACAGGCGCTGCACTAGCATGTTGGTGGTGTTGGTGGCCACCCTTTGTTCTTTATTTGCCTTCGCTCCTCGCTCGGTTTTTTTCAGCCTTCGATTAGAATCGGTATTCAAAATTGAAACGTCAAAAGACTTGGCGCGTTTGTTTTTTTATGGCGCTTGCTAATTATTTACATATTTCGGGATTATTTTTCAAGTGAGTGGCTAACTAATGTGCAAAAGAACATGATGCCGCATGATGGAAGCAATTTTATATCGTAAGCGCTTTGGAATCGTTAGCGAAAGTGAAAAGAAATTGATGGCGACTTTCGTTGAGCAGTTAACCTCTGATCTTGCGTGTGGATGTGTGTGCCACCAAAATGATGAGAAATGGTCTCGTAAAATAGAAATTATGATCAAAAGTGCATTACATTTGATCTTTTTGGCCAGTAAAAGGCATAAATTTGCGTGCATACTCGAGGTGGTGCTGTTGCTGGTAAGTTTATAACCTACACGCAGAAAAATAAGGCATATTTAAATTAACAAAACGTTTTGTTGATTTAAAAATCATTATTTTTGTTGAATCAACGCTAAACGTCAAAGCAGCTTTTTTCGAAACAACAAAAGAATTTTGTGGAATTGAGAAAATCAAGGTTTGTTTCGACGCGTGACCAAGCCACGTAGCCCAGTGGTAACGCTTCCGCCTCGTAAGCGGTAGATCGGGGTTCAAATCCCGGCTCGGATCAACACAACTGGTGATCTTTTCCCTTGTGGAATCGATTGCTTAGTAAAGGGAAGGTAGTGTATCGTCACAAACTGGACCTTAGGGAGGCGACCTATGGAATGTTAACATTAACCTTAACATGTTAACATTAAGTTGAGAATGGAACTGCCACTGAATCCGCTTTGTAAATGCCGGGCCCGACCATCTTCAAGGGTGTTCCCTTCAGGAACTGGGAAAGATTTACTTTTTTTTTACTTTAAAATCGGCGTTGATTATATTCAACAAAAATTTTGTTGATTCAAACCTCGTACAGGCTGATTCTACAAAACATTTTTCTGCGTGTAAATAATATTAATAGCTTTAATAGAGCATCAAACTCTCCATATGACGTAGATAGGTGTTTGATTAGAAAGGGTATATTTTCCCTACTTGTTGCTGGCTACGAGCGCTTTTTCTGACATGTGTTCGATTGGTATACCAAAATAAATGAGCGATATTTGCCCCTTGCATCAATATTATGTGCACCGTTGCTGGCAAGCAATGGATTCCTTTTGGTAACGATTATCACATTCCTTGTTAAGTTATGGAAATCGTCATTAATCAATGATTGCCAACTAGGACGTCAATGACTGTGCCACAAAAGTATATAAATTTTGAAGCACAATTGATTTAGATCAAAAATTCCTTCAGTGGCTTCAAGAAGGCAACAACCGGCACATGCTGATTCCTTTTGGTGCTGAAATTCGTTAAATTGAATTTAATACACAATTTTTTATAGTGTTGATTAATTTTCTTCGAAAATGATCAACGGCTTCACCTTAATAAAGCACAATACATCGTAAAACTGATAACGTGACGTGAAAGAAAATACTTGGTGGGACAATTGTGCGTAGAAGTACAGCGATGGGACAAACAGACTTGGTGTTGTTTTCAATGAGTTTCCGAACAAAGTACTAGATTTTGTTGAAAGTAACAGTGTTCACCTTTATGCCTCCTCCTTGGCCCGCCGTTTCTGCACCAACCTTCAGTTGAGTTGCCTCGGCGTTTACACGCGTCATTCCCGCCCAAAACGTTGTCGCGTGCGGTTCGATTTTTCTCGCTAAATAAAACAAACGTTCTTTTGTAAAAGTTAAACGCGAGTGTTTTCCTTTCGCCGATTCTCGTCTCGTCGCGGTAATCCGCTGTGCACTCCGGACAAAAGTCCGTCAGGTGATGGTCCCAGAAGTGGACGAGTTTTGGTGAAAGAGGACGATTCCACGGGTACTCGCTGGTGCTCCGCGTCGCGCGCCGTGCACGGGAAAAAGTGAGGTTGGAATCGGGTTGGAAAGTGCGCGAAAACAAAAGACAAAAGTGCAAGTGGAAAGTGCTTGTAAAGATGGCCGATCCGAAGACCGGAATCACCCGGTTGAACGAGGCCAACTGGTCCACGTGGAAGCTGCGGATGGAGGCGCTGCTGGACACGGAAGAGCTGTGGGACGTGATCGAGGAAGAAGTCCCCGCAGCGGAGCAACAGGATGCTGTCTGGACCCGGAAGGACCGGAAGGCGCGAGGTCATCTGATCGTTGCGTTGGAGGACAGCCAGCTGCGGCATATTAAGGGCAAGGTTCACGCGCGGGACATCTTTGGGGCTCTCAAGGCCCACCACGAACAGGCGACGCGCTCCGTCCGTGTTTCGCTGTTGAAGAAGATGTGTGCGCTCATTCTCCCGGATGGCGGCGACCTTGTGGCGCATCTGCGCGAGTTCGAGGTTCTCTTCGACCGGCTGGAAGCGGCCGGAACGTCACTCGACACGGACACCCTGATCTGCATGCTGCTTCGAAGCCTCCCGTCGTCGTACGATGGGGTCGTGACCGCGCTGGATTGCCTCGCGGACGATGACATTTCTCTCGAAATTGTCAAGGCAAAGCTGGAAGATGAGTACAGCCGGCAGCAGGAACGGAAGGGAGGTTCTCGCCAGGTGGAGAAAGCGATGCGGACTGCTGAAAGCAAGAACCGGAAGAAGCCGCCGAAGTGCTTCAACTGTGGGCAGCTTGGACACTTCAAGGGGAACTGCCCGAAGCTCGGCGGAGACCAGAAGAAGGGCGGAAGTTCGCCCAAGCCAGACGGTGGTGGAGGCGCGAAGGCGAAGGCCGCGCAGAACGATGCGCGGGGCGTCGCGTTCACCGTCGGAGGGAAGCAAACTGCCTGCTGGGTGATCGACAGTGGTGCCAGCGCTCACATGACCAACGACCGGGAGTTCTTCGAGTCGCTGCGTGAGTTCGCCGGTGGCAATATCACGCTGGCGGACGGTAAGAAGACGGAGATCCAGGGAGAGGGCAGCGGAACAGTGTTTGGCATCGACGGTGAAGGAAGAAAAGTGAAACTCGATGTCCAAGAAGTGAAGTACGTGCCGGGACTGTCCACGAACCTGATCTCGGTCGGGAAACTGGCCAACAAAGACTACAGTGTAGTGTTCGACAAGGTGAGCTGTTCGGTAGTGAGTGACAGTAAAGTGATCGCCACGGGTGGACGCCACGGAGGGCTCTACTACCTGCGCCAAGCGGAGGAGGAATCGATGGTGGCCGCCGAACGTCGGCACAAAGTAGACTGCCAGCACCAGTGGCACCGACGGCTCGGTCATCGCGACTGGGCAGCGGCGGAGCGGCTTGTCAAGGACGAGCTGGCCACGGGGATGAAGGTAACGGACTGCGGTCTGAGACTGGCGTGTGAGTGCTGTATGGAGGGGAAGTCTGCTCGGCTTCCGTTTCCACCGGTCATCGACCGGAAGTCGTCGAAGGTGCTGGACATCGTCCACACCGACCTGTGGGGACCGATGAGAACCGTTACGCCAAGCGGTAATCGGTACGTGATGACGATGATTGACGACTACAGCCGCTTCACAGTCATCTACCTCCTGAAGCAGAAGTCGGAGGCGGCCGATCGGATCAAAGAGTACGTCCGTTGGGTGGAGAACCTGTTTGGACGCAAGCCGCGGGTGGTGAGGTCGGATGGAGGGGGAGAGTACGACAACCGTGAACTTCGCACCTTCTACAAGGCGGAAGGGATCAAGCCTCAGTTTACCACCGCGCATTCCCCGCAGTCGAACGGCGTCGCTGAGCGAAAGAACAGATCGTTGACGGAAATGGCCACCTGTATGCTGAACGACGCAGTGCTGGACATGCGGTTCTGGGGTGAGGCCATGCTCACGGCCGCATACCTGCAGAACAGAACGCCGTCCAGATCGATCCAAGGCACCCCTTACGAGCTCTGGTGGGGACGAAAGCCCGACTTGAAACATCTTCGGGTGTTCGGCAGCGAAGCGTACGTTCATGTCCCGGGTGTCAATCGTGGCAAGCTGGACAGTAAGGCAAGGAAGCTGGTGTTCGTCGGGTACGCATTCGAGCAAAAAGCGTATCGTTTCGTCGACGTGGAGACGGACAAGATCACCGTTAGCCGTGATGCCAGATTTCTCGAGCTGGGCAATGGCACGTCAACGGTGGAGTGGTCAACGGACAACCCAGATGAGGAGATTCAGCTGAAGCCGTTCGTCGTCAAGAAGGAGGAGCTCAAAGAAGAGGACACCAACGAAGAGGATACGGCTGGTGACGATGTCGCTGGCGGCCAGATCAGCGAAAGTGACGACGAAGAGTTCCAAGAGGCAGAAAGCACCCCAAACGCAAGCCCTCGTCGGTCGACAAGATCGAATCTTGGTACTCGGCCGCGTTACCTGGATGACTTCGAGCTGGAAAACGCTGTCGGGATCGCGGCGTGCGCTGTGGAGGAACCCGTCGATCACAAGGAAGCGCTGAAGGAGCCCGTTTGGCGGACGGCGATGCTGGACGAACTTGAGTCACACCAGCAAAACGGAACGTGGAAGCTGGTTCAGCTACCGGAAGGAAGGAAAGCGATCGGGTCGAAGTGGATCTACAAAGTGAAGCGAGACGAGAACAACCAGATCGTGAAGTTCAAAGCCAGACTTGTCGCGCAGGGCTATGCGCAACAATCTGGAGTGGACGTGGAGGACGTGTTCGCACCTGTCACACGTCAAGCAACCTTCCGAACGTTCCTCACGGTGGCGCTGAAACATGGAATGACCGTGCGACATCTGGACATAAAGACCGCCTATCTTTATGGGTCGCTCGAAGAAGAAGTGTACATGCGCCAACCGCCGGGATTCCAGGAACCCGGGAAGGAGCAGCTCGTGTGCCGGCTTCAACGCAGTATCTACGGATTGCGGCAGTCGGCTCGCTGCTGGAACAAGCGCTTGGATGGAGTACTCGTGAAGCTTGGCTTCGAGGCGGCCGCAGCAGATCCCTGCTTGTACGTCAACCATCGCGGACAAGCCAAGGTGTTGCTGATGGTGTACGTCGATGATCTTTTGATCGCCTCGACGGACGAACGGAAGATGGCGGAGACTTGTACTGGACTGAAAGCGGAGTTCGAGCTGACTGATCTCGGCGAGGTTCGTCATTTCCTTGGAGTCGAGGTAAAGCGCGAAGCCGACGTGTACAAGCTGAGTCTGAAGAATACACCAACAAGCTTCTCAAGGAATTCGGCATGGAGCAGTGCAAGGCTGCCAAGACGCCGATGGATCCGGCCTACCTGAAGGTGGAAGAAGCTGGAGAGGAATTCACGGATTCGACGAAGTATCGTAGCCTCGTCGGAGGTCTGCTCTACTTGGCCGTTGTTGCCAGACCGGATATTGCTGCTGCGGCGGCGATTCTCGGACGGCGATTCAGCGCACCACGCGAGTGCGACTGGACAGCTGCGAAGCGAGTGCTACGATATTTGCAAGGAACCCAGGACTATCGACTACAACTCGGCGGGGACAAGAACCAGGACCTTGTCGGTTTCTCTGACGCTGACTGGGCCGGAGACGCCGAGAGCCGTCGATCGACGTCCGGGATGTTGTTCCAGTACGGAGGAGGAAGCATCACGTGGGCGAGCCGTCGCCAACCTTGCGTGACGCTTTCATCGATGGAGAGTGAGTACGTCGCCCTCTGCGAGTCGTGCCAAGAAGCGGTGTGGCTCAGGCAACTTCTCCGTGACTTCGGCGAGCAACAAGCAGGCCCGACGGTCATCAACGAAGACAACCAAGGCTGCTTGGCGTTTGTGCGTTCCGAACGAACGAGCCGACGATCCAAGCACATCGACACGAAGCAGAAGTACATCCACGAGTTGTGCCTGAGGAAGGAGATCAAGCTGGAGTATTGCCCAACCGACCAGATGACTGCTGACGTGTTGACGAAACCGTTGGGGCCAACGAAGCACCGGGAGTTCTGCGAACTACTCGGGCTCGAGCAGCATCAGTGAGAAGGATCACACTGAGGGGGAGTGTTGAAAGTAACAGTGTTCACCTTTATGCCTCCTCCTTGGCCCGCCGTTTCTGCACCAACCTTCAGTTGAGTTGCCTCGGCGTTTACACGCGTCATTCCCGCCCAAAACGTTGTCGCGTGCGGTTCGATTTTTCTCGCTAAATAAAACAAACGTTCTTTTGTAAAAGTTAAACGCGAGTGTTTTCCTTTCGCCGATTCTCGTCTCGTCGCGGTAATCCGCTGTGCACTCCGGACAAAAGTCCGTCAGATTTTATGTGTTTTTCGAAAAATAAACGTCAAACTAAACCTAAAAATGACAAAAAGTCAGAATCGACCAAAAGTGACATGGGACAATTATGCGTAGAACGGCAGTTAAGTGAAAAAAAAACTTTATCAATAATGACAGCAAACAGATGCAAACGATCAGCGTAAACAGCTAAATATTATTAAAAAATAGCAAAGCTTTCTTTAAAAAAAAATTACGAACGATATTTTAAAAGTTCAAAAGTCACAATGATTTCCCTGTTTAACGTGAAGACTTCCATCATTGTCATGATTTTTCGTTCAAAGATATAATTTTTGCGTCGTTTTCAATATTTTGACAAAATTCCTTCAACAAGTTGTTAAGAATAGTGCCCTACACATGCTGATTCCTTTTGGTAACGATTATCCCATTCCTTGTAAAGTTATGGAAATCGTCATTAATCAATGATTGCCAACAAGGACGTCAATGACTGTGCCACAAAATTAGGGAGAGAGGGGGTAATATGCACCCCCGGGGCAAAATGCACCCCCTGCTTTTCTCGGTTTTGGAAGAATTTTCCGGGGAAAAAATCATAGAAATTGGAAGCTTAACATTGCTAAACCATGCTAGAAAAATTTGAGCATCGCAGTATCAAAACAGCTCAAGTTATTTGCAAAACTTTAAAATGTTGTGTTTTCATCTAATTTTCATTGAACTTTCATTATGGTTTTTGGACAATATAAAAAGCATTTATTGATATTGTAAGTGTTGAGGTATATAGTTTTTGCCATAATCTTCCTTATTCTGTAGATAGATGAGTCCAAAAACATCAAAAAATGCATTTTTAATTAAATTTCCTGCAAAAAGTGTGTCGGGGCGAAATGCACCGCTTTGAAGCTCCTTTGTAAAAACAGCGGTGTCATCTAGTGGTGACTAGTGAAAACTGCTTTTACCCGGTGCATTTTGCCCCATGTTGCGGTGCATTTTGCCCCGTTGTTGTAGTGCATTTTGCCCCAATGTTGCGGAGCAAATTGCCCCGCATGGTTGTTTGAAATGAATCAAAAACGTTTTTAGAAATTTGATATTTTCGAACAATTTTGAGGTTTTTTGAGACTTTTTTCACATGGATGACGAAGAATAATAGTTGTTTTAGAACATCGAACAAAATTCTTCCACAGTAATGCTGTAATGGTTGAGAAATCACAGTTTTCCCTTAGGGGGTGCATATTACCCCCTCTTCCCCTATATGAATTTTGAAGCACATTTGATTTAGATCAAAAATTCTTTCAGTGGCATCAAGAAGGCAACAACCGGCACATGCTGATTCCTTTTGGTGCTGAAATTCGTTAAATTGAATTTAATACAGAATATTTTACAGTGATGATTAATTTTCATCGAAAATGATCCACGGCTTCACCTTAAGGCTAGTACGGAGTTCGAAAGGCAAGGGGTCAAGAAACTGCTTTACGGACAGCAGAGCAAAGGAGAGAGAGCGTTTTCTTCACCCTCTCTGGCTAGCTTCCGCTGCTGCTGCTGCCCATTCGATTTTTTCTTGACCGATTCCTTCCGAAGTGCATCGCTTTACTGTTTACAGGCCATACTCATTCCACGAGGCCATTCCCAAGTCGAGACACTCAATAATCGTTTTTGAAATCGCCTCGTGGTATGCAACCGAAGCAACATCAAATTTTGAGTTGTGTCTCAGCTAAACTGCTCGAAAATTGCGCCCAAAACAAAGTCTGTTTTCACATCCAGATGTCGCGCCAAACTGACGTTGTAAATGTCAAACTTTGCTGACTGACGTTTCAAATTGCTTTCTCTGCCCGTCGCGTATCATGGAATCCTTAAAATTCCTGCGAAAATTGTAAAATAGTGCGCTGAATTCGGTGTGATTGCTTGTAAAAATAGTGCCCGCGCGTTCTCGAAGGTAAGCGGCTGCTGGTGAAAGTGAAAAATGCTTGAATTTCGGTGAATTTGTTCGTGAAAAGTGCGTTTGAAAATTCGCCCAGTGAAGAAGGGACAAGTCAAACACGGCTCGCCCATTTTTGGATTGCATTTTTTTCTCCCTTCTCCGACCGACTGAGGGGAAGAGGAAAAAATTGCTCCGCAGAGAAAGAATAATAAATAATTCTGCGGCATCAGTGCGTTGACGGTGGTGGAAGCAATTTCGGAAGTGCAATCCGTGCGCGACCGGAAATCCGGATTAACGTGGAACTGCCCTTTCCCTCCGGCCCATGAGTCCCGTTAGAGCTCTCCTTCAATGGGCATGGCATTCGAGTAAAGTATTTATTTACTCTCTGCTCTGCTTCTTCGTTCGTTCGTCGTCGTCGTAGGTCGGTTCCAAAAACGCACAGACCAAAGCAGAGAAAAGGCGCACGTAAACAAACCTGCAAGATCGGCAGCAGCCGCCAGTGCGTGTGGAATTTGGAATCATTTCGCCAACTCCAGTCCAGCGCATGAGGATGATGACTCATACGATCGTGGTGCATCATCGTCGTTAGCATGCGCGCCTCGTTTGCCTTTGCCGCGGTCGGTGCAAATAGAAACATTTTTGTTTTATCTTTACCTCCCCTCGCGTTGAACGCTCTGGTTGGTTTTGCGGTATCAATTTGAATTAAATTGTTTGCTTTAGAGGCGGTTTGTTAGTGGCTGGTTGAGGAATAATAATTGCATTAAAAATAGGGTCATGGAAAATCAAAGTTTTCTTTTTGTTTAAATAAACAGTCCACACATTCAGAACAGATCAACTTTACGCTCGATAATAGAAAGTTGTAGGGAATTAAATTTGATACAAAAAATTTACATTTACGCTAAATCCAGCGACAAAACTCGCTAAAATGGAGTTAATTGGGGTGAATGGTTCACCCAACATTTTTTTTTGTTGGCTAAAACTGCTCTGTTCAGTCAATATTAGATTAATATTAACATTCAAATGAGCTGAATTGTGGTAACAAAGCTATCAACCAACAAATATCGTCAATATTGAGTCGTTTTTGGAATTTACCAAATGTTGAATGTACTATTAAACAATTTTTACCCGCATGTGCCCCATCTTTTAAGGTTTCGCTAGCCGAGAGTCCTTTGATTGTGTCGCTAGAAAATGCTGTGTGCAACGATTACTTTTTTCGGGCATTCAGAAGCTTGTTCCGGTTGGCTTACTAAATCCATTTCCCAAATATTAGCCCTAATTAAGCAGAAGCTGGCACTTTAAGTTTAAGTTTTTAATGGGATTTAAAAAGACGTTTTATAAAAAAAACAATTGTTGAAGCACTTTCATCACTAATACGTACTTCAAGATCTTGTGGTCGCTTTGCTTGAAAGATGCTTGAAATACGCTCGTACGTGAGAAAATCGTAAGGGCATCTCCACCGCAGGGACCTAATTGCGTTGCAAAGCTAATTTGGCACCCGCGTCAAGCCCACCGCGGTACTTGTGCGAGAGCTAATTTAGGTTCGAGTTCATCCGTGTTCATCCGAATCTAAACAAAACTCAGGTTAGCTCCGGGATCTACCGGGAGCAAATCGTCTGACGGATGGTTTTTTCAAGCAAAACAATGTGATTGGGCCAATGTGAGTTTGTAAACATAGAGTTTATCCTGCTCACGTCAGTAAATGTTTACATTAGGAGTGATGATTGATTTTTCGATTTCAATTATTCGAGTTTGGAGATATTTTCCCTTTCGTGCTGAGTTTACTCATGAAAAATGACTTTTGGTAATCTGGGGTGATGCAGTTTAGTTTTTTAGGTAAGATTGGGGCTGTGTTTGTTTAATTTTGGTCAACGCATTGTCGATCTACTGCCGGACATGCAAGAGACAAGTCATTTGTATTGAGTAAAAAGCAAAATTCAAGCATAACATTTTAAATAAGCCAATACGGATTTAAAAACAAGCAATCCCAGCAATCCTGATCTTAAATTCTTAAATTCTCAAATTGTTAAATTCTTAAATTCTTAAATTATCAAATTCTTAAGTTTTTAAATTCACAAATTCTCAGATTCATAAATTTTTAAATGCCTGATTTTGAATTCAATTTTTAATAAAAATAGTGTTATATATATAAGAGCAGGCCAAGGATTGATACCTAAGAGCATGCAATGGCACTGACCTTGTTGCGTGCTCTTCGGTTGACGTCCACGTAAGGAACATCCTGGAAGGAGCGTAACTAACTACATCCGTAGTTCTGTTAGATCATCCGAATTATTTTGATCAGAACAGTATAGCTCTGGTTCCTTGCGAGTGTCCTATTTTCTTACCTCCACGTTGGCTTGGTTTTCATGATGACCTAGCTGGTGGCCTGTGGAAACGGATCGTAAACCTTTGACCACCGCGGGTCAGAGTCGAGACGGCTAAAAGAAAGGGGCGCGACAATGTGGGAAAGGGAAGTAATTTGTGATTGTAGACGGTATTGTTTTGATTCGCAGTATGTTGAGTCAACTGCTGTGGATGTACCTGAAACATCGCACAACGGGGTTTCTCTTCTCTTCATTCTCAGCTACCACCTATCTCCTATTTTTATTTTTGCTCTATTGATTCCCACTTTTTCACTGATTCTTCTATTTAATATCCAACATTTGATTTTAATTTTACTAACTTTTGATTCTCTTATCTCTCAAAGCTTTTCCACTCTTGTCTATCAATTGATACTGCTGTAACAAACTTTGTTTTGTTTTTTCGCCTAATCTTTTTTGATTTTATTGCGAATTTATTTATTTGAATAATTCTTTATCTTTCCTATAAATAATCATTACTATAATCTAAGCTTGTTTTGTATCTCTTTTTATTAACTATTGTCTAATTTTACATCTAATACATCTAGCTTCTCATTTTTATTCTTTAAAATACGCTAATCATTCTCTTACTATTGATACTTGATTTTTATAAAATAAATTATCTTTTACTGTCAATTGTTTTTAATCTTCACCCTTTTTTTCAAACAAGTGAGGTTTGAGCCCTTACTCAATTTATGGAATGGTTAAAGGATTAACACAAATATTACTATTGTATTTTTGGTAAACTTTTATAACATGCTTAGGACCAAAAATTGTAACAAAACACCGCGACAAAAGAAATAGCAACAGATAAACAGACTCAACAATAGGGAAGATTTCAGGAGAAAACAATACACAGTAAATAACAATAAGTTTTTGAATTCAAACTAAAAATAAAACAGTTTTTGCTTTAATGAAAGTTGATAGGCACACTATTAATGGTTAGGCGCTTATACTTACATCAAACCCTACGTAATGTACCACCCCCGGCCGAGTTAAAATGCGTAACCGGAAAAGAAGGTGTGCATGCCTGGCACGAACACTCAAAGCGTGTTCTAGCGTGCTGCTCGTACTGACTCAGAGCAAGGGTGAGATGTAGGTGTAAGGGCAGTGCGTGTTCGTCGGGAACCTAGTGCATAAGATCGGTCAAGGCCCGTTCTTACACTGAAAATTGCGAATTGCGAATTGCGAATAGTGTTATATATATAAGAAATTCGGGTTTTTCGTAAATTTATATTTTCGATTTTCTAAATTTCAGATTTTAAAGCATTTGTAATTTCGACATGTAATATCTGAATAAAACAAATACTTAAATATTAAAAATTTTATTCAATTCTGCATACTATTTATTTAGAATTTCCAAATTTAAATTTTTTTTACTATTGAGTTTTTCAGTCAGTTAATAGATATTTGTATGATAACTGTCAAGTTTATTTTCACTCTGGTTTACTTCATTTCGATCCGTGTGGATCAATTGGACAGCGCACTGGACTCACAATCCAGAGGTTGCTGGTTGGTACTAGAAATAGTGGCCGACAGCTTTTAAGACAACTTCTGTTTTTTTTCTGGATTTTCAATATTATTATATCGAATACAATATTATTAAAACGTTTTTGAGTTTCAGTCGCATACAAAAAGGAAAATTCTTGAAATATATTTGAATTTTAATACACAATTTAAAAATGTTTAAATTTGCTGTGATGATTTGCTTATATTAAATATAGGTGGTTGATTATTTTTTATTTATAAAATACTAAATAATGATACGGGACCATCCATAAACCACGTGGACACTTTTTTGGGAATCTTTTACCCCCCTCCCCCCCCCCCCCCCCCTTCGTGGACAATTGGGTACTAAAGCCCTATGTCAATTTTTATGTACAACGGTAAAAAACACGATTAAAAACCATTTCTAATCACTTTTTTTCATTTTAACGCAAAATTTTTTTTTGACAAGACATCATTTTTTCGATGGATCTACTATGGTCCCCTTGGAACGAGCTGTCAAGTAGGAGCTTTTCTGTCAAGAAGGACCGCGCGGTTAATTTTTCAAAATTGATTTAAAAATCCATTTTCAACTCTTTGTGGTCGTACAAAGGGTCATTGTACTCAGAAAAGTAAGCTTTATCGCTGTAAACAATAATATCAGCAATCTAAGCTTCATTTTAGGACCCAATTGTCCATAAAAAAAAACTTTTGTGTATGGATCGTGGACAATCGCCATACCACCCCCCCCCCCCCCCCCTAAAGTGTCCACGTGGTTTATGGATGGTCCCTACATAACACAATTTTTCAATTTGATAAAGTCGTTTTGCACCAAATTACTGATTTCTTCAATATTCATTAAAATTTGATAATCAAAATAAATGCAACTTTAGCCAAACAAAGACAAATAATTCTAAATATCGCTGAAAACATTAGCCACCGGCAGCTCGGGGACTTCTCGAGCACCTATCTTGGCTACTCGACGGATCCTTGATGAACTTTTTCTTCGCTGAATGAACTCGAAGGCTAATTTAGCTTTAGCTTTGCTACCCGCGATGCGAAAGTTGGGGTGCAAACATGTCGGGAGCAAGTCGGATGAACTCTTTTAAAAATTTGAAAATGATATTTTATTGATGTAAGCAAACAATTAGGACATATAATGCAATTGGAAGCATGTTCTATCATGCTAGAATGTAGTTTTATTGATTTCGATCAACAAAACGGATAGAATTTGAAAATGAATAAATTAGATCCCCGCGGTGGGCTTGATTCGGTAGCCATATTAGCTCCCAGCGGTGCGAAAACGTGTATTAGCTACGGAGCAAAGCTAAAAATGGGGATCCAACCGTTAGGTTTGCCACGCAATTAGATCTCTGCGGTGGAGATGCCCTTAAGAACTAAAATTACGGTGCCATACGTAATTTAGAGTTATAATCGTGCAGCTCGCTATTCTGGTAGAATGGAGTGTCACCAGTTGAATCCAGCTTGACTGAAATGATGGTCGATTGACTACTTGCCTACTTGTCTTGTTGAGAGGCTACTTGTCTTTCTGCTCGGTTACAGGTTCAAAAAGCGTTTGTTCAAATAGTGAGAAACTGCAAATAGGACGAAATTATAACCGAGTCCCTTACCGGCCAAACATACGAGATTCCATTGAATACTTCTCAATTTTTGATTATTCTTTTTCCTGAGTCTTGTTACGCAATTTTGTCCTCAATTTTATCAAACAAAACCTAATTGAAGTTTTTTTTTCATTTCCATATTTCAGTTAAACAAAACACCAAAAGGCACCAACCATGTCTCGCCAGCTGAATCCCAACCAGCAAAAGATATCGGAGAAGCTGATCATCCTGAACGATCGCGGCATCGGAATCCTTACGCGCATCTACAACATCAAGAAGGCATGCGGCGACACCAAGTCCAAGCCCGGCTTCCTGTCGGAAAAATCGCTCGAATCGTCGATCAAATTCATCGTGAAACGTTTTCCCAACATTGACGTCAAGGGACTGGCCGCGATCACCAACATCAAGAGCGAAATCATCAAGTCTCTTTCGCTGTATTATTACACCTTTGTCGATTTGCTTGACTTTAAGGACAATGTTTGCGAAATTCTCACCACGATGGACGCGTTGCAGATTCATCTGGACATTACCCTGAACTATGAACTTACCAAAAACTACATGGATCTGGTGACGACGTACGTTTCGTTGATGATTCTGCTGTCGCGCGTCGAGGATCGCAAAGCGGTGCTGGGGCTGTTCAACGCGGCGTACGAAATGCAACACCAGCAAAGCGACCAGAGTTTCCCCCGCCTCGGTCAAATGATAATCGACTACGACGCGCCGGTTAAGAAGCTCGCGGACGAGTTCATCCCGCACCAGCGACTGCTGGCGAGTTCGATCACATCGCTCACGAAGATCTACCCGATGAGGAATCTGAGCGCGGAAAAGTGGCGCGAGTTGCAGCTGCTGAGTCTGGTTGGGACGCCGGCCACGCTGCTGAAGGCGGCCAAAACGGACACGATGTCGTGCGAGTACGTCTCGCTGGAAACGCTCGATCGCTGGGTGATTTTCGGGCTAATGTTGAACCACCAGGCGTTGGGGCATCACGACACGATCACCAGCATGTGGATTTCGGCGCTGGACTCGAGCTGGGTGGTGGCACTGTTCCGGGACGAGGTCATCTACATCCACCAGTACATTCAGAACACTTTCGAAGGGATGAAGGGGTACGGCAAGCGTATCTCCGAGGTTAAGGAGTGCTACAACCAGGCGGTTCAGAAGGCCGGTCTGTTGCATCGCGAGAGACGCAAGTTTTTGAGAACGGCGCTGAAGGAGCTGGCCACGATTATGACCGACCAGCCGGGGCTGCTTGGGCCGAAGGCACTGCTCATCTTTATTGGGTTGTGCTACGCGCGGGATGAGATACTGTGGCTGCTGCGGCACAACGACAATCCGCCGGTGGTGAAGAGTAAGGGCAAGTCGACGGAGGACCTGGTCGATCGGCAGCTGCCGGAGTTGCTGTTTCACATGGAGGAGCTGCGGGCGCTGGTGCGGAAGTACAGCCAGGTCATGCAGCGCTACTACGTGCAGTATCTGTCCGGGTACGACGCGATCGATTTGAACTTTAAGATGCAGCAGTTGCAGGTGAGTGGTTGAGGGAGGCTTTTGAGGTAACCAAATTGCTAATAAGTCTTTTGTTTTCACAGGTTTGCCCGGAGGACGAAAGCATCATTCTGTCGTCGCTGTACAACACGGCGGCATCGTTGACCGTGAAGCAGGTGGAGGATAATGAAACGTTTGACTTCCGGGCGTTCCGTTTGGACTGGTTCCGGTTGCAGACCTTCATGAGCGCCAAGTCGGCCATCAGGATCGCCGATTTCCCGGATCTGGCGCGGCTGCTGGACTCGATGGTGTTCCACACCAAGATGGTGGACAATTTGGACGAAATTCTGGTCGAGACGTCGGATTTGTCGATTTTCTGCTTCTACAACAAGATGTTCGAGGATCAGTTCCACATGTGCTTGGAGTTTCCGGCGCAGAACCGTTACATCATTGCATTCCCGCTGATTTGCAGCCACTTCCAGAACTGCACGCACGAAATGTGCCCCGAGGAGCGGCACCACATCCGGGAGCGGTCACTGTCCGTGGTCAACATGTTCCTGGACGAGATGGCCAAGGAAGCGAAGAACATCATTACGACGATTTGCGACGAGCAGTGCATGATGGCGGACGCGCTGCTGCCGAAGCATTGTGCCAAAATACTGTCGGCCGCGGCCAGCCGGAAGAAGAAGGACAAAAACAAGAAGCACATGGACGACATCAAGCGGCCCGGGGACGAAAGCTTCCGCAAGACGCGCGAGGAGCTAACCACGATGGACAAGCTGCACATGGCCCTGACGGAACTTTGCTTCGCGATCAACTACTGTCCCACGGTGAACGTGTGGGAGTACGCGTTCGCCCCGCGGGAGTATCTCTGCCAGCATCTGGAGACGCGCTTCTCGCGAGCCCTCGTCGGAATGGTCATGTACAATCCGGACACGATGGAGATTGCGAAACCGTCGGAACTGCTCGCATCCGTACGGGCCTACATGAACGTGCTCCAGACGGTGGAGAACTACGTGCACATTGACATTACGCGCGTGTTCAACAACTGCTTGCTGCAGCAAACGCAAGCGCAGGACAGCCACGGTGAAAAGACCATCGCGGCGCACTACAACACCTGGTACTCGGACGTTCTGCTGCGGAAGGTGAGCGGAGGAAACATTGTGTTTTCGCTGAACCAAAAGGCGTTCGTGAGCATAACGGCCGAAGGATGCATTCCATTCAACCCGGAGGAATTCTCCGACTTTAACGAGCTGCGCGCGTTGGCCGAACTGATTGGTCCGTACGGAATCAAGCTGCTGAACGAGTCGTTGATGTGGCACATTGCCAACCAGGTGCAGGAGCTAAAACGGATGGTCGCGCTCAACAAGGAAGTGTTGATCATCCTGAGAAGCAACTTTGACAAGCCCGAGATCATGAAGGAGCAGTTCAAGCGACTTCAACAGGTCGACAACGTTCTGCAGCGAATGACCATCATCGGAGTGATTCTGAGCTTCCGCCAACTTGCCCAAGATGCGCTGGTGGACGTCCTCGATCAACGCATTCCCTTCCTGCTCTCGTCGGTCAAAGATTTCCAGGAGCACGTTCCCGGCGGTGACCCGCTCAAGACCGTCTCCGAGATGGCGTCCGCGTCGGGACTCAAATGCAAGGTCGACCCGGCCCTCTCAAACGCCCTCAAAGCCCAAAAACCCGAACTCGACGAGGGAGAACACCTGATCGTGTGCCTCCTGATGGTCTTCGTCGCCGTGTCGATCCCAAAGCTAGCCAAAAACGATACCTCCTTCTACCGCGCGTCCCTCGAAGCGCACACCAACAACACGCACTGCATGGCGGTCGCGATCAACAACATCTTCGGTGCAATGTTCACAATCTGCGGCCAAAGCGACATCGAGGACCGGATGAAGGAATTCCTCGCGCTGGCCAGCTCATCCCTGCTGCGGCTCGGCCAAGAATCGGACAAGGAAGCGATCAAGAACCGCGAATCCATCTACCTGCTACTGGATCAGATCGTCCAAGAGTCACCCTTCCTGACGATGGACCTGCTCGAATCGTGCTTCCCGTACGCGCTAATCCGGAACGCGTACCACGCCGTTTACAAGCAGGAGCAGTTGCTGATGCATTAAGTGGGGGGAAAGTACTAATCTGTATTGCCATTGGCGAATACACTAAAACGCTGCATCCTAGGCTACAAATTTCCAAACACAAATCGGGCGCCATCGATTAGTTACAGATGGCGCTCGTTCTTAGTCGCTGAATATTATGAGTGCATATAATGAATTATTATCTACTGCTAGCATCAACACAAACTCACACAAAATGGTGTAACTTTTCCACAATTGTATTTAAGCTACAAGTATAATTACAACTCTAAAACATCATCAATAACAACAATTACTCATCGTAATGCTGATCGTAAGCAGTAACGTTATTTGTAAACGCAATATTTCGTAAGATTATGGAAATAAATATATTTAGGTGCAAACTCGTACTTGTTTTTGTCATCGAAATTAGAGAACGCCCAACTCGTCAACACGGCAACATTTTATTGAAATAAAAATAGTTTGTTTTGATTAATTTCGTCTCTGAAAAAATAAAAACACAAATTTAACAACAAAAAAATCATCACCCCACTAAAAACCAACCTCAGTGATGCACTGAACAATCAGCGCGGACGCCACGCCCACGCCGAACATGAGCGCGTACGGCAGGAATCGGATCGAGAAGCCCTGGCGCTTCTTGAGCAGCGTGCTCAGGAACGACAGCTTGCTGTCCGAGTACGGTGGGTAGCGGGAGCTGAGAAAAAAAAAATGGTTTGATTTTAGGTAAAAATCACTCAAGAAATTAAAGATTTGGCAACTTACGAGGCCAGCTTCTCCCCGAGCGCGTTAAAGTCCTTCATCAGGCAGGACTTTTTGTGGGTGAACGAATCGAAGCCGTACTTGCCGTGGTAGGCGCCCATTCCGCTCGGGCCGACGCCGCCGAACGGCAGGGATTCAACTGGGGAAGGGGTTTAAAAGAGATTTAAGTACGGTGTCATACATTGGTTCGATTGTCAGAGAGCTCATGAAAAGTTATCTTGAGAACCATGCACCCTGATAAAAGAATGATCTTTTCAATATTTTTGTCTCAATATATATATTATAATAAGTAAACTCAAACCCCGATGGTTTGACACCAACACCACTTTTTAGTTTGACACCCCTTTTACACGGAGTTCACACACACTATCAAGCGTTTGTTTTGATAGTGTGCGTGAGCGCCGTATAAAAATTGACAGTTCGTCACTTTTTAGTTTGACTTTGACCAACCAACGGGGTACAAACTAAAAAAGTGTCAAACGAAAAAGTGACCAACCACCGGGTGTTGAGTGCATCAAAATTCCCGGGAGTCTCAACCAAATTTCCCGGGAATTGAGAGGCTCAAAAATGGCAAATTTCCGGGAATTCCCGCTCGTCACCCTCTAGTTGGTGTAATCAATTATTGTCAACCAGTTCGTCAATTATCAAGAGAGACATTACAAAATTACATATTTTTTTAGATTCATTTGTATTAGATCAAAATTCCTTGAGTGGCTCCAGCAGCCATGGAATAATCATCATCAAAAGAAAATCATTGGGCGTCAAGAGAAAAAATCCGGAATCCGGAAAGGAATCTAAAAAAATCATCATCTTGATTTTTCAGCGGAACATCTTTTGCACTACTACACTTGCATGTGTAACGTCACAAGTCGAAAAATGAACTGTCACTTTTTGTAGATGGACAAAGAGTGTAAACAAAGCAAAATAAATAATTTTAAGTGGTGCTAACAAGGAAATTCAAAAAAAAAATCATCGACAGATTGATTTTTTGGAAAAGTACGGGAACGATTTTCTTTTGTGTGATTTGCCTCCTCCCAAAAATACTTTAAATAGAATAAAATATAGAGCATTTTAGAATTACGATAAATTTTCTTTGAAAATGATAGACGGCTTCACCTTTATTCAAAATTTAACTAAAAAACTAACTTAATCCACCTATGTGGTTGATGCCTTCCTCATTTTTAATATAAGTGGTTTGCCAGCTATTTTTTTTTTTAGATCCAGAAAAATAAGTACACAGATATAACTTAAGTGGTCATAGCTCGAGACAGGGTTGCCAGATCTTCAATGTTGTGGACTCGTTGGAAAAATCTCTCGATTACCTAACCAACGATGGGTCGGTTGATGGATCCGGACATCTTTTGCATAAATTTAATTGGAATCCGGCTTCAAAAAAGTACATTGTGGTATTTCTGTATTTGTTTATTTATATAAAACACCAGTTTCAACTTCACATCTTTATTCGTCCACTCCACGTTCAACTCTCTCTCTCTGCCTCTACACGCTAATCTCGTCCTCTCTAGATTCTACACTGTAAACTCGGACACCACATACATAAATATCACTTAAGTGGTCATAACTCGAGACAGGGTTGCCAGATCTTCAATGTTGTGGTTTCGTTGGAAAAGTCTTTCAATTACCTAACCAACGATGGGTCGGATGATGGATCCGGACATCTTTTGCATGCATATAAATGAGATCCGAATATATGTGAAAACACATTTTTATACATAACTTTTGAACTAGTTATCGAAACTTCAAACAATTCAATAGCGATGTATGTGACCCTATACCAAGTTGATTGCAACTGGTTTGGTCAAAATCGGTTCAGCCAGTGCTGAGAAAACTCAGTGAGAATTTTGGTCACATACATACATACACACACACATACACACACACATACACACACACATACACACACACACAGACATTTGTTCAGTTTTCGATTCTGAGTCGATATGTATACATGAAGGTGGGTCTTCGAGCTTTTAATAAAAAGTTCATTTTTAGAGCAGGATTATAGCCTTACCTCAGTGAGGAAGGCAAAACGTTACTTAATCCACCCTTAGGTGGTTGGTGCCTTCCTCTCATTCAAAGGGTAATGCTATCCAAAATAGACACGCTCGTGGGAAGGTCTTTAAATTACCTATCCAAAGATAGGTCGCATGATATATTTAGAATACGTTTTCATCTAAATATCTGAGAACTAGCCTCCAAACAGTGTATAAATAACTCTTAAGTGCTTATAACTTTTGATAGGGTTTTCAGATCTTCAATGTTTTGGACGCGTTGGAAAGGTCTTTTGATTACCTGTTCAACGACGGGTTGCATGATAGATCCGGACAACGTTTTCATCGTGATATTTGAGATCAGGCTTCCAAAAAGTGCATAAATAACACTTAATTGCTAATAACTTTTGATAGGGTTGTCAGATCTTCAATGTATTGGTCGCGTTGGAAAGGTCTTTTAAATACCTTTCTAAAAATGTATAACATGCTGGGGTTTCTTATAAAAACCACCCTTTTTACAATCTTCCGGACTTTAGTCAAAATCGTTATTTTAGCATAACTTTTGAAGTACTTTACTAAACTTCATAATTTTCAATAGGGACTTATGGGACCCCAAGACGAATCGAATGAGACCAAAACGGTCCAAATCGGTTAAGCCAGTGCTGAGATAATCGAGTGCATATTTTTTGGTGCACAGACCCACATCCCCCCACACACACACACACACACACACACACACACACACACACACACACACAGACATCCCGTGAACCGTGGGGACAGGTGAGGGTCCCTGCGGAGCTCAGCTGCCAGCTACCGGGCGGGTTGCAGTAGGCGGATAGCTGTCGGCGATTGCATACATTCATTGCATCGCCCCCGGACCAGCAGCGGGAGGATGGCTAGGACGTGGCGGAATTGAACAAGGGCACTGTTTAATTTCTTCGAAAAAACCACATGGGTCCGTAAACACCTCTGTCAAGCGATCGAACGCCGCTATAAGTGTTTTAGCCCAAAACCTCACCAAACCCCGAATCCAAGATGTGATGCGACCCGTGTCGAGGGATGCATGGCTGGGGGGGTTCAACAAATTCCCAGTCGATAACGGAGCCTGTGGGGCACAGGGGCGAACCCCACACGTAATTTGCCCTTACTGCGTCACGGCAGGGCACTGGCGCAGCGGACCGTATTTCCCTAGCGACTCGTGGGATTCAAAATGAAGACAAGTGAAACAAACCAACAAAAGGGTCCCGATGCACCCCAAGCATCGGAAAACACGGAGGTAGAAGAGGACGCAAACGTCGAAATGGCAGGAGGCGAGTCAAACGGCGGCGACACAGCAGGCGGAGTGGCGAGCGCGTTCCGTGGAAGCGGGAAGGTGTTGAGATCCCCAGTGTTGAACCAGGCGGCTGCTTCGAGTCAGCAGATAGGAGTAATTGGAGAGGAGACTCCCAAGTCATCCTTGTTGAACTTCGCCGGCAGTACCCCTCAGGACGGAGTCCTGCTTGGAAGGACCGCGTTACAGGAGGCCAGGAGGAGGGTCAACGAACTCTTTGATTTCATCAAGGACAAAAACAACGTCCACACCAGAATCAAGCAGATGGTGAATGGAGTCAAGGCAGCCATGAATGCCGCAGAGCGCGAAAACAACTCGCTGGTGGTGACGCGGAATTCACTGAAGCTCAGAGCTGAAAGAGCCGAAGAAACGCTGAATGCAAAACTGGAGGAGGAAGCGCTACGGGAGAAAGAACCGAAAACGCCGCCCGGCCCAAGCTCTAAAAGGGACAGGGAAACGCCTGGAGAGGAGGAGGACGCAAAGAAGCAGAAGCAGGGGAATGGAGACAGTCCGGACCCGGCGAAGGAACCAGAACCAGACCCAGGGAAGGAGGAGGAATGGGAGAAGGTCAAGAAGAAGAAGCGGAAGAAAAAAGGGAAGCAGAACGAGGACACCCAAAAACCCAAGTTTCGCAGGGAGCGTAACAAAGGCGAGGCTTTGGTGGTCGAGGTGAAGGAAGGTGTTTCGTACGCAGACCTCCTCCGGAAAGTACGAACCGATCCGGAACTCAAGGAGCTTGGCGAGAACGTGGTTAAAACCAGGCGCACCCAAACCGGAGCGATGCTTTTTGAGCTGAAGAAGGATCCCGCGGTCAAGAGCTCAGCTTTTAAGTCCCTCGTCGAGAAAGCCGTAGGCTACGAGTCGAAGGTAAGAGCGCTATCACCGGAGACAACGATCGAGTGCAGGAACCTGGACGAGATCACGACGGAGGAAGAGCTGGAAGATGCGCTGATCGTTCTTCTGGATGACCGTACGACACCGATGGCAATCCGGTTGAGGAAAGCCTACGGCGGCACGCAAATTGCGTCGATCCGACTATCGACGCCTTCGGCGTCTAAGCTGCTGGAAACCGGCAAGGTCAAAGTAGGGTGGTCGGTGTGCCCACTGAGGCCTGTTCCTCGAGTGACCCAGCAGATGACGAGGTGTTTCCGCTGTATGGGCTTCGGCCACCAGGCGAGAAATTGCGACGGTCCCGATCGAACCAACAGTTGCAGAAGGTGTGGTAGAGAAGGCCACATGGCAAGAGACTGCAAAAATCAGCCGAAGTGCGTGCTCTGTAAAGAAGGCGACGGCAATAGCCATGCGACGGGTGGCTTTAATTGCCCGGTGTACAAGAAGCTGGCCTCGGGCAAAAAGTAATGGAGGTGTCCCAGGTGAACCTCAATCACTGCGACACTGCACAGCAACTGCTGTGGCAGTCGACCGCGGAGACGGGGTGTGACGTGGCAATTATTGCAGAACCGTACCGAGTTCCACACGACAACGGAAACTGGGCCGCGGATACAGCAAGAATGGCGGCGATACACGTGATGGGGCGGTACCCCATACAGGAAGTGGTCTCGAGGGCGTTTGAAGGATTCGTGATCGCCAAAGTAAACGGAACCTTCTTCTGTAGCTGCTATGCTCCCCCAAGATGGACCTTGGAGCAGTTTCAGCAGATGCTGGATAGTCTGACCGATGAACTGATCGGACGAAGGCCGATCGTTATCGGAGGTGACTTCAACGCCTGGGCGGTCGAGTGGGGTAGCAGATGCACCAATGCTAGGGGGCATAGCCTAATGGAAGCTCTGGCAAAGCTAGACGTTAGGCTGGCGAATCGCGGAACCAGCAGTACCTTCCGCAAAGACGGTCGTGAGTCCATTATCGACGTTACGTTCTGTAGCCCGCGACTGGCGGCCGACATGAACTGGAGGGTGAGTGAGGACTATACCCATAGCGATCACCAAGCGATCCGGTACAGCATCGGGAGACGAGCCCCTGTACCAGATAGGAGCAGCCGGTCCTACGGAAGGAAATGGAAGCTGCAGTACTTCGACGAGGGTCTCTTCGTGGAAGCGCTCCATTGGTGTGATGGTCCCCAAGACTTGAGTGCCGACGTGCTAACAGCACAACTGGTGACAGCATGCGACACAACCATGCCGCGGAGACTGGAGCCAAGGAACTGTCGTCGTCCAGCCTACTGGTGGAATGAAGAACTCGGTACCCTTCGGGCAAGTTGCCTCAGCGCCAGAAGACGAGTCCAGAGAGCAAGATCCGAAGCAACTAGAGAGGAGTGCAGAGAGGAGTACCGGTCTGCAAAGGCCGCGCTCAAGAAAGCGATCAAATGCAGCAAGACAAACTGCTTCAAGGAGTTATGCCAAGACGCTGATGCAAACCCTTGGGGGAGCGCATATCGTGTAGCGATGGCGAAGATCAGAGGCCCATCGATGGTGGCTGAAACGTGTCCCGACAAGCTGAAGGTCATTGTGGAAGGGCTCTTCCCAAGAAATGACCCAACGACATGGCCTCCTACACCGTACAACGACGAAGGGGGTAGCAGCGCCGAAGGTCATCTGATCACCAACGAGGAACTTGTGGCAGTAGCGAAGAGATTGAAGGTGAAGAAAGCTCCCGGCCCGGATGGAATCCCGAATTTCGCCCTGAAATCGGCGGTTCTAGCATTCCCGGACAGGTTTCGAACAGTCCTGCAGAAATGCCTGGACGAAGGACACTTCCCCGACCCGTGGAAGGTTCAAAAGCTCGTGTTGCTGCCGAAGCCAGGCAAACCACCGGGGGACCCATCATCGTATAGGCCTATATGTTTGCTGGACACCCTCGGAAAGCTTCTGGAACGGATCATCCTTAACCGGCTGACCAAGTACACGGAGAGCGAGCATGGCTTAGCAGCGAGGCAGTTCGGCTTCCGTAAAGGGAGATCCACGGTGGACGCCATCCGGAAAGTGGTCGAGAAAGCCGACGAAGCGCGGAGGAAAAAACGCAGGGGGAACCGTTGCTGCGCAATAGTCACGATTGACGTCAAGAACGCGTTCAACAGTGCGAGCTGGGCGGCCATAGCAGCAGCGCTGCACAAAATGAAGGTGCCTGACTATTTGTGCAGGATCTTGAAGAGCTACTTCGAGAACCGCGTGCTGGTCTACGACACTGCCGATGGACAAAAAACCGTTGTTGTTACCGCGGGAGTTCCGCAGGGATCCATTCTGGGTTCAGCACTGTGGAATGGAATGTATGACGGAGTGTTGACACTGGGACTACCCAACGGCGTAGAGATTGTTGGCTTTGCAGACGACATAGTGCTGACGGTAACCGGCGAAAATGTCGAGGAGGTCGAAGTGCTGGCTATGGAGGCAATCGCAATGATCGAGAACTGGATGCTCGAGGTGAAGCTGCGGATCGCTCACCACAAGACGGAGATGGTGCTGGTTAGTAACCACAAGAAGGTGCAGCAGGCCCAGATTCACGTTGGAGAACACGTCGTGCACTCGAAGAGAGCGCTCAAGTACCTCGGGGTGATGGTGGATGACCGGCTGAACTTCAACAGCCACGTCGATTACGCCTGCGAGAAGGCGGCTAAGGCGATCATGGCACTGTCGAGGATGATGCCGAACAACGCTGGACCCAGGAGCAGTAGGCGCCGCCTCTTGGCAAGTGTCGCGACGTCCATACTTAGGTACGGCGGACCGGTATGGTGGACGGCGCTGGGGACGAAGCGAAATCGAGCGCTGCTCGACAGAACGCAGAGACTGATGGCCATGCGGGTTGCAAGCGCGTACAGGACCATTTCGTCGGAAGCAGTTGGCGTCATAGCCGGAATGATCCCCATCGGCATCACACTGGAGGAGGACACCGTGCGCTACACCCGGAGAGGCACGAGAGGTATCCGGGAAGCTGCGAGAGCCGAATCGCTGGCAAGGTGGCAACGTGAGTGGGACACCACGGAGAAAGGCAGATGGACGCATCGGCTTATCCCGTCCGTATCCACGTGGGTGAGCAGAAGGCATGGAGAGGTCACCTTCCACCTCACACAGTTCCTGTCGGGCCATGGCTGCTTCAGGAAGTACCTGCACAGGTTTGGACATGCAGAGTCTCCTCTCTGTCCGGACTGCGTCGATTGCGAGGAAACACCGGAGCACGTGGTGTTCGCCTGCCCTCGCTTCGAGGCAGCGCGAAGCGAAATGCTGGCCATTATCGGAGCGGACACCAGCCCGGATAATGTGGTGCGAAGAATGTGCAGCGACATCGCCAAGTGGAATGCGGTCGTCGGAGCGGTGACGCAGATCACTTCGGCTCTCCAGCGGAAATGGAGAGACGATCAGAGGAGGAACGACTAGGAGCCTAGTCGAAAACCCACGAGTGTGGCTGTGAAGGAGAGCACGTTATGATGGTCGGCTCTACCAAATCGGTACACGTCTCGATGGTCACAGGAGTCGAGAACCCACGAGTGTGGCTGTGAAGGAGAGCACGTTATGACGGTTGGCTCTACCAAATCGGTACACGTCTCGATGGTCCAAGGAGAGGGCTGCATATGACTAGCCGATCAAAAGCAACGCGATTCTTGGGCGCGGTTAAACCCTCGCATGGACTCATATGTATGTAGGACAGGAAATGGTTCTAGCACCCGGCATGGATCCTGTAAGTAGACTAGTGCAGAAAATGCAACGCCTCCCCCCGAAGTTATACCGAAAGGTGGTCCCGGGGGGACAAGGTCACGGCGTTCAAGGACTGGTTTAGTGGGTCGGGAAAACTCTTTTTTTGTTTTCCCAACCCCACACTACCTGAGGAATGAATTCTCAGGTGTCTGGTAGCAGATTCCGACCTTGTAAAAAAAAAAAAAAAAAACACACACAGACATTTGCTCAGAATTCGATTCTGAGTCGATAGGTATACATGAAGGTGGGTCTAGGAGGTCTAATTGAGAAGTTCAGTTTTCGAGTGATTTTATAGCCTTTCCTCAGTAAGGTGAGTGGTATGGTAGAAATGCGACATTGTTCTTTTTTAATTTCTAAAATCACGGTTTAAAAAACAAAAGCATCACCCAGACATGCATCGGCAATTTCCTTATGAAAACTAAGAGCTGTCAATGTCCCTGCGAAATATGTTGGCTGACATCGGGCGGAAGGCCTTAAATTTTCGACTAGAAAACCTTATTTCAAGTTATGCTTGTTAGGGGAACAGCATCTATTTCCAGCGTGCCTCTAATGTTGCCATATCAGCATTTTGACATTCGCTCAAAGCTCATTAAAAGCGTTTTTAACTGAAACCGAGTGATAAATAGCTCCATAAGAAGTGAGCCAGCAAGTTTCTATCAAACGTTTTGCAAATTTAGTTGTTTAAATAGCGGAAATCAGCTATTTTGATGGAGTTAGGAGTGAAAGCTTAACCTGCCAAACATACGAGATTTCCCCTACTCATGAAAATTCCTTGTTTTAAACTTGACTAGTTCCTCTAGAAGAAGAGTTAGAGCGGATGCATGTCTGCCATCACCGCCTAATATTTCCGTGGTAACAGTTCAATAGGGCGAATCTGCGATTGTAAACAAGCAGTCCATCCTTTTTGCTCAAGTGACAGTTCACGTCAAGTAAGAGGGGGATAGACTGCTTGTTTACAATCGCAGATACGCCCTAATGAACTGTTACTACCGTCAACTGGGGCAAATTGGGACACATGTGGCGAATTGGGACAGCAGTTTTAACCATGTTTTGATTTCTCAAAAAAATGTGTAAATCCATTTCCAAATTTAAAACCTTTAAGTGCTCTAAACACTGCTGTCCCTATTCAGACTGTCGTCCCGATTCGCCCCAGATGGCGGTACGGATTTTTGCCCTTGCTTTACCGTACCGTCATCTGGGTCGAATTGGAACAGCTGTTTTAGCCTGGTTAGTGCACAATATTTGGAAATTTTTGCCTGGTTTCGGTTAGAGCAGACACAGAACAACAAAAATAGCGCATCGACTGACAATTTTCAAGATTAAGACGGTAGTTGAAATGTTGTCATTTTTGGTCATCTTTTAAAATATACCAGAACTAAGATAATCTAAACCCAAACCAACCTGCAAAGTGTCCCAAAGTATCGTTGACACAGATTCCACCACAAGATGTGTTAGCAATAAGTGCATCCCTGGCAGCTTCGTTCTTACTAAAAATGTACATTGCTAGCGGTTTGTCTCTATAGAGTGAGCAAGCAAAAAGAAAATGTTTAGTACCAACAACCAATAACTCATTAAATTAACAAACACCAGAAAAACCGAACAAAATCACACATGAGTTTGGAATAAAAATAAATCAAACTTACCTGTATACTGCATAATGGTATCGTTGAGACACATGCTTCCGGAAGTGGTACGATGAATGAACAGCTCTTGAGTCGTTGCGTCTTGGGTGAAAATGTACACGACAAGTGCTTGTGATCTAACGGACACAAGCGAACAATGAGGACAAATTCCCAAACGAAATGATAATTATGAATAGGATAGACAAATACACAGACGAAAAGACATCGATTGAAATTTGGACATCTCAACAAAATACCTGGCATTTATGAAGTTGATAGCCTCCTGGGGGCTCTCCACGGTCAGGATCGGCAAAATGGGACCAAATATTTCATCCTGCATCACCGGATCACCCGCCTTGACATCGATCAGGACGGTCGGGGCAATGTACTTTTCGCTGGCATCCATGTCCCCTCCGATCGCCACGTTTGCCCCCTTGATCATGGAGCTGAGACGTCTACAAGACATAAGCGATAAGATACATTCAACTTGCACCAGAAAAAGAGCCAGCTTACTGAAAATGTTGCTGATTGATAATGCGACACAGATCTGGACTGTCTTTGGCATTTTCGCCGTACCACTCCTTCAGTACCGAGCGAGCTTCCTCCAGAAACTGCTTCTGGACCGACTTGGAACACAGCACGTAGTCCGGCGCGATACAGGTCTGACCCGCGTTGATGAACTTGCCCCACAGGATTCGCTTGGTGGCGATCGCAATGTCTGCCGTGCTGTCGATGTAGCAAGGACTCTTTCCGCCCAGTTCCAGCGTGCACGGCGTCAGGTTCTCGTTGCAAGCCTGATGCACAATTCGTCCCACGCGTCCCGACCCGGTGTAGAAGATGTAGTCAAACTTTTGCTTCAGCAGTTCGGAGGTCTCTTTGACGCCGCCTTCCACCACGCGGTAGCAATCCTATAGGTGAAAAGTAAAAAAAAATAATTTAAAATTTTATAATAAAACATAGATTAATAGAAGAGTATTGTTCTAGAATTTCATTTTGCGCGATTTTCTCTTTTGGAAGATGGCATATTAGCCGTTTGATTTTCGCATCGAAAGTCAAAACATACAGTATGTAAAAAAGTATTTACACCCCTTGGGCACTATGCACATTTTGTGATGAAACATGTAAAAAATTTAAAGTTTGACGTTTTGTTCAAAAACTCATGCCAAACATTTTGCTACAAAAAGCTCATAAAAAGATGATTTCTATATAAAAAGTTATATAACAAATACTATTACAAAAATAAAAAGGTGCAAAAAAAGTTTGTAGGGGAGAGTGGGGAGACTTGATTCCCTTTTTTTGTATCGCACATAACTCTGTCAATTTCTCACAAAACTATGAACTTTTTGCATGAATTGAAAGCTTAAACATTCAACTATGTTTGGCTGATAAGGGTATTTCACCAGATAAACTCTTCGAATCATGCCAAGCGTTAAAAAAAAAAATTAAACCGGCATTTTCAAAATGTTGGGGGTAATTTGATCCCCCTGTAAACATTTTGAAGAAATCTTAAGCACAATGTTTCTTATTCATCCAAACTTTTAATTTTCTATAAGTAACAGCGATTTCACATTAAACCTGTACGTTTGTGTTCAAAATATAACAAGTTTAGCATGCAAAATATTCAAAAACTTAAAATTTTCTTTTTTAGTCCAAAATTGAGCATGTTTACAAAAGCTGGTAATTTTTGTTTACAAAACTTTTGAAAAATGTTTCAAACTGCAGTAAGTTATGTACAACTATACTTAAGGAAACTATGTACGAAAACTCAGCCCAATTATTTAATCTTGAGGCTGATTCCAGTGACTGTAAAAATGCAGGGATCAAGTCTCCCTAAACGCACTTTTTTAAACAATTGCTTGTAAAAATAGTATGACGATAAATTTAACGTCAAATGCGTAAGGGTTTTGGAGTTAATATGTTTATCAAACAATTCATGTATAAAAAATATTTTTTTGAATAATTTTTGAGTGTTTTCAATACTTATCAAAACAAAGAAAAAAGATCTCTTGTAAGTTTTTTGCAGCACTTTTTAGAAATATGTGTGTAACTCAATCTTAACATTTTTTAATTTTTTTCTTTGTGTTCTACAATGAATTTTAGTCAATTCCGCACAACTTTCTAGAACAAAGCTAAATGTTTTACCCACATGCTGACGAGATACAGGCTTGGGATCAAGTGTCCCCGGGGATCGATTCTCCCCACTCTCCCCTACACCTTTCGAAAAATTAACATAAATAATGTTATTTGTTGACGAATCACCATAAATCCAGTCTCCCAACTCCAAATAGGCATCCTTGACTGATTAAAAAAATAATTTGGATTGAATATAAAGTTTACTAACTACTTAGTATAAAAGTTTATATAACTCTGGAAATTCTATATAAAACTTATCTAAATTTAATTTTGCAAACTATTAATTCAACTAAATGTCAATATATTACCATAGAATTGCTAAATAAACATTTTGGAGTGGGTATAACACTATTTTGGGGGTATTTGTATCGATAGAATAGATTTTTCGTTGGAATTTCGTACCAACCCGGAATTACGTCGTAGGAAAATCCGCCGGCATCCGAGCCGGTCCACGATTCCCAAGTCAACCTATGTGGCATCGGAAAGGGCATAAAATTTCCGATCTTTTGATACCCATACATCTAGGTTTTCTTTAAAACCTACGTTTTTAAATATCTGGGCAAAAAGTAAGTTTGATCCACGAGAACAAAAATTCCGAAATTCCATACATTTTTGGCAGGTTGCTCAAACGAAACTATAACAACATTTTTGCTTAGGGGTGTAAATACTTTTTTTACATACTGTAACACTATTTTAGAGAAATTCAAGTTTCAGAAACTACTCATTCTTGACATTTCCGATTACTATAATAGTAATTTGAAGATTTTCAAGACATATTAATAAAAAAGAATAGAAAACATTGATGAATATTTTTTTACTTTGAATATCGAACCTATAGTTGCTAAATAGATACAAATGATGTACAAATTTTAATGTCCATGGTATGTTTAAACATTAACTTATCAAAAAATCAAAATATTTTACAAAACCTAAAAACTTATTGCTCTTAAACGGTGTGCTTAAAAAATAAGGGCATTTTCGATTGTAAATTTGATTTTGCATTTGCATATCTTCGTTATTTTCCATATTTTCCAGATAATACCAGATTTTGCACCATCCCAAACTCTAGCACTAAAGATGCCTTTTGTAAGTCCACTAAACTGTTTCCGTCAACATAAATGTCCCATATGAGCAATTCTCTACCAAAACCGGAAATGGATTTTATTTGTATTTTTGATTTGGCTCAAACTTTGTGGGGGCCTTCCCTATACCCAAATATGCTATTTTGTGTCATTGGTTCACCCATACAAGTCTCCATACAATTTTGGCAGCTGTCCATACAAAAATGGTATGTAAATATTCAAACAGCTGTAACTTTTGAGTGAATTTTTTGATCAATTTGGTGTCTTCGGCAAAGTTGTAGGTATTGCTGAAAACTTTTGAGAAAAAAAATAGGTACACGGAAAAAAAAATTGAGGATTTTTTTATCAACTTTTTTTTTACTAAAACTCAATTTCCCAAAATACGTATTTTTTGATTTTCGAGATTTTTTGATATGTTTTAGGAGACAAAAATCCGCAACTTTTGAGCCATAGAGAAACATGGTCAAAAAATCTGCCACCGAGTTATGAATTTTTGAAAAAATAGTGATTTTTGGAAAAAATCGAAGTTTCATGCAAAAACAAGTTTGACATTATTTTTTAATGCAAAATTGAATTTGCAATCGAAAAGTACTTTACATATTTTTTGATAAAGGGCTCCGTTTTCTAGATATAGCCACCGAAAGTTTGATTTTAGCGAAATATTTGCAGTTTTTCAATTTTTAAAAATAGTGACCAAAAAATCAAGACTAACATTTTAAAAGGGCCAAACATTGAATATTACGCCCATTTAAAATGCTAGTCTTGATTTAAAAATTTTCATAATATTTTTTTCGAAAAGATCGGAAAATTTCACGATTGTTTCATGTATTAACATTGAAAATCGGACCATTAGTTGTTGAGATATCGTCAGTAGAAAATGGTGGGCTGTTTGGGTGAGACTTAGAAAACTTCAATTTTCGTATTTCTTTTTCTTTAAGCCGCTGTATCTCAGCAACCAAAGGTCCAATCTTCAATGTCTCTTAGACAATTTTATAGCAAATTTTCTGAACTTTTCAGAAAATATATTTTTAGAAATGGTCACTCATGGTCACTATTTTTAAAAATTGAAAAACTGCAAATATTTCGCTAAAATCAAACTTTCGGTGGCTATATCTAGAAAACGGAGCCCTTTATCAAAAAATATGTAAAGTACTTTTCGATTGTAAATTCAATTTTGCATTAAAAAATAATGTTAAACTTGTGTTTGCATGAAACTTCGATTTTTTCCAAAAATCACTATTTTTTCAAAAATTCATAACTCGGCGGCAGATTTTTTGACCATGTTTCTCTATGGCTCAAAAGTTGCGGAATTTTTGTCCCCTAAAACATATCAAAAAATCTCGAAAATCAAAAAATACGCATTTTGGAAAATTGAGTTTTAGTGAAAAAAAAGTTGATAAAAAAATCCTCAAATTTTTTTTCCGTGTACCTATTTTTTTCTCAATAGTCCTCAACAATACCTACAACTTTGCCGAAGACACCAGATTGATCAGAAAATTCACTCAAAAGTTACAGTTGTTTGAATATTTACATACCATTTTTGTATGGACAGCTGCCAAAATTGTATGGAGACTTGTATGGGTGAACCAATGACACAAAATAGCATATTTGGTCATAGGGAAGGCCCCCACAAAGTTTGAGTCAAATCAAAAAATACAAAAAATAAAAATGGTCGAAATCGGCCGATTTCGTAGAGAGTTGCTCATATGCTAAAACAACAAGGTAAAATTGTCCCACCCATAAAGTAACGTGTTTGAAATTTGTGAAAAAGTGAGGTTTAACGAGTTTTTATTCTCGAAAGATCGCTTGCCTTAGAACCAGACTGTACCATTAACTCAACCGTGAGGAAAATGTACATGGGACATTTATGCGAAAAGGGGCCGCAAAGCACATTTGAAAAAAATCCAAATAAAAAAAATAAGTATTTTTTTAATTTTGCATTTTTAATGATCGTAGAAGGCGTCCTTCACTTTTGGGCCAATGACTGTCAATGATGGTTCTGAATTCAGGGTCCAGAAATAGTAAATTGAAATAAAAAAATAATCACTTTATGTAAAATGCTTCTACAAACAACACCAAGAAAACCATTTGAATGTTTTTCTAAAACAAACATGGCCGCCAAATGGCCGATCTGGAGTGATGCCTTTCAGAGCCTTAATTGTTTTATAGGTATAATTTTTCTGATATAGTTTTTTTTTAAATATTATTATACCAGCCCTATAATTTGTAAAGAGACTTGTTAGGAAAAACCAATGCACCAATGACAAAGTCTCATCGAAATGAAAAAAATACAAAATTAAAAATCTGATATTGTGATCAACATTCAACAACATTGTTTATAGTACCTTTTGAAAAATCTACATTTCTTGATTTTGATAAATTACTTTGCAATGACTTTTTTTACTCCAACATTCATTACGTAATGAATAATGAAACGTTCATTTTACAAGTATTGAAAAGCATTGAAAAATATCTATCAACAATACTTGGCTTAAGCAAATATTAAATGGATAAAAGTGGAAGATATAAATTAAAACAAGAGAGCATTTCTCTACGGAATCGGTCTTTTTTCTTTAATTTTAATTTTTGTATCTTTTAATCCGGCTCAAACTTTTTTGGTGCCTTCGCTGCCGTTCTAAGCATAATTGTCCCATGTAATTTTTTTGACGATTTTGACCTTTTGAAATTTTTAAGTTTAGTTTGTCGTATATTTTTCGAAATACTCATAAAATCTAGTACTTTGTTCGGAAACTCATCAAAAACAACACTAAGTCTGTTTGTCCCATCGTTACACTTCTACGCATAATTGTCCCACCAAGTATTTTCTTTCACGGAATCATTAGTTATACGAAGCATTGAGTCTTGTTTACATACTGAGCAGTTCTCTCAGATTTCGGTCATTCGATTTTTTTTCTATTTTTTAATCCGACTGAACTTTTTTGGTGCCTTCGGTATGCCCAAAGAAGCCATTTTGCATCATTAGTTTGTCCATATAATTTTCCATACAAATTTGGCAGCTGTCCATACAAAAATGGTGTATGAAAATTCAAAAATCTGTATCTTTTGAAGGAAGTTTTTGATCGATTTGGTGTCTTCGGCAAAGTTGTAGGTATGGATATGGACTACACTGAAAAAAAAAGATTTTTTCTTTAACTTTTTGTCACTAAAACTTGATTTGCAAAAAAACACTATTTTTATTTTTTTATATGTTTTAGAGGACATCAAATGCCAATTTTTCAGAAATTTCCAGGTTGTGCAAAAATCTTTGAGTGAGTTATGAATTTTTGAATCAATACTGATTTTTTCAAAAAATCGAAAAATTGATCGCAAAAATTTTTCAACTTCATTTTTCGATTTAAAATCAAATTTGCAATCAAAAAGTACTTTAGAGAAATTTTGATAAAGTGCACCGTTGTCAAGTTAAATCCATTTTTAGGTGACTTTTTTGAAAATAGTCGAAGTTTTTCATTTTTTAAAATTAGTGCACATGTTTGCTCACTTTTGACAAAAATATTTTTGAAAAGCTGAGAAAATTCTCTAAATTTTTCACTTTTGAACTTTGTTGATACGACCCTGAGTTGCTGAGATATTGCCATGCAAAAGTTTAAAAACAGGAAAATTGATGTTTTCTAAGTCCCGCCCAAACAACACACCATTATCTAATGTCGATATCTCAGCAACTAATGGTCCAATTTTCAATGTTAAAATATGAAACATTCGTGAAATTTTCCGATCGTTTCGAAAAAAATATTTTCAAATTTTTTAAACCAAGACTAACATTTCAAAAAAGCCAAACATTCAATATTACGCCCTTTGCATGGCAATATCTCAGCAACTAAGAGCCGTATCAACAAAGTTCAAAGAAGCAAAATATAGAGAATTTTCTCAGCTTTTTAATTTTTTTTTTCAAAACTGAGTAAACATGGGCCCTAATTAAAAAAAAAATGAATAACTGCGACTATTTTGAAAAAAAAGTTACCTGAAAATTGCTATAACTTGGAAACGGCTCACTATTTAAAAATTTCAGTAAAGTACTTTTTGATTGCAAATTCGATTTTACATCAAAAAATGAAATTGAAAAAACTTTTGCAACCAATATTTTGATTTTTTGAAAAAAATTGCATTGATTCAAAAAATCATAACTCGGTCAAAGATGTTTTGCCCATTCTAAAAATTTCTAAAAAGTTGGCATTTGATGTCTTCTTAAACATATCAGAAAATTAAAAATTAAAAATAGTTTTTTTGCAAATCAAGTTTTAGTGAAATTTTTTTTTAAAAAAATCACCCCATTTTATTACCGTGTATCATTTTTTTCAGTGTAGTCCATATCCATACCTACATCTTTGCCGAAGACACCAAATAGGTCAAAAAATTCCTTCAAAAGATACAGAATTTTGAATTTTCACATATCATTTTTGCATGGACAGCTGTCAAAATGGTATGGAAAATTATATGGACGAACTAAAAATGCAAAATGGCTTCTTTGGGCATACCGAAGGCACCAAAAAAGTTTCAGCCGGATTAAAAATTACAAAAAAAAAATCGAATGACCGAAATCTCAGAGAATTGCTCAATAATAGTTCATTTTAAAGGAATAAAGCTCCAACAAAACAACTTCCACACTCCACTAAAACTACACAGTTTAAGCGACGGTTTAAGTTTGGATAGTTGATAAATTTAATATTCCTTATTTTTCGATATAACTTTTTTACCTCATTTTATGCGAAATAAGTAAAAATGCAGATGTAAATCACATTTCTAGCGAACTTAATTTTTCTAACACAAAATATGTCAACATTTCAGGATGAATTATTTGCATGATTGTTGAGCTCACCTGATCCAGATACTTGGGAATCGTTTCGGCGATAAACCGCGACGTAGCAGGGGCCACCTCGCTGGGCTTAATCAGCACACAGTTCCCCGCGGCAATGGCCGCCGCAACCGGAACCAGCGTAACCTGCAGCGGATAGTTCCAGGCCCCCATGACCAGCACCACACCGTACGGATCTTTGTAGATAAACACACCGTCCATCATGTTGACCATCGTTTTCTCCGGCCTGTCCGGTTTGACCCAATCGCGCAGCTTAAAAATCGTGCTGCGAAGGTCATTCATGAGAAATTCGATTTCCATCAGGTAAGCTTCCTGCTTGTGCTTCCTCAGGTCAGCTGCCAAAGCACGAGCCATTTCGGCGTGATTTTCTTCGTACATTCGAAGCAGATTTTGTAGCTGCTTCTCTCTAGGGGGTGAAAATTGCAATTGCAGTTACATTGGTCAGATACTTGCTCAATTTGGTATTTTACCTGAATGCTACATCCCTGGTCCTTCCACTGCTGAAGGCGGTGTTAAGCTGTTGAACAATCTAAATTCAAAACAAAAATTTAATTGTAATTTTGTACTCTATCGGCTATAGGATATACTGCACTTACATCCGCAAAGTTACTCATGGTTCAATTGATGAATGATCTGCAATAAAAGAATAAACACAAAACAACGGTATTATACAACTAAGGAGTGTTAACTCGTCGAGGTGCAAACGTTCAATGAACCTAACAGTCTTCGATCGACCCATGTGCCCATCTGATGAGTTTTGCCGCTAAACTAGTTTCCAAATTTGAAACCAGAACCGATGACGACGCGAATGTGTGTCACACATACGATTATTTAGTATCAACAAAAATGTGTGTAACCTTGACCATGGCCGCGAAGCCACGAGACGTAAACAGAGTTTGTAGGCTGGTATCGGCAGATATTCTACATCACATGGTGCTAGCGATGGCTAGAGAGGGTAATGTGGCATTTTTGAGGTAAATTTTTTAAACGTAAACAAAAAAGAATGCCACTGAGCTGAAAATAGTCGTAAATAAACGTCCAGAAAGTCGTGGCCAACCGGAAGGCCGATCAACTAAACCAATCAGCGAAAATGAGAAGAAAGTTCTTTAAAAATAAGTGTTCAAAGAGTTTAACTAAACCCTTGTATTAACATTCCAACGCCCAAGCCTCCCAAAAAAGGTGGAACGGTAACTTCAACTCGCTGGTTCTCGGACCTAACTCAACCAATCAAGATGATTCTTCTTTCCAGTGATTTGTTAGGATGTTTAGATGATTCTAGAACTTTGCAGAACTTAATTTGATCAAATTTGTAATTTTTGCGATCAAAAACATCGTTCAAACTTTTTTTTTTCGCGTGTAAAAAGAAATTCGCCAAAAAATCCGCGGAAGCAGTCTCTTTAAAAAAGGCGGAACGATGTTTTCGGTCGCAGAAATTACAGATTTGTTCAAATTAAGTTTGGCAAAGTTCTAGAACCATCTAGACATCCTAACATATCACTGGAAAGAAGAATCATCTTGATTGGTTGAGTTAGGTCCGAGAACCAGCGAGTTGAAGTTACCGTTCCACCTTTTTTGGGAGGCTTGGGCGTCCGTGTAAGTTGGACATGCGTTGGGCGTTCCAGTGTTAAATTAAACCATTGTGTTTCCATTTCCATTCCATACTAGTATCGATATAAGTGGCAATAAAATTATTTATAACCAGAATTTGCATCTTAAAAACAATGTTCAGCTTTGAACCAAAACATAACCATAACCCTCAACTGGGGTGATTCGGGACAATAGCTTAAATGGTGATATCAGATTTTGGTGTATTTGAAATCAGTGCACGTATTATGTTGTTTTGTGTTGCTCAGCCATTTTTTTAAAACATGGCTAAAACAGCTGTCCCTTTTGCCCCATGTATCCTTATTTGATTCAGCTAACAATTAGTAATATATTCATAATCCCAAGTAAAAATATACATCTAGAGTTTTTTTTAAAAGGTCCAATAAACCAAATTTCCAGTTTTTGCTTTTGGGTGTTTTTTAAACCGCCTTGAGTCTGGGTCAGGGGTATCAAAAAAAACCCAAAAAGCAAAAACTGAAAATTTGGTTTATTGAACTTTTTCAAAAAAAAACTCCAGACATGAAATTATGGTTCAAAACTACGAACTTTTTTTTGTTTTGGAAAAAAAACAAGTTTCGGGGATTATTTAGGCTTTAAAGAACAAGCGTGCTCAATTTTGGCCAAATGGCATATTAGCCATTTTTTCGATGATGAGCATTGTATGACCTCTATAATTTTCATAAATGGGAAAAAATACGTGTTTTTTCAATAATTTGCAGTCTGAAATAGTGATGAGATAGAAATTTAGTGACAAAGGGACTTTTATTTGATTTAATGGTGTACTCGAAATTTCTAAAAAACGTAATTTTTAATTGTGTTTCTTGTAGAGCGTCCAATTTCCCGTCCCGGGAAAAAAATTCCCGGGAATTCCCGGGATTTCCTGGAAAAAAATATTTCCCGTTTCCCGGGAAATTTGTAAATTTCCCGGGAATTCCCGAAATTCAAGCGGAAGCATACATTTTCTTAACTTTTTGAACCAATATTTTGAAAATGATCTGAAAACAAATATTAAATGAAAAAAACTAAACATTATTTTGTTCAATTATTATAATTGTTCACATAAATGTCCCATATGCATTTTCTTCAATTTTGAGTTATAGATACAGTTTTGTTCAAAATCGTGTAATCTTTCAGAAAAGCCTATAACATCCAGCACTTTGTTCTAAAAATCAGGAGGAAATCCAGTTTTTTCGCGAAAAATTAACACGTAGCCTTATGTATGGGACAAACTTCAATCGCGTTTTTCTCAGCTTGCTGTTTTTGCATATGGGACATTTATGTGAACATGGGCAGTATACTCATTGTAAAGTTCATAAATGTATCAGATTATCAGAAATTTTTATATCAACATTAGTTCTGATGATATTAATTTCTGGAGCAACTGGAAAAAGATCTTGCAAAATGAAAATGATTTACTACAATGTAGGTATGATTTTTATAGAATTACTGGTGTAATTTCGTTTTAAGAATTTATAAACCCCTTACTGCTAAAGTAAAGTAGAGAGTTTGTTTTACATTATTGTTTACCATGATCAAATGAGATGTACGTACAATTTGAATCATTTTTTTGTGCCATGAAAAAACATTCAAACAAAGTCAATTATAAACCTGAAAATCATATGGCATAATAAAACCTTAAAAAATAATTTAAAAAAAGCTACTTTGAATGGTTTAAGAGGTGCTCAAAAAATAAGTAAAACAAACACGAGAAGTATGGCTTTAATGAAATAATAGAAAGCTGTACCATGTTTTTCAAGGGCTGAAGACAAGTTTGACTTGCTTAAGAAAAGATATTTGGCATAGAAAACATAATTTCTGCATGGTTTTTTTATTTAAAAAAAATGGGTCAAACCACACTCTCTCAAACTGGTCACAGAGGCAAGTTTACAAGAATTGTGATTTTGGAGTATGTATTCATTTTACTCACTGTCTAAACATTTTGATAAAAAATACTTCCCATTTAAAAAATACCTGAGATATTTTTTTGATTTATCGTAATTTGAAAAAAATATTCATTTTCTTGTAGCTGTATGATTTTTTACATGCAGTCAAGCAGTTAATTGATCTTCACACTTATTTTAACCATTAAAGTCGCTGTCCTATACAATTTTTTTTGCATAATATTAATCAGAACCAAGTTCAGAAACAATTTTCAATATATTTAAAATTTCCCGGGAATTCCCGGGATTTCCCGGGAAATTGGTTGAAAATTTCCCGTTTCCCGGAAAATTCGTAACCCCGGGAAATTGGACGCTCTAGTTTCTTGTTTATGTATCACTTTTTTGTAATTGTCTGCTCTACAAAAAAGTCCACGTGGTTTATGGATGGTCCCACAACATTGTAAAACATTGTAACACTCTAAAAAAAATCCCTGCAAAGTTTAAACAAAACACGAAATTTTTAAAAGAAATTATTTTTTCTAAATGAAAAAAATATCCTTCTGAGTTACTTCCGATACGAAAAGAACATTAAATTTCCCTTAAAATAAAAAAAATATAGTTGAATAACGAATAATGGCAGAGTATTTAAAAGTTGTTTACTCTTCTTGTTAACTCAAACCGTACTCCAAGCAATAGAGTATAACTTTATTTGAAAATAACGCCCTGACTGCAACGATAAGAATTTATCAGTCTTTTCACAATCAGATAAGATAAATTCTAAGATATTTTTAGCATGTAATTAAAATATGTCGATAGAGCCTTTTACTGATAACAGTAATTTTACTGATTGAATATCAAGCTAGTATTAAATGCATTTTGAACATTTTACCTAATACCTGAAATTTCCAGTTGAATCAATAAACTTTTTCAACCTCGACGATTTGAAATGATAATTTCTATCAACAACACAGTTATTTTTCTTAAAACAACATTTGCACAATGCATTTTACCACTCAAAAATGTGCTCCAGCCAACCAAGGCGGATTTGCTTTATTTCTTTTTTTTTTGCTTCGCGCTTCCAAGATGACTCGTACAGTCGCTTATCTCGCACCAGTACACTCGTCTAGATTAAGCCCAGACTTAACCTTTGGACGTTTTCACTAAGATTAACCTTCCGTTGGGTATTGATTTAGTTCATAAATGTTTTCTACCATAGCCAAACTGTAAAATCACTTGAACCGGTGACCTTAGAGGCCACGTATTTTGTTCGATCTTTTTTTTCAACTCACATTGCACCTTTGCACACACACCTTTTCTGTTTATTTTCCTTCTCTCTGACAAACACCTGAATTTTTTGCTTAAATAACGCTCCATCATTCACTACATTTGGTAAATTTAACCTCCAAATAGAGGACAAACTTGTTTAATTCATATGCGCCAAAATGAACTCATACCTCAAATTTGCCCCTTAAAAAAAGAAGCTTATTAGCTTTTAATTCCACACTTACTTAGGATCACTTGCAACTTAAAGGGGGAGCACGATCAAAATCTTGCCGGTCAAATCAAGTGTCAATTACCAACTGAAAGCGCGAGCGAACCAAACCGTCGCTATTAGGTGTATTGCCGAAATCGCGAATGAGCAGGCGAAAAATTTACGAACGTATCATTTTGCTTCTATAAAATTACGTTTATGCGAGCGTGATAAGCAGCCACGGTGAGACGGTGAGCGAGTTACTCCTACTCAGCGCCGTACCTAGGGGTTGGCGCAGTTGGCGACCGCCAAGGGCGCCAGCCCTTGGGGGGCGCCGAAAACGATGATGGTACAAATTTGTCATGTTATTATAAAATCCTAGAAAGGTATTCAGAACAAAAGGGGCGCCAAATTTTAAAGTAGGACTACAAAATAACTCGATAATCTTGGTCGGAATATTACGAATATTAATTATAACACTTGGGGCGCCAAAATCAACTATTTCAATAATTGTACCAGAATTAAATTTAAAATTAAATTCTCTAGATTCATTTATCAAAGGGGGCGCTCAAGTGGCAAAAATTTCAGGGTTTTATAACAATTCTTTCAATTTAAATTTCATCATTTTTTCCAGCATCAGGAACCATCAAGCTTTTTTATGTTTTGAAGTATTTTTTTTATATAATCAGCTATTTAATTGAAATTTACACATTTCTATTGAAAATCTGAAATAAAAAGAATAAGATATTTCAAGTTTAAAGAAAATGGCATTTGAGATATTTTTATCGTTTTTAATGCAAACGTTGCGTTGAGATTGGCCTACGTTTTCGAAATACTGAAGTGTTTAAATTGAATATTGCTTTGACTTTTGTTAAATTTCCAGCAAAATATTTTTTTTTCAACATAAAAATGTTGGTTTTTTAAGAGCACATAAATTGCTCTAAATATATTATATTCTGCTGCTTGTATTCAATTGCTTGTAGCAAGAGTGAAAAAGTAAAATTTGGGTGTCTTCGACAAAGTTGCATAGATTGGCATGCCCACCAACTTTTTAGTCATAAAAGTAAAATATTATACAATTTCTTGTATAATTTTGATTTGCAGAAACACCATTATCGCGGACCCATTAGATTTTAAACCAAAGCAAAATTCCAACTCCAAAAACAGCAATATTTTTTGGGAAAACACTAAGTTCCACTTAATTTTGCTTCTAGGGTCAATAATTTGAAGAATGTTAGTAACATTTTCCTTGAAAATTTTTGTTTTGTTATGTTTTAATGGAATGGATAAAGTTGCTTATCTTTCACATACATTTTTTTTTATTTCATGGATTCCATGTGTTGGGCTATCCAGTGTAATTTCGCCTAAATTTTCACAATTACACAAACGGTTCTAAAAGCTTTGTGTGTAGAGGGTGACTATTCTCGAGATTTTCGATTTCCCGGGAATAGAGAGTTGAATTTGGAAATTTCCCGGGAATTCCCGGGAATTCCCGGGACCTGGTAGTGTTTATAACTATGCCAATAGTGCCAGTAATGTATAAAGAAAAGTTATAAATGTGTTTCTTTTCAATGAATTCAGTTACGTTTTATTCATGCTCATTTAATGAAACGTTAATTAGTAGCCTCATTATTTTTGGGAACTATGATCTACTTCTTGATTTTTTTTCTGAATCTGCAATACAACTTGTTGTATGAACTTGTTATTAGATTTTTGTGAAATAACAAAATAGCTAATATATAATTTCCCAGTATCGGGGTTTTTACAATATAATAAATAGCGACTCAAAACAACAATTTTAATATTTTTTTTCTTTTTTAAAACTGTAAATATGCATTGAAGAAATAGTGATCCGGAAAAACCGAATGTTCACATTTGGCGGACTTTACAAAGATTTCCAGAGTTTTTTTTTCTAAGATATAATTTAATATTGAGGTTTAAGCGAAACACAAAATTACTCCATGACATCAAAAAAGGAAATTACCTTGATACAGCGAAATTAAAATAATAAGAATAAAAAAATGGATTATAAGAATTGCTATGCTTGAAAGAGGATATGAAAATTATACTCTTAGAAATAATAAACAAAAATATAAAAAAAATAGACTTTCTTCTTGTGACTAACTGCTAAGTATGCTTTAAGGTTAATTTTGGGGTCCACATTATTTTAAGTTTTCCCAATTATAGTTATTGGAATTTTTAATAAGTTAAAATTTACACTTTCTGAATTAGAAGATAAGAGAAGCATTGGTTCATTCGAACTTGAACATCTTACATTGAACACCCAATGTTCTGAACAATTTCGAATTTTCAATTTTTTTTTATTTGTTTATATAATTTTGCTTTGACCAAATTTCCCGGGAATTGAGAGGTCCAAAAATGGTCGATTTCCCGGGAATTTCCGCTCGTCACCTTCTATTTGAGTGTAATGGTTTTTATACACAATTTTTAGAAACTTTAGATGTCGAAAAATAAACACAAAAAATTTCAATGTGTTAAAAAGATAAAAACTAATTGCCTTTGTTTGAAGCTATGAATTTTCAAAAAACAAATTTTAGGAATTTTATATCAATCAAAAAACACAGTCACAGAGAAGAGAAATATTGTTTTCAAAAATAAATTGAAAAAAAAAATAGTTTCAAAAGGAATCCATCCAAAAACAAGTTTGAAAAGGAGTCCATTTTCTAATCAGTTAAACTATTTTTTCAGGAATGCAGGAAAATGCTGATACAATGAAATTTAAGCTAAGTCAGATCAAATTCTGTTTCAAACGATAAAACAACACTGCTATTTTCAGTCAACATTAATCCTAAAGCACCTTTTCGTTACAACCTATCTGTATTGGAAAGATATAAATCGATTGAAATGGTTTAAAAATAATAAAACATTAATTTGAATATTCTTCAAAGAATTAAATTGTGGTTGGATTTTTTAGCTGTTATATTCATTCAATCAATTACCATTATATTATTGAAACTTTTTGAAGCAATCGCTGAAAATTTAAGTAAACATATCAAAATGATGAAAAATTTGGAGGGGCGCCAAATTGATGCTTTGCCAAGGGCGCCGTGGACCCTAGGTACGGCTCTGCTCCTACTGTAACACTTGGACAACTAAGTACATTACTGTGGTTGAGAGCTGGAATTTTGTGGAATACAAAAAATCTTAAGATTTCAGCAATGCAGGAATTTAATTAATTATCGTCAGTGGGGGTCATATTAGGTCTGGGGGTGAGATTGGGTCAAAGGTGGTTTTTGCAATTTCTCAGATACTTATCAATAAAACATTATTATGTTTAAATGATTGTGTTTCACTTTAATTCGGCAACTGATTGATGGTGAGGTACGATTTTGACCTCTAGAAAAAAACAACCTTTTAAACAATTGTTTTGTAACTGATCAAAAAGAACAAAAAAAAAATACTTTAAACATTGTAGCATATCAACTCGATTTCTGCTTACATGTTACGCTTGTGGAGAGCTTGTTTTGACCCATTATTATTTGTATTTGAGCATCAAAAGGTAAAAAGAGCAAACCGCTCAAAAGATTCACTAAAATGAGCGAACGAACCATGGTTTGCCAAAAAAGCTCTTTCAATAGAATCGCTCACAGGCCGAAAGGTATTGAAATCAATGTGTTTACAATGGTAAATAATAAAATTCATTGTGTTTTGAACAATTAATTGATTTTTGAGTATTTTTATTGCATATTTTTGATTATTTACTTTTGATGCAAACTAAGATTATTCATGATTTTGTGAATTGGAGGATTTTTTGAAAGAAGTAGTTCTCCAGTTTTTTTTTATGTTTGAATGAAACTTTTTCATTTCCTATGTCAAAAGAAGCAATTTTGTATCATTAGTTTTTCCATACAAGTTTCCAAGTGAATGTGTGAAATTTGATATCTTGAGAAGGAATTTTCTGAACGATTTGATGTCTTCGACAAAATTGTAGGTAATGATTATGATTTTTCGAAAAAAAATATAGGTACACTAGGGTGCCCAGAAAAATTGACTCGTTGCTCCACAAGCGGAAAACGGGTTTTTAGGTAATTTTAAGCATATGTGCCAATTTTCAAAGGGCCTCGTGGCGTGGTGGTTAGCGGCTTCGCCGATCCCTAAATTGCTATGGGGTGCGGGTTCGATTCCCGCCTTATCCTTCTGGCCTTCTATCGGATGGGGAAGTAAAACGTCACCACACATAACCTTCGGACGCCTAGAAATGAGCAGAAACTTGCAACAGAGCCCACAAAAGACCCGGGGGTCGTTAAAGTGGATTGCTCTGCTTTTTTGCCAATTTTCAGCGAAATTGAATTGGATTAACCTATTGGCAGTGCGTGGTCGAATGGTTACGCAGTCCGCTTTGTAAGCGGATGATTCTGGGTTCGATTCCCATCTGCTGCAACCTTCCATCGGATGAGGAAGTAAAATGTCGGTCCCGGCCTTGGTTGTTAGGCCGTTAAGTCATTCCAGGTGTAGGAGTCGTCTCCATGCCATAAGTACAAACAACACAACAAACCAAACCTACTCCGGTGGAATCGCTGGCGGCGGTTGGACTCGCAATCCGAAAGTCGTCAGTTCAAACACTGGGGTGGAAGGTTCCTTGGAGTAGAAAGAGGTTTGGGTGCTCTCCCCATTCAAGCCTTCGAACTCCTAGGTTCGAGCAGAAACTTGCAATAGAGACCACAAAAGACCCGGGGGTCGTTAATGTGGATGGTTTGATGTTTGATTTGATTTGATAACCTATTGATACCCGAGCCTAAAGTTGGTAAAAAAAGGTTTTTCATGCAAAAATGACTTTTTGCCTTCCTCACTGAGGAAAGGCTATAATCCTGCTCTAAAAATGAACTTTGTATAAAAACATCGTAGACCCACCATCATGTTTACATATCGACTCAGAATCGATTTCGTCACTTTTTAGATTGACGTTGAGTGGACACTCAACCCCCGGTGGTTGGTGACTTTTTCGTTTGAAACTTTTTTCATTTTTACCCCGTTGATTGGTCAAAGTCAAACTAAAAAGTGACGAACTGTCACTTTTTACACGGCGCACACGCACCAGGCATGCCAGATTTTGAAGATTTTCGGGCACATCACAAAAACGCAAATGAGTTTAACTTGATGGCAATATAATATTTTACAAATCTGTTTTTGGCAAAAGAAGCAAAACATTGTTATCATTTTCATGAGTAATTAATTTAATTAAAAATCATCGAATAACATGAGACCATCCATAAACCACGTGGACACTTTTTTGGGAATCTTTTACCCCCCCCCCCCTCGTGGACAATTCCGCATACAAAAAAAACTTTTTTGTATGGATCGTGGACAATCGCCATACCCCCCCCCCCCCCTGAAGTGTCCACGTGGTTTATGGATGGTCCCCATGCCAAAACAATACGTTTGAGCATTGAGCCTGTGCTCGAAAATCTTCAAATGTGGCATCCCTGACACGCACACTATCAAAACAAACGTTCAGTAGTATGTTTGAACTTCGTGTGAAAGGGGTGTCAAACTAAAAAGTGACCCCGTTCGTTTGACAACAGTTTGTGTCAACCACCGGGGGTTGAGTGTATTTCCAAATAAAAAATAGCTCCAGCAAATAAAAACTATAAGTTCGATTTTCAATAATAAAAATTAATCTCTTGTGAAAATTTCTGCTCTTCTCAATAATGATAATTTCAAAATGTCAAGGACGTTTCATCCAAATAACAAAAAAGTAGAGCTTCGAAATAATAATTTCAGTTTTCAGTCTCAGTTTTTTGTGTGTTGATTTTCCATGTACTCAGAACATCCTTCATGCATTTTTTTTAATTTACAAAGGAAAACAATGACATGACTAAGGCTACCAACTGTATGGATTTTTTCCTTACCATACGGATTTTCGAACCTTTTCGCGGATTTTTAACAGGACGGAATTTTTGTAGGGAATTTTACGCATAATACGGATTTGTTCGGAATTTGAACAACTTTTTAATCATTAAATTGATTTTTGATATGGTCGCAGCTTTTGTTGACTAGACATTTTTATTTTTCTGTGAGATTGATTTAAAAGGGAGAGTTATCCGGGGTTTCCTCAATTCAAACTTGATTATCAATAATTCTACAGTTTTTGAACTATTGTCTTCCATATGTGATAGGACCTTTTGAAAAAAACTCTAGAATTGTTCTTTTAGAAATTCCTTACTAAATATATTTATCCAATTCCAAAGGCTTTCTAAAACTTGTGAAAAAATTTCAACATTTGAATTAACAAATCTAGAGTTTTTTGAAAGGTCCTATAAACTGTTGCGTTTCACATGTTATAGGACCTTTTCAATAAAAAAAACTCTGGAAAAGTGTTCGTGAAAACACTAAGAACGGTATTATTCGTAAAAGCAAACTTGACATTTCGTAAACTTTTAAAATTTTAACAAAATATTTTTAAACGTGCAAGTCATAAGCACTCTGATAGCATTTTGAGAAATTTGTTAGCTGTTAAAACGATACAGATTTTTATTTTGAATTCTCAAATTTATTTATTTTAATTCATTTAAATAATTCATTGGCAGTTTTTGTTATACCATGGTGTCATATCGGCAAAGTGTACGGATTTTTGCTCAGCAAGAGTTGGTAGCCTTAGGCATGACTATGACTATAAAGGCTGTTTTGACACACGGCACTGTATATCTACGGTTTTCAACCTAACTTTGAAATGTTGGTTATCTCATGAAAGGTTTGAAAATTTTCTAAAATATTTGAAGAAATTGTTTGGTCTCAACCTACACAGCAAAAAAAAATTTTGAGGGTGTAAAATTGAAAGTGTATAATTGTACCGTCAGTGGGGGTGACATTGGGTCTGGGGGGTGAGATTGGGTCAAAGTGATTTTTTACGGATTTTATCATTTCTCAGGTTCTTCTCAATGAAACTAAAATCTGTTAAAAGGGTTGTGTAAGGGACAAAAACTACCCAAATGTTTGAAAATATCTACTTCAAACATTGTAGCATGTCAATACGATTCCCTCGAACAAGAAACACTGTTGGATGACTTGTTTTTACCATATCGTTGTATTTGAGCATCATTTAAGTTTCATTTGACTCAATGTTACCCCCCCCCTAAGGGGTGAAATTGGTTCGATTTTCAAACTTTTGGCAATTAAGGCAGTGTTCATCAAAATCTGCCATATTTTGGGAAAATGTTAGTAAACTTTCTAAGAACAAATCTAAGTTGAAAGATTTTCGAGGTTATTTAAATTGTTTTTGTTTTTAAGAAATTACAAGAGGTATATCGTTTTTTGACCCACTCATTTCCAGTTTAATAACTATTACCAGTTTTTTTTACTGTGAAGTCCATGCGCGCTTGGGCTTTTAGGTGTTAATGTAATAAGTTAAGACAGAGTTGCATGGGACCGTGTTTTTACTTCTAAGGATGTTCGGATACTGATCATAAAAATACGTAATAATTATTTTGAGAAATTTTCTTATTTATTAAAATTTGTTGATTTCTTAAAATAGTGCTTTGAAGAGAAAGTCAACTGCAATTGCATACAGAATTATCTGTAGGCAGTCACTTTATTTGTATTGCTGTATACAGTACCCCGTGTTTTGGTGTTTTCATGAATATTCATTTGTAACATTTAAACATAAAATTGCTTTAAAAACAGTTAAAACTTATACATACACGTAATGTTCCATCACTGGAACGCTAAAACTCATACAGACAAAAATAAAAATAACGGTGAATGAAGGATAGACTGTGTTTGTGTACATTCTAGATAACTAAAAACAAAGCTGAAACCTTACCACCTTTAAAAACCAACCATTTCAAGGGGATTTATCACATGAATTTCATGGAAATGTTACCATTGCTTGCGGCGCTCAATTTGCAGTCTCTGAGGGGGGAGATTATCATCTGCACAGTCCGACCTGGACTGGGCTGGTTTTCACTCCTTGCCGATCTATTCATCGTCCTGCGAGAGGTTAAACATTAAAATATGAAAGAATTATGTATTTTTGTAGGAATAATTTTATGGAAGCATATTTTCAGCAGGTTTATTTTTTTTTTTTTTTTGAAAATCATAATTGAATTGTCCTTTTAATTTGGAAACTTTTTTACATTATTTTCATGTGAAACAAATTATACTATTACTCTATAATTTCTTTAATAACGATGAACTGCAACTATTGTGTATTAACACTGTTAAAATAAACCTGCCAAAAAGAATATTATCCATGTTCATGGAAATTTTCAGCAAATAAAAATAACTCCATTTGAAAATATCTAAATTTTATTTAAATTTCTAATACTCAATGACTGTTGAAAACAAAGCCAACCGATGCTTTTTTTCATCTGCCCTAACAAATACTGTGTTCGCAAATGCTGTACGATTTCCGTGCTTTTCAATGTTAACCTAGCTGAAATTTTGTGCTGAGCTGTGTGTGTGGGTGCCATGTAAGTGAGCTTTATTTTCTCAGCGAAGGTAAAATTAGTGCACGTTTCTGAAAACAAATGGAGAAAACGTACGTGTTAGAATTTTGCAAAACAAAGTCAAAGCCAAAGCAAAGCTAGCTCATCTGATTCTTAAGTTAAGTCAGATTAATTATTTTTTTATCAGAACCATTGGAAGAGGTTTAAAGTATGGTTTTTATTTTTGATTGAATTAATTTCATAATTTTGTTTTAAATAAAAATAAAATCAACTGGTGACCTAAATTAAGAATCGGATGAGTAATCAGAAAAGCAGGACGAAAAGAACGTAAGCAATGCAGGACAGAAGCAACGACAGATTTTTTTTCATATTTTTAGAGAAAGTATCATAATATTTAGAAATTGTTAGAAATTTACGTTGAAAAATCATTACAAAGTTTTTTGAGAAGCTGTATCATATTTTTCTCGAAATCGTACAAATATTTGGATGTTCCTTTTTCAGAAAAAAAAAAATCTTAAGTGTTTTATAGTCAGGACGGAAAGGATAATAATTCAATTTAAAGTTTAAAGATGATAGCGTTAATTAAGATGAGATGACATAGATTTTCTCATGCAACTCTTACCTTCATGAGGGACGTCACCAGCAGTGTAGTGGCAACTCCAACTCCAAACATCAGCACGTACGGCAGGAACTTCGTCGAGAAGCCTTGCCGTTTCTTGAGCAGCGTTGTCAGGAAAGACAACTTGGTGTCCGAGTACGGTGGATACCGGGATCTTGAGTGAGGAAAAAGTTATTGCTTGTTCAACATTATTGTATGAAGCAAAGATCACTCACGAGGCCAGTTTCTCGCCAATCATGTTGAAGTCTTTCGCCAAGCAGGATTTTCGGTGGGTAAACGTGTCGAAGGAGTACTTTCCATGGTAAGCCCCCATTCCACTAGGGCCAACACCACCAAAAGGTAGGGATTCAACTGAATTTTACAGAAAAAAAACGAGATTAGTTCTGAAGTATTACATGACAATTAAGGATTAGTCACACATTAAGATTAAAAAACAACTTAATCTAAAAGTTAAACTATCGCTACAAATCAACAATCTATTACATCCTACAAAGTATCAGTTCCAACCTCCATAGTGTGTCACGGTATCGTTGATACAAATTCCTCCGCACGATGTGTTAGATATTAATGTTTGTACATCAGTTTTACTGCAGCTAAAGATGTACATCGCCAGCGATTTGGCTCTGTTAAATTCAAAATTTCGTTAGGTTACTGTACTCTAATTTGTACTTGTTATCATTTTTGTTGGGAGTGCGATTTTATGACAAATTTTGCAATTCTCAATGTTATGGAATAAAAATCTACCAATAATTGTAAGCTGAAAATGAAGTATGAAACTACTTAATTGCAGCAAATGGTGGTGCACAGAATAATTTCCCACAAATTCGATACATTACCAGCAAAAATAAATCAAACCTGCGAAATGCATTATCGTATCGTTGAGGCAAACGCCACCGCTAATGGTGTTTTGAATAATGATTTTTTCATCCGTCTTACTGGTGGTAAAAACGTACAAGACCAGTGGTTTTGCTCTGATGAAATGAAACAATAAAATCAAAACAATAAATCACGCAATCGATATGGAGGACCGACCCGGTGCACAATTTTGCATCATGAAACCTGACTCTTCGAAGGGATGTGAACCTACTTGTTAGTTCTTCTAAAATGATGTTATTTTAAATTAGAAAAATATCAAAGCTTGAAATTAATTCTGAAATAAGTAAGCTTATACGCGAGATCAAACAAAATTAACACAAAACAACTTTGAAATATAACAACAAATCCAATTTAGTGCCACCACATCCTAACCTGCCAGGTGCAGCATAGTGTCATTGATACAAACTCCACCACTAGAAGTGTTAGAAACGAGTGCCCTTTGCTCCGCCTTTTGCTTGCTGAAGATGTACAGGGCTAGCGGTTTCTCTCTGTTGTTAAGAAACAAATTTAAGGATTTTTAGTAGAAAGAAATAGTACCAGCACCAGAGTTAGAGAAAACAATGTACGGATGATGTAAAGCGAAGAAGCAAACCGTGATGAACAAAATTTGTTTCAACTTTATTTTTAACTTCATTTGGATAGTATTGTCCATAGGCTTCTTGTGTTCAATTTTAGAGACTCGATTATCCGAAGTTTGATTGTCCGAAGGTTTGTATGAGACTTCGGATAATCGAACCATGAACAAAACATTTTTTCGTGTTTTTTATGCTGTCTTACTTTTAACATTATATTCGATAATTTAAGTTGAATTCGAGAATCTGCAAAGTACTTTTTGATTGCAAATTAAAATTTACATAAAAAAATGAGAACAAAAAAATTGTATGCATAACATTTAAAATTTTCCCAAAAATCACTATTTTTTCAATTTTCATAGCTTGGCGGCAAAATTTTTGACCATACTTCTCTATAACTCAAAAGTTGCGGAGTTTGGTACCCTAAAACATATAAAACAATCTCGAAAATAAAAAATCCGTATTTTGAGTTTTCGCGAAAAAAAAGCATATTTAAAAGCCGGTAAGATTTTATTCCGTGTACCTATTTTTTTTTTAACAGTCCTCATCAATACCTACAACTTTGCCGAAGACACCAAATTGATCAGAAAATTCCTTCAAAAGTTAAATACAGTATGTAAAAAAAGTACTTACACCCCTTGGGCACTATGCACATATTGTGATAAAACATGTAAACAATTTAAAGTTTGACAGAAACCTAGTGCTACGATTTGTTCAGAAACTCATGCCAAACATTTTGCTACAAAATGCCCATGAAAAGATGATTTCTATAAAAAGTTTTATAACAAATACTATTACAAAAATAAAACAGGTGCAAAAAAATTATACAACCTATATACAAAAACACTTAATACCAACAAAGTATTTGTGACACAATCACCATAAATCCAAAAAACGAACATTAAATAGCACCTTACCAACTACAAAAGTATAGAATCCTAAAAACCTGGAATTCCAAATAACCCCAAACTACTCTAAACAAAATCTTGCAAACTTACCCCAATTACCAGACAAATCTCCATAAATCACCTACCATAGAATTGCTATTTAATCTCTAAAATTTTTATCGAAGTAATTATGCGCCGTTTTACTTGGTCATTGTAATAGAAAGCATAGATTTTTCGTTAGGAATTGTTGTACCCACCCCTCACGTCGTACGAATATCCGCCTGCACCTCCCGAACCGGTCCACGATTCACAAGTCAACCTATGTGGCATCGGAAAGGGCATAAAATTTCCGATCTTTTGATACTCATACATCTAGGTTTTCTTTGAAACCTACGTTTTTCAATACCTGGGCAAAAAGTAAGTTTGATCCACGAGAACAAAAATTACGAAAGTCCATACCTTTTTGGCAGGTTGCTCAAACGAAACCATAACAAAGTTTTTGCCAAGGTATTTAAAAACGTGGGTTTTATCAAAAGATCGGAAATTTTATGCCCTTTCCGATGCCACATAGGTTGACTTGTGAATCGTGGACCGGTTCGGATGCCGGCGGATTTTCCGACGACGTGATTCCGGGTTGGTACAAAATTCCAACGAAAAATCTTTTCTATCGATACAAAGACCCCCAAAACGGTGTTATACCCACTCCAAAATGTTTATTTAGCAATTCTATGGTAATATATTGACATTTAGTTGAATTGAACGTTTGCAAAATTAAGTTTAATATAGAATTTCCAGAGTTATATAAATTATTATACTAAGAAGTTAGTAAACTTTATATTCAATCCAAATTATTTTTTTAATCAGTCAAGGATGCCTATTTGGAGTTGGGAGACTGGATTTATGGTGATTTGTAAACAAATAAAATTATTTATGTTAATTTTTCAAAAGGTGTGCAAACTTTTTTTGCACCTTTTTTGATTTTTGTAATAGTATTTGTTATATAACTTTTTATGGAAATCATCTTCCTTGAGCTTTTATTGCAAAATGTTTGGTATAAGTTTCTGAACAAAACGTAGTACTAGGTTTCTGTCAAACTTTAAATTGTTTACAAGTTTCATCACAAAATGTGCATAGTGCCCAAGGGGTGTAAATATTTTCTTTACATACTGTATTTTCGAATATTTACATACCATTTTTACATGGACAGATGCCAAAATTGTATGGAGATAATTTTGAGCCAAATAAAAAAATACAAAAAATAAAATGGTAGAAAATAGCCAATTTCTTAGAGAATTGCACAATTTATGTCTTTTATATGCCATAAAAATAGTCTAGACTCGATTATCTGAAGCCCCGATTATCAGAAGTTCTGGGTTTACTAAGTTCGATTTTATGAGGGGTTCAAATTTTGAAATCTTAAGAACAAGAGATTTTCAGGTACTACATGTTGACATGTTATCCTAGGCTTATATAAGTCATTTGTGTGTGTATGGAGCCAGTTGCACACGAGAAAAACATTTGAGAAGAGCAAAGATTGAACTAAAATGCAATACAAACTTGTAGGAAATTCAACGAGCTTTCTGAAAAAATACACCCTATGAGAAATTGGAATGCGAGTCCACGACATTAATTCGCCCTTATTTTTGTGCAGATTGCCTTGATTCACGAAAAATGTAGGAAAACTAAAAAACACAATACCGTGAACCGGGGTGACGGTACGGTACACACATCTTTTAATAAATGCTCTAGCATTTTTTGATAATTGATTATTGTTAATTTTTGATTAGGGTGTTAGTGAATGACCCCTGGACAAATCCGGAGCAAATTGCAGTTGATTTTTTGAAATTTCGCAATATTTGAAAAATAAACTTTTAAATTTTGTATTATCTGTTTTCCAATATTCAAAATGTTATAAAAGATTTAAAAGTCCTTCTGGCTGTCGATCTTCTTGATATTAATATTGCTCCATCTGTCAATTAATTTATCTGTACATCAGTACATGTACATCAGTACATGTACATCAGTACATGAACTCTAAAAAAACTGCAGCGTTTTAAATTAACATCATTAATTATAAATATGTAGATGTAAACAACATTCCATTACCATCACTAAACAACAACTAGCATCCAATTGGTCATATTCTACGCATATTTCCACCACCAAAATCGAACCAAAACCACCAAAGCTATGCAATATGCAGGGGGAACCATTTGCATACAGGCAAACAGTAGTGAAGGCATCTTACCGGCGTACTGCATGATCGTATCATTGAGGCACATACTGCCCGATCGTGTGCCGTGAATGAACAGATCTTGCAGTTTTTTGTCTTGCGTGAAGATATACATGACAAGAGCGGGTGATCTGAGTGATTTTGTTTTTTTTTTCGGTTTCGAATCAAGACCCAATCGAGACCCGGTTGATGGTGGATGAGAAGTGGTTTTGACGAACATCATGAGAGAACAAAAAAAACACAATTAAAAATACTGAACGAGGCGCAATTGACCAGGTGACGAATCGAATAATGTGAATATGTGTGTGCAGTGTCGTGTGTTTGGTTGTTGGGATCATGTCGCACACTGGATTGTCTGACAATTACCTTGCGTTGATGAAGCGGATAGCGTCGTACGCGTTTTCCACGTTGACGATCGGCAGGATCGGTCCGAAGATTTCGTCCTGCATGATGGGATCGCTGGAGCTGACGTCCACGAGGATGGTGGGGGCGATGTATTTCTCCTGCGAATCCATATCCCCACCGATGGCCACATTTGCTCCCTTGATCATGGCACTGAGACGTCTGTAAGAAGGTGGATGTGACGGTTAGTTCGTTTTCTTAAGTGATCTTGGGAGATTTTAAGCCTACTGGAAATGCTGCTGGTTGATGATCCGACACAGATCCGGACTTTCCTTGGGATTGGTACCGTACCATTCCTTCAGAATCTTTCTAGCCTCTTCCAGAAACTGCTTCTGGACCGACTTGGAACACAGCACGTAGTCCGGCGCGATACAGGTCTGACCCGCGTTGATAAACTTGCCCCACAGGATTCGCTTGGTGGCGATCGCAATATCTGCCGTGCTGTCGATGTAGCAAGGACTCTTTCCGCCCAGTTCCAGCGTGCACGGCGTGAGGTTCTCGTTACAAGCCTGGTGCACAATTCGTCCCACGCGTCCCGAGCCGGTGTAGAAAACGTAGTCAAATTTCTGTTTCAACAGCTCAGATGTTTCTTTTGCGCCACCTTCCACCACACGGTAACATTCCTGTTGATGGCAACAAAAACAGCACAGAAACTGATTAATATGTATATCGATTGTGTGAAAACGATCGAGCGAAAAACAAAAAGCGGCCGCGAAGGTGAACCGAGTTGCACATGCAAGTGCGATTATCTAACGCCTCTTTTTTTGCTCTCCCTCATCTTATCGGTTACCCGGTTAATGGATCGACGCGCTCAACCTCGTCGTGCCATACCGACGAGCGGTTGGCGTGCAAGACTTTTCCGCGTGTACAAAGAAGGAAATTGCATTTCGAACCGGTTCTGCGAACCACGTGTTGCGCAATCTTTCAGACAACTTTCATGTTTAAATTCTGAGAACACCACCAGATTGCATAACAATACACGCTTTCCATTTTTTCGAGCAAAATCGAAAGCTTGTTAATTCAAAACCTTCACTTTCTCGATAAACCTTCCTAGGTCACATAATCCACTCACCGGATCCAGATACTTGGGAATCGTTTCGGCAATGAACCGCGACGTAGCCGGGGCCACCTCGCTAGGCTTGATTAGGACGCAATTTCCCGACGCAATCGCACCCGCCACCGGCACCAGCGTCAACTGCAGCGGATAGTTCCAGGCTCCGATGACCAGCACCACGCCGTACGGGTCCTTGTAGATGTACACCCCGTCCATGATGTTCACCATGGTCTTCTCCGGCTTCTCCGGTTTGACCCATTCTTGCAGATTGAATATGGTGTTCCGAATGTCGTTGATCATAAAGTCAATCTCCAGCACGTGCGCTTCCTGCTTGTGCTTGCGAAGATCGGCGGCCAGCACCTTCACCATCTCGGCGGAGTTCTCCTCGTACATGCGGAGCAGGTTCCGGAGCTGCTTGAGTCTACAAATCAAAACATACCCCCAATCAAAATCAAATCTCAACACACAGCCAAAGGCGAACGCACCTGAAGTCGACATTGCGCGTCTTTCCGCTGGCGAAGGTCGTGTGAAGCTGTTGTACCGCCTGGAATTGAACAATAAACAGATCTTAAGTTAAAACCGAGGTACAACATTTAGTTTATTACACTCGCTGCTTAAAGCGCTCGTACTTACGTCGGCAAAACTCATCTCGGCGTTGTGAGCGTTTCCTGGAAATTAAAGAAATAAAGAGGTGATTAAGGTCATAGGGAAATGACAAAAATAAAAGGTTGGGCTGTCCAGAGAGTTTGCTCTTTATGTATCAGTGCATGATATATGTATCATGAATCAAATTTTAGAGTTCTTAGGTTTGAGGATTAAAATTGAAACAGACTTAATTTTTCTATAAAAATTGTGTTACGTGAGAGAAGACAATCTTTCATTCATCTTTTATCTGATAGATGCCAATGGTCCAACGCAATTTGGTATAACAGTCTATTGTAAAAGGTATAGAGACTAAATCTTCAAAAGACCCAACTAAACCTTTTATAACACAAAGAGGATGGGGAAAATTTGTATTTTAAATAAATCAAAGATTAAAAGCAACTTGTTACAAAAGAACAGCACTGTAAAACAATAGGAATGGGTTTTGTAGAATCCTTTGATAAACCCTTATTTTTTTAAACGGAAGAAACTACAAATTTTTAACATAATTTTCATCCATATCCATGAATTTAAAAATATGTTTAGTAATAGATTTTACGTCTATTTAGATTTCTGATCACAAAATTGAAAATATATATAAAGATTACAAAGCCTTTATTTGATTGAACATGGTTAAGGGTACCCTACATTTTTGGGGAAACTTTATAAAAACTTCAAACTTTCAATTAATCAGAAAACCATTCATCGAAAAAAAATTAAAATGCATTTTCATCTTTTTTCTGTTTTTGTTAAATTTGAAATTATTTAAAAATAAGGTGTAACGCATAGCTTAGAAATCCACTTTTTATGATCCACAATGTATTTTAATGACTTCATGTGCTGAACTCAACAACAAGCTTTTTAATGCTTTTATGATTTGCTTGGGGGACCGTGGCATTTTTCGAGACGAGATTTGTCTGACCACGCCTTCCGTCGGACGGGGAAGTAAATGTTGGCCCCGGTCTAACCTAAAGGGTAAGGTCGATATCTCAATCCCGGGTGTAGGAGTCGTCTCCCTGGGTCCTGCCTCGGTGGAGTTGCTGGTAGACAGTTGGACTAACAATCCAAAAGTCGTCAGTTCGAATCCCGGGGTGGATGGAAACTAAGGTGTAAAAAGAGGTTTGCAATTGCCTCAACAATCAAGCTTTCGGACACCTAGTTTCGAGTAGGAATCTCGCAATCTAGAACACCAAGGCAATGCTGTAGAGCGAATAATTTGATTGTTTTGATAATTTTTTTTAAATTACATTTTCAGTTAATTTCAGGTACCGTAAATCGGGGTGACATTGATAGGATTTCAAATTATTTTTTGGATATATTTTCCGACTTGTAAAGGTTTTCTCAAGATTTGTATTTTTAAAACATGTACTGGTGTAGGCCACACAAAGTCAATGCACTATTTTTGAAAAAAAAAGTTTTTTTAATACTGTTTTTAAAAAAGTCACGTTTATAATTCTTAGTTTGAATTCCGGGGTCAAGCGTGATAGTCATAGTTTTTCATGTATTTTTTTTAGCTTAAAATCAGATTTAAGTTGTTCAAACTTTATCTTTACGTCAAATTTATTATCATTAAGGTTGCTGATATAGGGGAGAGTGGGGAGACTTGATCCCAAGCCTGTATCTCGTCAGCATGTGGGTAAAACAATTAGCTTTGTTCTAGAAAGTTGTTCGAAATTGACTAAAACTCATTGTAGAAAACAAAGAAAAAAAATAAAAAAAATGTTTAGATTGAGTTACACACATTTTTCGAAGAAGTGCTGCAAAAAACTTCCAAGAGATCTTTTTTCTTTGTTTTGATAAGTATAGAAAACACATAAAAATTATTCAAAAAAATATTTTTCATGCATGATTTGTTTGATAAACATATCAACTCCAAAACCCTCACGCATTTGACGTTAAATTTATCGTCATACTATTTTTACAATCAATTGTTTAAAAAAGTGCGTTTAGGGAGACTTGATCCCTGCATTTTTACAGTCACTGGAATCAGCCTCAAGATTAAATAATTTGGCTGTGTTTTCGTACATAGTTTCCTTCAGTATAGTTGTACATAACTAACTGCAGTTTGAACCATTTTTCAAAAGTTTTGTAAACAAAAATGACCAGCTTTTCTAAACATGCTCAATTTTGGTCTAAAAAAGAAAATTTTAAGTTTTCAAATATTTTACATGCTAAACTTTTTATATTTTGAACACAAACATACAGGTTTAATGTGAAATTGCTGTATCTTATAGAAAATTAAAAGTTTGGATGAATAAAAAACATTTTGCTTAAGATTTCTTCAAAGTGTTGAAAGGGGGATCAAATTACCCCCAACATTTTGAAAATGCCGGTTTAAAATATTTTTTTAAAACGCTTGGCATTTTTCTGAGAGTTTATCTGATAAAATACCCTTATCAGCCAAACATAGTTGAATGTTTAAGCTTTCAATTCATGCAAAAAGATCATAGTTTTGTAAGAAATTGACAGAGTTATGTGCGATACAAAAAAAGGGGATTAAGTCTCCCCACTCTCCCCTACTCTTTAAGAAAAACATTAATGTTTGTTTTTAGTTAATTAAGTTTATAAGCTTTTTTGAAAAAATACATATATTATTGTCAAAAGACTATCTATCAAAGTCACCCCGTACAAAAGTGAACAGGCAATTTGGAAGCTTTATTCTGCCGTTCTACGCATAATTGTTCCATGTTCAAAAAAGTGCATCTGAGAAAAACGCGATTGAAATTTTTCGTTCGATTTCTGTGTTACTACGCATAATTGTCCCGTGTGTTCTATACGTCCTATATGTCCCTAATCACCCCGGTTAACATTTTATCACCCTTATTTGTAGGTAAATAGGTAAACAAGATGAAATGCTTCGTAAAACTCATGATTTCGTGATAGAAAATACTTAGTGGGACAATTATGCGTAGAAGTTCAATGATGGGACAAACATACTTGGTGTTGTTTTCAATGATTTTCTGAACAAAGTACTAGATTTTATGTTTTTCTGAGAGTATACGTAAAACTAAGATTCTACCTTAATTGTGCCACTACAGCCAAAACGTGATTTTTTTTTTAATGGAGGCAAAAATCGGTCAAATAAACGATTGCTAACATATCAATGCCTCTGTGTTCTCTTATGCTAACTTAATAGGAATCCCAGAAAGCTTTTTACAAGATTGTTTATAAGCATCGATGTATCAAATTGAATTACATATTTAAATTTGTTTCTAAAAAAAGAAAACTAAACACATTCTGCTAAACCAATTATTAAAAAAAACTTTCACAAAACCAGCAAAAAATCTTTGAAAACAGCAATAAAAAAACATAAACGTACAACACGTTGTGCCAGCTGAAGGTTCTTTATTGACTTAGTGTAACCCTCAGCTTTGTCTTGCTGAATCGCGATAAAAAGGCTAGCAAAAAAATAGTATCGAAGTTACACGTTATCTTAAACAACCGGTAACCGGTCCTGCGTAAAAAAAAGAATACCTACACAAATCCATGAAGGGAAATTTATTCGAAAAGGAATCTTGAATGTAACGTTGAGTTTTTTATCTGTTCAGTGATTTCAAGGGGATTTCGAGTGCAATTGAAAAGTTTCGTAAATTGTTATGGATAATTTAGACTAAGTTTAACAATCGAATTCAATTGTTTTTCAAAGACAGACATACGTTTGCCAATAAAACAATAATCATGTACCTGTAAATAGCCGCCGTAAAAGTTCACATAACTCTCAAATGAAAAGGCAAACTAAGATGAGCCAAGAATTTTAAGATCTGTGTACAGGCTAAACAGATACTAGAACACTGATTTCCAAACTATTTGTGCCCATGCCCCATCTCCATACAGCAATGTTTGGGCACAGTAGGGCCCTCAGCCATTGCAGGAACTCGACAGAACTCACTTTGGGATAGACTGGTCTACAACATACAAAGTTCTATAGAAAGCACAATTAACTAACATATCACTCGATCTGATCCAAAATGTTTCAGGTTTCTCAGAGATAATAGAACATAAACTATTAATGTACTTCAAAATTTTCCACGCAAAAAAAGGAACAAATCTAGTCCCACCAAAAGTGTCTGTTCTACTTATCGGTGCGTGGCCGCCGGCCACTTAACTTTGCCTAATCATCGTCATCCATCGCGTTGACGCCGACCTTCACCTTCATCCGCGTGGCAGCCAGGCAAGAGGCCATGCGCACACGATACTGTATTATCGGCTTTATATTTAAGAACGAGAATGTAACAACAACGCAACGACGACGACGGCGGCGCCTCAATACTGAAAGAATACAAGTTCTCACACTCTAGCCTGGGTTGTAGATCGGAACAATAACGTCAGCGAGTTCATCTGGAAAGGTAGCGTGACCTTCTCAAGGTACGACTTCTTGAAGTCGACCTGATATCAGAGGCAATGGAAAAGGAAACATGAAACTCAGTCTTGCTAGTTTGTTTATGTATATCATCAGTAGGATGGCAAAAAAGCCTTAATAAAGATCGAGCTACTCAAACATGCAAATTATCAATAAATGGCCCGGTCAGTTAAGATCAACGATCAACTCAAAAATTGTAAATAATTTAGGTGGGGGGGCAAACAAATAAAATAAAACTTTAAACTTTAAAATTATTCATCTTTATAATATGATGACTTTTGGTTTAAGTACAGTCACCCCTCATATTCGAAACAGTTTACAGATCGAGTTTTTACCTTCATGTGAAAGCTTTTTTTGTGATCTTTCGATTGATGTATAGACCGACTGTAATTTTTTACGTTTTATATCAAGTATTCAAAGAAAAACATTGACCTTGAAATCCACAAATCCGGAACACTTTTTTCTTACGAGTAAACAAACTTTGGATCTCTCCAGGAGTACTTATGTTCTACAAAATAAAGACTTCACACACTGGAACCAATGAAACTCAAGCTTAGTAATGTTATATATAACATTATGAATGGTCTGATAAGTTTTTTTTGTGAAAATATCAGTTAAATTTAGGTGTTCCACAATTTTGGGAGGCACAATAAATAACATCCCACAATTGTGGAACAGGCAATTTGGAGTCAGTGTTTTGCTGGTCTGGATAAAATAGTCTCAAAATACAGTTTTGTTCAAAACTAACTACTTTGGCTAGTGAAATTGCAAGAGAATGTCCAAATGAAGATCCTAAGAATAGAAGGTTCCAAATAAATGTCTTAAAAATAGAAAAGATGCATTTTGCATGCATTATCACAAAAGTGTTCCGAATTAGTGGGTGTTCAGAATATTTGGGATGACTGTGAATCAGCCCTTGGTTTGTGAGGGAAGATAATAAGTTGAGATTTTGTGATAAATCGAGAAAGCTATGTTGCCGTTCTATGCAAAATTTTCCTATGATATTTTGGACGATTCTAACTTTTTATCATTTTAAAGATTAGTATTACGTATATGTACAGCAAAAAAAAAGTTCTCAGATTGGGTTAAATTTTTACAAAAAACAACCTTTCAAAAAATCATAACTCCACGCTTTATTTTCTTGTCACCCTAACGGAACATCTCGACCACGGAACCGGACGAGTGTCAGTCTGACGTGAAATGATCTGCCTTTTTAATTTGCGTCTGCCCTCGAGGTCAGATTACCAAGTAAAAGTACTCCCTGTGAGCGGTGAGTTGCTGCCCCGTCCGTCGAACGTCGGCATTGCACTCAAGTGTCGCGCGCGTACTTCGATACTTCACTTTATGTAGTCAACGCTGTTGTAAGCAATGTCTCCCCACAATTGCTTCGTTACGTAAAAAAAAGGCTGAGGCGTATATAATTTACTGGAATGATGATATTGGCACATGTATACGTGAATGGGTTGCTATCGATCGTAAATTTAAACCTTTTTTTTGATAAATCTCCTCAAAGCACTCACTTTTTGTTGAGGTCACTTGAACAACTTGAAACACTGACGTTCACTGTACTATCACTGAAGCTTTGTATACCTCTAATCTTCACGGTCTAATCTTCCAAACCAAAACACAACCTCTTTGGACGAGATCAATGCACTGAAACGCGATGATTCACGACAGCTGTGTGTATGTCAAGCTAGAAGTGGACCCTTTTTTATCGCGCATCAAAACACAAAACACAAAAACCGCTCGACGACGACGACGACCAGACGACGGAAAGTGAACATGCGCACTGAGCAAATTCTCGACCGCAACTGATCGTAATTCTGTCCCACGTACATTCACTAGGCCAAACGCGGCGCAAAGTCATATTCATATCATACACACGTACATGTCCGCGAGTTTGACCACATGCACAAGCAACAGTCCAGCAGCGTGAATGGGTTGGTTGGTCAGCGATTCAATCTGGACGAGTCATGAACACCGAGCCAGCAGCACACACCACACCATGTAAAAATGGAAGGATTAAGCAATCCGGCGTTCAATTTCTGTAAATACACTTCACTTGTTGCTTTGGCGTGGCTTCTTTCGTTTTCTCACTACTGGAGTCAGTACCGGTCCCGTACGTACGCTCTCCATATAGCTGGAGTTATGTCACAATAACTTCACTTCATTGCCCATAAAAGTTTTGCGCGCGATTCCGTAGTTGGCGCAGTGCAAAACGTTTATGTTTTGTGAGATTTGTAAATTATCCTGTGATAACTTACAACTCAAGACTTGTCTCATATTTTACAAATCTTTTTCATTTATTTTATTAAGTTGATTTGGGCTACACATTTTTGTTTCTTTTACTTTTTTAGCTTTAATTTCAAACTTTCACCAAAAAACCTTTAGCTTAATTGATCAATTAAATAGATATCCTGTTTCTCCTATAATATGGTTTGTATAAATCAAGACTAAAGCAAATCCTTTCAGGTGAATCCTTTTATTACTTTGAAATTAATCATCATTAATAGACTGTTAAATGCTTTGTATCAAAGTTTATTTAACGATGAACCAGTTATACAATGCTTGAAGGTATTGAAGTAGAATGCATTATATACCTGTCCTGTTGTTTTGCAATCATTAGTTTCCAAAATATCTAAGTATCACCGAAATTTTTATTTGCCAAAAAAACTCGTTTTTGCGGTACTGTACACATCGGAGTTCTATAAAAATCCAAAATATTTTAAAAAAAAAAACGAGCACAAATATGCAAAATATCAATGTCATTGCAGATAAATGCATTCAAGATTGATTTCAGTTCATCCCAAGCATGGGTAAATAACACGGGAAATGCAAAATAATACCATTCAATGGTACCGTAAAACGGGGTGACTTTGATAGCCGGGGTGACTTTGATAGGTTTGCGATTTTTCCGCAAAATGAAGAGTACATTTAAAATACGTAAGAAATGGTTCAGAAACATACTGACCGTGGTAGAGAAGTGTTCAAAGTACCTCAAGAAGAACTTTGTATACATTTTTGAAAGGTTTATAAAGTTAGTTAACTATAGTTAAGAAAATGTTGATGGAAGTCATTATTTTAAACTTCTCAAAGTGTCATGATTTTCTCAATGAACATGATTTTGAATCGGAAAACGGAATGCATTTTCGGATTCTTTGGACAATTTTCCACTAGGAGAAGGTTAAATAAGTTTGTAAATAATAAATAATATGTGTTTTTGAAACACAGTTAAAAAAAACTCAAAATTTATAGGCATTTTCAGTTGAACAAATTTCATGTTAAATGTGGAAACTTGTGATTCGTGCTTCGAATTCAGTATGAAATTCAATATAAATCGATAATTTTATAAACAAAACTAGTTTTAACAAATTTCAGGCAAAATTCCGACTTTTTAACAATTTTACTTAAAATTTATATGTATTTTGTTAAAAAGCTTATAAACTTAGTTAACTTAACATAAACATTGATTTTTTCTTACAAACTATATCAGCTACTTTAGTGATGGTACATTTAACGTACAAATAAAGTTTGAACATCTTAAATATGATTTTAACAAAAAAAACTATGACTATCAAAGTCACCCCGGAATTAAAACTAAGAATTTTTAATGTAACTATTTTTCTAAACACTATTGAAAAAACTTTTTTTTCCAAAATAGTGCATGGACTTTGTGTGGCCTACCCCAGTACATGTTTTAAAAATAATAATCTTGAGAAAAACCTTACCTGTTGGAAAATATTCTAAAAACAAATCGAAATCCTATCAAAGTCACCCCGGTTTACGGTATCAATACCAAATGTTGGTTTTGGCGAGCCCTTTAAAAAAATTCTAAAGTGTAAGTTAATACCAATCTTTGTTGTTATACCAAGTGTTGGTATTGTTCTGTTATTTTGCAAATTTTAAGAAAATGTCGAATTTTGACATACTGTTACTTTCTTACATACTTAAAAACGCAAATCTACTCCAAATTAAAGCCAACAGTTTTATTTTGGTCCAAAAAAGTCATTTGTGATTTTTATAAATTAAGGAACACCATACATTGGTATTGTAAAGGTATTTTAAATAAAAATATTATAAAATAAAGGTGATTCATAAAAAAAACTATTTTAAATGATGTTTAACGTTCTTTAAAGTACGCTGATACATTTGAAAATGATAAGAAAAACATTTATATATTTAGACGATCAACTTTACAACAACAATAGGTTTAACGGGAAAAAATAAAAATTTACAATGGATTTTACTTAACATTGTGTGCCTTATTCGTCATAATCGATAAACTCAAAAAAATAATGTCAATCTTGGTTAATTTGATAAAATAACTATTTCAATACCAAAATGTTGGTATGCACGTGGTATTCGAACTTCGTTCTAAAATCCTTTTAATCTTGGATTTGTGTTGAATCCTATTCAGTTGGAATCATGCATCCTCGAAAATCCCACGAAAAATGCCACGCTGCCTGGGCTATAGCCTTTCTCGTTCTAGTTTAGTTTCGAATTTCGAATTTCCTGATATTTTTGCCTGCAGCTAAAACATGTTGATGCAGCAGCAGCTTGTTTTCAACAAGCGTTAATAGCTTAGCTGGTAAACGGGTAGCCAAAATGGTGTCTGCACCTTAGCTGTCACATAGACTAAAGCTGTCATGAGTTCGAAGAATTTAAATATAGCAGGCCTGCCCAACGTCCGGCCCGTGAGTTCATTTCATCTGGCCCGCAATGGCATTTTGAAAATAGTTCTAAAACTGGCTTTAAAGGCTGTTCATGAAATACTCAATAAATAAATTTAGTGTCAAAATTAGAAAAATAATCTTGAGATTAAATTTTCAGATATAACAAAACATTTATTTAATGTATTTTGCTTTTTGCATAAAATTTGGCTTATTCATCGTTTTGTTTGTATTTTTTTTAAATTATTTTATTTCACATTTAAAAATTCAATATGTTTGAATTTAATTCTTATCATTTTTCAGAATCAATTATTTATGTTGAAAAATGTGCAAAAAGACTGAAAGACACTAAATTTAAATTTCTTAAAGTTTTGGCTGTTTTTACTTCTAATTATTTTTTTTTTTCATAAGCAAAAATAACGTTTTTTTTTTCAATGATAAAGTTTTGCTGGAAAAAAGCTTTAAAAAATCAAATTAATCATGTCAAAAATAAAGATCGCTGCTATTTTTTTTTGAATACTAAAAAAAATCAAAATACGTCATGAAATCCGATGGATCTTTTTTCATAAATTTCAATAATAAATAATAAGAAATTTTAAGAAAGACGAATAAAACCTACCTTTGATAGCCCGGGGTGACTTTGATAGGTTTTTCAAATGCCTGTCAAATTATTATCTAAACATTTTTGAGAATTTTGAGTATGTAAGCATTAAGGGATAGCTTATTATCGAACATATATGCAAAAATGAGACTGTTACATTGGATGTATCAAAATTAGTGGCCAAATCAAATTTCTATCAATGTCACCCCCGGCTATCAAAGTCACCCCAGTTTACGGTACCAGAAATATATTTTTTTACACTGTTTCTAATTTCGTGTCATAAAAATCATTTTAAAATGTTTTGTAAAATATTTGAATAAAGATGCACAACAACGCAACAATTATTTTTCGTAAAGAAGATTTGAATCCAAATTTCGATTCAATAAATTTTATCTTTTTTCGTTGATTTTTCAAACTTGAAAAAAACTTTTTTTGTCAATAATATCAGCGTATTTAATTTCAATCGACAAAACAATTATAATACGATTTTAACCAAAACAAATAAAAATAAAATAAATCATGACATGATTGAAAGTTTGTTTTTCTTTCTTAAAATCAGGATATATGAACTTAATTTGCAACCTAACAAAATAAACTTTATGAAAAAAATGTTTACTTTTACCGACATTAGTTCCGGCCCGCCACTGCATCAGGAAAATCAGATTTGGCACACAAGGTTAAATGGTTGGGCACCCCTGAAATATAGCATCAAAATTCTACCCATTTCTCATTGCAATCCCATTAGTCAAAATGAATTCTCGCTGTAATCCTATAGAGAATTCTCCTTGTTTTTTGTCCAATGAGATTTTTATTTACCCGGAAAGTTGTTTTTTGTCTGGTATTCATTTGCCCTTGGAATGGCACGTTTTGGTATTGCTTTGGTCTTCCCCATACAGTTTTTTGGTATGATTTCATGGTATTATACCATCTATTACTGGGCAACCAAGGGCACATTTTGGTATTTGTTATTATGCCAAGTAATACCAAAATATGGTATTCCCGTGTTATTTCACCCCTGTTCGGGATACGACTTCTATTTTCATTAAAATTTCGAAGTTTTTTTGAAAACCATATTTTTTCTCTTTTGATTTTTCCCCCAATTTTGGCAAAAAATTGAAAAAGTATAAAAATTTTAACCAGGAGCCATGGTTTCAACATTTTAATAAAAAAAATCTTTTTAATGCATTTTACATCTGTTCAATATGTGCAATCATAAGTTTTCAAAATCTAAGTACTGACCAAAAAAATGTTTTTTTTTTGCGAAAAAAAGTTACTGCGGTGCTGTACATCGGAATTTCAGAAAAAAAAGTAATATTCTTAAATGAATCCAAACATGCTAAATATGATTATCAATGTGAAAAAAAACATTTCATACATTCCCGCGTTGCAAAGCCACGGATTTTTTTTTTTCAAAACATGCCTCGAATGATATCAAAAACTGTCTTAAACTTGAATATTATTACAGATTCGGATTGAAAACATAATTTTTCACAAAAAGTGACTATGGGAAACTAGTTTTTAATTTGAACTTATCTGTTGCCACATCGGTCAATCCGTGACATTGCAACGGAGTTAGAAATAACTAAATTTCGACCCCTTTTGGTTTCATACTGATAAATAAATGATGTTTTTGTTTTTACAACGAAAATATTTGGCAAAATGGTCCCACCCATGAAGTTACTTGTTATAATTTCGCAAAAAATGTGGTTTCATCGAGTTTTCTTGAACAAAGTACTATTTTAATAAGAATTTTCTGACTATTTGCATGCTTTAAAATCAGAATGCAGCAATAACTCAAAAGTGTTGAAAATGCATATGGGACATCCATGTGCCCAGGGACAGGTAATTCATTTATATATTCAAAACGGCTGTTGTAAACATTTCTCTGACGAACATGAAGTAAAATTACTATACACCATACTATTTTGAATTAAAAATTTCTATAAGTCCAAATAGTTCAAACAATATTTCAACAGTATGGAGTACAATTACAGTTTGTTATATAATCCAACTATATGTTAAACGAATGGTACAAAAATTTCAACTTTTATCAAGTAAATTGATCACAGTCGATTCCTCTGGATGATAGAGAACCTTCAACACCCCCACTTCTCCTCAGATTATCAGAAAACTCCCCAAAAGAAGAAAAATGTTACGAGGGCTCATGAAATTGACTTTCACTATTCCAGAAAAAGTAGGCATGCTGTTCTTACCATACACCAAAAATATGTGTACTACATGGTGGACTATTACTGTTCACTATAAAATGAGTCAATTGTTTGGACTACTTGGACTTATCGAAAAATACTTGCCCCCGAGCTTGCTCCCTTCTAACACAACATGTCACCAAAACCACTGAAAAACCACCAACAGATATAGATCAATCGGATAAGGCGGCAGCAGTTCGGCAGCAACGTAAATAACATCACATATAATGGCGGTAAAAATTCACCAACTATCGATAGAACTTAAACATCAAATTTGATTATATCCGAAGTAGTTATCACAACAATTGTAGGGTTCATTGTTGCGGTCTTTTTTAAAGTGTCGGCAAAGTAGTGTCGGTAAAGTAGTTTTTCAGAAACTATATAGGGAATAGTCAATTTTTTGGGCAATGACTATTTGACGTAAAATCCAAGTTTATAAAAATATTTACATATGTATGAAAACCTCATATAGTTTTCCGCCTAACAACTAATTTCTCATATAGTAAAATCGACCAAAACTATTTTGGGAATGGAATTAATGGTTTGATATATCGTACATATATAGTTGGGTTACAATTTAATGAATAGTAGAGACCATTTGATAAATAGTTGAGTAACTATTTGTCATAAAGTAGTTATATAGTTCATGACTATGCGGGTAGCGCATTGGATTAACTTCCGTAAATATTTGGTAAATATAGTAAATATCGAGGTAAATATTATTTACCTGCACGATGTTCAGAACGAAATTTTGCTCAGTGTGGATAATGACAGTTTGGAACTGTCACTTGTTTGTTTCCTTTTCAAACTGTCACCGCTCCAATAAATTTATTTTTCCAGCTTAAGAATTTTTTGTCACCTGCGGAATTTCCGGTGTCCTACGAAGATTGCGACAGCAGGACCAGAAACGACAGCACTTTAACTCAAGAAGCTAATGCGGCTGGGGTCGGAATCGGTTGATGACGGCAGGAACATCGAGTACGTCATGATGGAATATGGTGCCGCCGGATCAAGTCTAAAGATAACACTCCCGCGACCTCGTCTAGTTCCATCCGGTGGCGGTGTTTGTCCGCAGCGGGCGAACAAATATCACCGCGGAGGCGTTCCGACCGGACGTTTCCGTGTCGTTGTTTGATGGCGATACCGAGGGGGAGAGTTAGAAGAAGCGCAAGCAGAGGCCACAGGAATGGAGCGAGACGTTTGTGAATCACCTCCGGGAGTCGGGAAAGCTAAAGGCCGTTCTGTGTTGGCCCCGATCGTGGGTAGTTACTATAAAAAAGATGCCGGAGGACGGCCGTTTTCCCCACTTACAGATTCTGGAACTGCATCAACTCCGAGAAGCAAACCTTTGTCATCGTTCAATGCACATGGTCAGACAAATGACAGATTCGGTCGCATGGGGGAAAAGGAAGAGGAGGGGCTGGTCAATATTGTTTATTTTTTCATCATATTCAACAATACAAAAATAGAATTACGGCTGAAACCGAAAAACGAAACGAAAAAAAACGAAACTATTGGCACTACGCCCCCCGGGGCATGGCCTTCCTCTAACGTGGGATTTCTGCTCCAGCGCCTCTGACGAGACAGGAGAAACCGGGACCGACGTTTTACTTCACCATCCGATAGAAGCTCAGTGGATAAGGCGGGAATCGAACCCGCGTCTCATAGCATCATCGGGATCGGCAGCCGAAGCCGCTACCCCTACGCCACGAGACCCACGGCTGAAACCACAAAATTTAATAAAAAGAAAATCCAAGGCGGCTTTGAAGTTTGTGAGGTTATTAAATTAGGTCAAATAAGTTCTAACATGAATTTGCAACGGCATGTAGGGGAAATCTACCCATTTTAATCCTAATAAGCGGTCGTGTTTGAATGATGCTGGATAATCTAGAGTCTCCCTTGAATTTTACTAAAACCAAGTACACCAACGAGTAGAGCAAGTTTTTGTGAACATTTCTGTTTATTTTCACTTTCACTAAAAGTTATTCTATTTCTTTACCAAGCATTTAACAAAAAAAAATTCCCAAGGGTATTCTCATCGAGGCGAATGCATTGGGCCACGCCCATTTTTCTAATATCGGCTTAGTTCTTTTTTCTTCCAACACTATGTCGAGTGTTGCCATTTGCGCTGACAGTTCAAACGAACACTCACGAAAAGTGGCATTTATAGGGAAAGTTTCCTGGCATCGCTGGCTGTGCTGCTGGTGGTGTTGACGGCCAGCCTTTGTTCTTTTTTGCCTTCGTCTCTCGCTCGGTTTTCTTCAGCCTTCGATTGGAATGCAAAGTGAAAATTGAAACGTCAAACGACTTGGCGCGTTTGTTTTTTTGATGGCGCTTGCTAATTTATTACATTTTTCGGGATTATTCTTCAAGTGAGTGCCTTACTAATGATCAAAAGAACATGCTTCCAACTAATTTCATATCTTAAGCGCCGTGAAAAAGTAAGCGAAAGGGAAAAGTAATTTTGGCGATATTCATTAAGCGTTTGAGGGATTCTCGTGTGTGTCACTGTGTGTGCCAACAAAATGATGAGAAGTGGTCTCGCAAAATACAAATTATGATCAAAAGTGCATTAAATGTGATCTTTTTGGCCAGTAAGTGGCATACATTTGCGTGCTTACTCGATGCGGTGCTGTTGCTGGTAAGTTTATAGCCCAAATAGTATTTTTGGAGCTTTAATCGAGCATCAAACTCTCCATATGACGAAGATAGGTGTTTGATTGGAAAGGGTAGATTTCCCCTAGTCTGCAGCGTAGACGCGTGCAGGAAGTAATCGCCGGCGACTTTTCCTTGGCCAGTGCGAACGCGTCCCGGACGAGCTTGGCACCGTTTCCGATGAACATTCGCACCAGCTGCGGGCCGGCCAACTTCAAGAAGGTCGATTTTGTTTGCGTACTCCCTTCGGGGGATAAATATCCAGGTTCTTGAACGTGTCCTTTGCGTCATCGGCAGCACGACGGCCTCAATCAGTTCCTGGATTTGCTTGTCCAACCGGCCAATGTCCTTGTACTGCTCGGTAGTCCGTTCGTCCACCTCCATCGCCTCGACGCGCGCGTTATACTCGTCGCGTCGAAGTCTTGATGTCAGCGCGCTTGCCCTTCCGCTGGGAGTCCAGCACCACCATCGCTGCCCGTCTTCCTCCGTCTCCTGCGGGTCCACATCAGGCAGCTCGATCGATTTGTCCTCCAGGGTTACCATCTCGCTTGCTGGCTAGGCTTACTGAGTCCGGAACACGCACTTATTTCAACTCAAAACATTAGAAAATCCGTACTTACTACGACGAAGCTGCTGACCCTAGAAATTGGTGAATCTCCCGGCCGGGAAATGCGACGGACGCCTGAAAGTTTTACTTTTATTCTCAATAAATTTAAATATTTTTCAAATATGGCAGAGTTACAGTGACTTAGCAAATGATATCATCACACCCTTCTAAGATTCTGATTTGTACGTGACAATTGACAAAATAGCGAGCTGTTCAAACACAATTGCAACTGGAGTGTAGAAACTATTTCTTTATAATTTGGAATTCCAAGCATATTGTGGTGATCGCCAAAACCGCAAACATTGAAGACATCGAATCACACAAACAAGTATTCTGTGCCACACAAGATGACCTAATGTAAACGATTTACTCATGGTGTGTTATCAAATTCCAACATGCAAGAAGCAAAACCACTTAATCAGTTCAAAAGCAAACCATACGGTAGACTTTGGACATTTCCAATTTCCAAAAGATTATTGTTCAAAGCTGAGATAATTTATAAATTGTACTCGTAATGTGGACACTTTTTCCACGCACATCAGGCAGTTGTTTGTTTTTTACTCTTCTTTTCATACACTGTACTTATTATAGTGCTTGTAATGTCTAATGGGTGCTATCTCGTAACACATCTCGTTCGTGGATCCAACTTTTTTGTGACGGCCACCGTACTGCATTTGCGCGTATAAACGCTGACACTCTTCAATGTATTATTAATTCAGCGGCATACCTAATTTCAGAATTTAAATTTCACTTAATGCTGATGAGGCAGCACAACTGAAGAAGTTCTCAGCAGAAAAGGTTGATGACGACGATGTCGATAACAATTGGTTTGATTCGCGAAACACTTCAACTTTAACCGAAGCCTCGGAAGCTCGTCAAACGCGTGCAGTAAGTGTGCCAACCGGGAGTCAACTGCTACTCCAACTTCGGATTCTCGAGCTCCCCAGTAGAGTGTACTCACCACCATAGTCAGCAACAATAAATCGACACTATGATGAGCATACACGCAGAAAAGGAACCTCGTATAATTGCTGCCTGTATGTGTGCACGGTGTACGTGATCGCGGTGTGCCAGCGTCAATTATTTTGAATTTTACTCCACGCGTACAAGAGAGTGCCATGTGCTCGTGTGTGGGAGCGGTAATTGCGCCCGAAACGAAACGTTTGAATGTGCTGGAGACGGCGGCCTAAGTTTTATGTGTTTGTGCTCAATTATACAGAAAAAAGTATAAATCTGCTGTGTTGGATTAGCAATGTTAACCCTGGGTGAAATCTTTATATTGCATCAAGTGAACTCGACTGTGGGCTGGGTAGAGTCTCTAGAAAAACTCTCGCAGCTCAATTAAAATACTGTCAATTGAAATTTAAAAACCATGTTATAAAATACCTGCAAGTTCAAAAGTTCTGATAAGTCTCAAGTATGAATTTAAAGTTCCCTAGAACGAGTAATGTAGTGCGATTAGATCCAATTTAAACAAAAACATGATCGAAGATTTTGGATTTTGACCAAACATAAATAACCATGCGTCTCCATCAAAGAATTAGCAACAACAAACAAATTTCATGGAGACGTGTGGTGCTTTAAGTTCGTTAAATGTACCCAAACTCCATAATCTGCACAGAAAAAATTAATCTTGTAATTATTTAAATGAAATCCTGTAAATTTAGAATATATTTAGTAAAATTTCATGGCAATTTGAAAAAATTGTTTTTGATCTAGTGACCACAAATCTGAATTGATTGTTCAGCCATTCCACGTCAAACAGAAAGTCTCCAAATCTATAGTGCTCCGATTTGGCTCAGATTTGGAGTAGGGGTTCTTTGTCCCAAAGAATTAGACCCGTATTTTATTGCTTGGCAATTACGGTGGTCATATCCGAAATAAGGTAGTCCAAAAATTGCAATCCACTTGCAAGGTTCTGCTCATTTTTAAACGTCCTAAGGTTATGAGTGGTGTGTCAACCAAAACCTCCGACGACCGACGTTTTACATCCCCATCCGATAGAAGTCGTGATCAGGCAAATCTCGCCTCGAAAAATGCCACCGGGTCTGTCTGGGTTTGAACCCAGGCCTTACTGGGGTGAAAGACTGCCACGCTAACCACTACACTACCGAACCCGGCATGTTCTTCCATTCGAAGCTTAAACACTATGCGTCTCCACGAAAGTTGTGATATTTATGTTTTGATGAATGTCGAATCTGAATAAAAACGTAAGAATCTTCAACTCTTAAATTCAAATTAAAGATACCAGTTAAGTTAAAAAAAAGATACATCTCCATCTCAATGTTGTGTCTAATAAGGAAGCCATTTACTGCAAAACTTTGATACATTTTGTCATTTGTTATACGTAAGGCTACCAACTGTACGGATTTTTTTCTTACCATACGGATGTTCGACCCTCCTCGCGGATTTTTAACAGGCCGGATATTTGTATGTTTTTTTTTAAGATGCGATTCAGCAAATCACTGTTTATTTTGAGAATGTTTTTGAAACGTTCAAGTCATAAGCACTCTTATAGCAAAATATAAATTGCAGCTGTAAATACGAAAAAGTTTTCTATTTTTTAATCCCAAATTCCAAATTTATCTAAATTATCTAAAGACTGTTATTGTTTTGTTGTAACATGGGGTCATATCGGCAAAGTGTACATATTTTTGCTCAGCAAGAGTTGGTAGCCTTAGTTATACGTATTGTTCACATTTGTTAAACATGAGCGCGAATTTACGGTTTCTGACTCTTACTTCGACTTTTGAAAATCTGGCGAATCCAAATCCTACTCCAACTTTAGATCTCAAAAAAGACCCAACACCACTGACTTCGGCCCTGATTCAGATTCTGACTCAACAGCCCATGTTTCTTATTTCTCTCTGAACCAACTCAAACAAAAGTCAGCAAAATCTTTTTAAATTTAAGGCATTCAAAAAACAATTTTTATTGCTTTTGTAATTTGGTAAAATCTACGCGCTGCACAATCACACCAAAGGGTATCACATTGTCTTATGCATCATTTTCCACCGCACACTGTAGCGACGCAACAAATCGTGTCGCGCTATGTTTATGTTGCTTGCGGGCCTGCTACAAATCCCACAGCATAAAAAAGCTTCCTCATCGAGCTTCAACATACTGACCGAGTGCCCATTGAACCTCACTAACACAAGCGCCGCGGCTTGAAAAGCTCCCAAGCACGTGCTTTTTGTTGTGTTCTGCTTATGTACTGTGCTAGCCACAATACAGGTTGCGTGTATACCAAGTCAAACCTGAAGGTAAATAACCGTTTTATTGCCAAAAACGCTGTTTTTTTCGTTGCGTCATTGCTGGGCAAGCGGTCATTTTTAACACTTCACCGAACTTCGATAATTTTCGAGAAGAATATAGCGGACCATCATCAGGTTCAAGAGATTACCAGGGGGAAATTAGCATAATTTAGATATAATTACCATTCTCGTTCTCGATGTCGATCACCACGGTCTGGAGACTGTTGATTTGTTCTACCCCGGAACAGTTATCGCCGTCTACGTCGCCATTTGGCTTGGTCTCATCGCTGGAATTTTGTACCGCGACAAACAAGTCACCACCGTTCGGTTTGCCGGTCTTCTCTTGTTGATCGAGCTCCACGTTGAGAATGCTGCTCATAGCGCTACCAATTCCCGAACTTTTATCATTTTCTTCCGGCGACGAAGACCGTAAGCTTAGCTTCGATTGAGCCAGTGGTACGCCAAGCGTGGTGCCATCTTTGGTGAGGTCGACCTCACGAGCTATCGCTTCCGGTACCTCTCCAAACAGGTGTGTCTCATCCAAGCTGCTAGAACTCATGATTAATTTGACGTTGTCTGACTATACCTGAAAAATAATAAAATAGAACAACCTTTAATTCTGATGATCATGAATAAAACAAGTTTAAGCGACTTAGTTACAATCCCCAAAACCTTGCCAAAATCCCTCGATCAAATATCATGGTCAAGCATCCATGTAGGAACGCTGCGACATTCTACAAACCAACATCGAAAACCTTCAAATCAAGTTAAACTGGGTCAATTTTTGAAGGGGCTTTAAAGCAAATGACCGAAAGCCCGAAACAAGCTCTGACTTGGTTGTTCGCTGAACCAAAAAGTTAGCCACAGTTGAGTCGTATAAAAATGCGATATTTTCTCTGTCGGAAAGTAGCGAGGTCAATCAAAAATCATAAATTTATTATGATAAAAATTGCATAACAGCTTTTGAAACCTTGGATGTAATAACTGAAAATGCCATCACTAAAATGCAAAACATATTTTTGATTTTGTATGTTTGAACGATTAAAAATAATAAAAAGAAGTAGTAGGGTATTTTAACCATTAGTGGACCCCCTAGTAGAGCCGACACGCACTTTTTCATAACCCTTTGTACAAAACAATGCAATCTGAAGTCTTTTGAACAATTTTGACTCTATGTTTCATCAATAATTTGTTTTTGAGCAGAAAAATGGCCATTTAAAAAAAAAAAATTTTACCTGAGTTCCTATAGACCCGGGTCCATAATCTGATTGTGATCTCGAGTCCACTATAGGAAAACTATTATTTTTATACCAAATTTAACCGATATTTGGTGTTTTGTTGCATGGTGGAGGTCTTATGATAGATATAATGAATAAAAGATGGATTTTCCATCATAAACAAATATGTTTTGTTTACAAATTTGGATTAAAACAACAAAAAATCTAACAGACATTTAGAAACATTTATTTCCGAAAAAGATCACAGAAAACGTTTCAAAAACAACTGCAAACATTAATTTAAATATGATTAAAAAAAGTAATTTTGATGCACATTTTTCCATATAAATTACATAAATAGTTGACTGAAACAAAACAATAATGTTTATTTTCAAAAAATGTTTTGTTATTGATTTATTATTATAAAATATCATTTCAAACTTTGATTATGATGCTTCAGTTAAGTACAATTGACTATAGTTTTCTATTAATTATAAATTCTTACGGCTTCAGCATTTTTGATTCTTTTAACATGAAAACAGCTATACAGCAATTCCATTTGAAAAGAGCCTAAACCGAAAAAAAAGTTCTCCGATCGGGCTCAAATTTTTTCTGAGGGTTCCTAGGCCAAAATAATTAGACCCGTATTTTTTTGTTTGGCCATTAGGGTGACCTACATCGTGCTAGGGTGGTTCGAAAAATGGCAATTTTCGTCATTTTTCGCAAAAACCACTTTTTTTCGAAAAATCATATCTCCGCGCCATTTCATCCGATTTTAGCTGTCTTAGACGCAAAAGAAAGGTGATGAGTTTGGCTATCTGGAAAAAATAGTAAGAAAAATCTAGCTTAACTATTGAAAAGTTATTAGGGTGACCAATGGCCAAACAAAAAAATACGGGTCTAATTATTGTGGCCTAGGAACCCTCAGAAAAAATTTGAGCCCGATCGGAAAACTTTTTTTCGGTTTAGGCTCTTTTCAAATGGATTGAAAAAATATGCAATTAGGTTGATTACAACAAGCATTTATTGTATGTTTAAGAGAAACTTTTGCTTAAATACACAGTTTTCTTCATTTTGAAGGTTAAATTAACAGGGGTCCACTTTTGGAAAAGTTAGGATTTTCGATGTCCTATATTGGACCCCCCTAATTTTTGCTTGAAAATGAGCAGTTCTTCGCTTTATTTTAGTATAGACTTACTGAAGTTTAAAAACCAGTCAAAAAATTATTGGATAGTTAATTCAATAATAAAATAGAAATGCTGTTTTGTTGTGAAAATTCTAGTGGCCATGGCTGATTTCAGAAGTCGAACTCAAAACACTTATTTTGGCAAAAAGGACAATTCAATGTCAGTCAACATTGTTTTAAATTATGCTGAACATGCCAAATAAAAGATTTGCAGACAAAAACACGCTTGAAATTGTGATTTTATTGATTTTTTCATCAAAAACACTTCAGAGGGTCCACTATAGGAAAGGGGTCCACTAATGGATAACGTACCCCAGCTGAATTATTTTTTTTTAGAAAATCGTGTTCAACAGTGCACGCCATCTCATTGTTGTTGCAATTCCATCTTCCGAAATTTTTAAACAAAAAAGGTTTAATCAAAAATTTCAGATGCATGTTCTTATTCTCATCAAATTGGTTTAGAACAATTAATGGTAGACCTGCCGAATCTTTTTGGCTCAATATTCTGATTTTTTATCGTCAAATTAACATTTGCCCATTTCTCATGGTTTATTTAGTGGAATTGATTCTCAGATGGCCAGTGAACATACATTTCACAAAAGTTTGTTAAAAATACTTTTGAAAGTCGTTTTAATGTAAGTTTTAAGTGAAAACTGGTCCGGCGACATAAAATGACGATAAAACAACTTACAAAAATATTTTTTCAAACGTTTATCTAAGTAATGTTCACTGGTCATCTGGACAGTTAATGTTTTGACTATCAAAAATGTCACAATTTAGCCAAAAAGGTTGGGCAAGACTGATTTAAGGTGTTCTACCTTCAGGATTTTTTGTTTCATGAAAAATACACATCAATAGAAAGAATAAAAAATATTGGCGTCAAGCAGTGTAATTTTGAGTGAGCCAATCAGTTCAGTGATTTTATTTCCAGATCCTAAGACAAATTAATTAAAACCTTTTGGCTGGCTCCCCATAAACTGTTCGAATAGTTAATCAAATTTGCAACCATTGTTCGGTTATTTTTAGCCGGACAGCGGTTAAAAGAACTGCTATTTTACTTGTTGGCACTCGGAGAATGTGGGGTCTATCAGTTACATATATCAAAATGCATTTCTGGGCATAACATGAAAATCAAAGCTGATGTAGGTTTCTAAAACCAAAAATCAATTAACTTGTAAAGTAAAATCATTTTAAACAAATGGCATTCCGAGATAATGAAGCCGTTGGTTCTTATGGCTTTACCCCCGAATGTGTGATTTTTTACCACTTTTCTGGTGTAATGTCACTTTTTCAATTTTGCGGTAAAATTACATCATAAATAAAGTAATATTCAACCTTCAAAAATTACACCTTCCAAATTTACACATTTTTAAATGTGTGGTTTCAGAAGGTTTGGTGATGTAAACATTTGAAAATTTTACTGCTGAATTGGTTTTTGAAATGTAACAGTTGATTTTTCGTTATAATATTACGGATTTATTTCATTGGAAAATCAAGCTGCATCGGAACCGGAAAAAAGTGAGTTGGATCCGTGAGAACAAATTCAATCACCATTTTCCATTATTTTTTCGGAATTTTTGGCAGTTCACTAAGAGTACACCATAAAAATATTTTTAAGTTAGATGTTCAAATGGAAAGGGAAAAGGATTATAAATTTTCTGATTCTAACTCTAATGATATACAAGTAAACAACATTTTTAAACAGGTTCACACATTTTAAATATTCAATCTATTTTTACCGAAACTAATATGAAATTCCAATATGTTAAACAAAGACAACTATCCCGGTTCGCCCAAGTTGACGGTATTTCCTTCAAAATTACTTAGATAATCGCCCCCGTCAAACCTTAAAACCACCACCAGCAAATCAACGAAATTCGCAACCAAAGCATCGAAAAACAAAAACCCTTACGTAAGATAACAATCAACTTACGCCAAGCCGCTACTTTCTTTCCCTAAACACGCTCCACAGGCGTCGTCGTCTTAGTCGCTGGTATTTGAATGCGCCTTCTGGCGGAACCGGCTTAGCCAATCGCCACCCCAAGCTATTGCTGTTGTGGGTCGTATTTTGATTATTTGATGCACTACTGGACAGGTCACACCTCGCTTCAGTCACTTTATCCCCCTGATGATGGCGGTTTCACTATGCGACAATCCGTTAGATGACCAACACTGTTGAACTTTCCCAAAACTTAGTTTGAGGTACCGGTTTTCCTCACAATTCGAGCCGATTAAGTCACGAACACTGCTATGCTGTCGGCTATAACAAATTATCAATCACGATAAGTCCTACAGGTTGTTTGATAATCCTATACAATTCCACTTAGTTATAACATTGTTCACGGCATGCGAATACTAAGCATGATAGAATCCACACCAAAAAAAAACAGCTTCAAAACTAAAAATAACTAATCAGCTCATTTCTATAATCTTTCGAGAGTTCGCTGACCGGTTTAATTTTATTCCACCCAGCATCGATTAACACGAAAACCGTCCAAAGAACAACTTCTAAAAAAATAACACCTCCTGCTGACCACTGCAAAGGAGAATCCGCGAGGGCCACGCGCGCCGTTGACCACGGAAGATGTGGACGGGACCGAACGAAAGAGACCGCTTCCTTCAAGACCACAACTGATACTGAGGTGGAGACTTCTCCAGCAAAGTCAAACCAGTCGGGCCGGCGAACGAAACAAACGGTTGACGAAGGTAAAATTTTCAAGTCCAATGCTACACGCGTGAGCTGACGCGATGTGAGCGCGCCCCGGTCTTCGTCAGGTGGTTGATCAGTGAAGGTGCCACGAATGAATTATTTATTGCGCACTGGCAAACTTTTGAGAAATGTGCACCGCACTGTCCTTTTAAGGTTCAGCTCTAGAGGGAAGCCAAACCATTCGAATTGTTCTCAAAGGAAATATTTTATGAACTTCCTCAATCCTTATTCTGACGACTCGTTAGTAAAGTTACGGATTTCTCGGAAACACCATTGGTCAAACAAGCGTAAGTTGACGATGGTGTCCTCTCTTTCCGCATACTTTTTTACTGAAATTGTTGGCAGATATATTTTAACCAATCTACGAAGTTTGTTGACAAATGAATTATTCTAGCATTTCATACATATAATGAAGTAATAAGCATGTATTTTTGTCCAGGACCTTATGTTACACTATTAAGTCTTCCTTAAATGTGACTTAAACTTCGGAGAAATTGTCAGTCAACCAAGCTTGCTAGTAAACATTTCGACAAGAGATCGACATTATGCGGCAAGAGAGCACAAAGGTTTCAATGTGAAAATACACAAAAAGCTCTCAAGCCACACCAAACGCCGGTGGACACAGGGTTGTTACGGAAAAGTCGAGAAAAAATCCGCGCCAGATCCGCGCCGACCCCAAAACCCAATCCGCGCGAAATACGCGCCATATTAAAAAAAATCGCAACAAACATAGAAGAGCGTAAAAAAATGAATGAAATTTCAAACGAAAAAAGAATAATACAGAAAGCATTTGGATCAGTACCGTTGATCAGATGTGGATTCATATACCACCTGCACTAAGTGGAACCTTTTTTGTCATCTCTGCAACAATATTAGCATTTTTTGTAGCTTTGAAAACAAATTAAGGAAAAAAAATAAATTTAAAAATTTAAAACCATAAAATAAATCACCAAATTATAAAATCTAGCGATTTTGTACTTGATAATTCTCGCCAAAATTTTACTCTGGAAAATCGAAATACGAAATTTCTATTATTTTCTTCTCTAAATTTCTGTAAACTAAAATATGACTCCAAAAATAATCCGAACTAAGAAAATGGCAAAAAAAAAAAAATTAATGATTTAATAATTTAATAATTCAATAATTTAATAATTTAATAATTCGAATTTAATAATTTAATAATTCGAATTTAATAATTTAATAATTTAATAATTTAATTATTTAATAATTTAATAATTTAATAATTTAATAATTTAATAATTTAATAATTTAATAATTTAATAATTTAAAAATTTAATAATTTAATAATTTAATAATTTAATAATTTAATAATTTAATAATTTAATAATTTAATAATTTAATAAATTAATAATTTAATAATTTAATAATTTAATAATTTAATAATTTAATAATTTAATAATTTAATAATTTAATAATTTAATAATTTAATAATTTAATAATTTAATAATTTAATAATTTAATAATTTAATAATTTAATAATTTAATAATTTAATAATTTAATAATTTAATAATTTAATAATTTAATAATTTAATAATTTAATAATTTAATAATTTAATAATTTAATAATTTAATAATTTAATAATTTAATAATTTAATAATTTAATAATTTAATAATTTAATAATTTAATAATTTAATAATTTAATAATTTAATAATTTAATAATTTAATAATTTAATAATTTAATAATTTAATAATTTAATAATTTAATAATTTAATAATTTAATAATTTAATAATTTAATAATTTAATAATTTAATAATTTAATAATTTAATAATTTAATAATTGATAAATTAATAATTTAATAATTTAATAATTTAATAATTTAATAATTTAATAATTTAATAATTTAATAATTTAATAATTTAATAATTTAATAATTTAATAATTTAATAATTTAATAATTTAATAATTTAATAATTTAATAATTTAATAATTTAATAATTTAATAATTTAATAATTTAATAATTTAATAATTTAATAATTTAATAATTTAATAATTTAATAATTTAATAATTTAATAATTTAATAATTTAATAATTTAATAATTTAATAATTTAATAATTTAATAATTTAATAATTTAATAATTTAATAATTTAATAATTTAATAATTTAATAATTTAATAATTTAATAATTTAATAATTTAATAATTTAATAATTTAATAATTTAATAATTTAATAATTTAATAATTTAATAATTTAATAATTTAATAATTTAATAATTTAATAATTTAATAATTTAATAATTTAATAATTTAATAATTTAATAATTTAATAATTTAATAATTTAATAATTTAATAATTTAATAATTTAATAATTTAATAATTTAATAATTTAATAATTTAATAATTTAATAATTTAATAATTTAATAATTTAATAATTTAATAATTTAATAATTTAATAATTTAATAATTTAATAATTTAATAATTTAATAATTTAATAATTTAATAATTTAATAATTTAATAATTTAATAATTTAATAATTTAATAATTTAATAATTTAATAATTTAATAATTTAATAATTTAATAATTTAATAATTTAATAATTTAATAATTTAATAATTTAATAATTTAATAATTTAATAATTTAATAATTTAATAATTTAATAATTTAATAATTTAATAATTTAATAATTTAATAATTTAATAATTTAATAATTTAATAATTTAATAATTTAATAATTTAATAATTTAATAATTTAATAATTTAATAATTTAATAATTTAATAATTTAATAATTTAATAATTTAATAATTTAATAATTTAATAATTTAATAATTTAATAATTTAATAATTTAATAATTTAATAATTTAATAATTTAATAATTTAATAATTTAATAATTTAATAATTTAATAATTTAATAATTTAATAATTTAATAATTTAATAATTTAATAATTTAATAATTTAATAATTTAATAATTTAATAATTTAATAATTTAATAATTTAATAATTTAATAATTTAATAATTTAATAATTTAATAATTTAATAATTTAATAATTTAATAATTTAATAATTTAATAATTTAATAATTTAATAATTTAATAATTTAATAATTTAATAATTTAATAATTTAATAATTTAATAATTTAATAATTTAATAATTTAATAATTTAATAATTTAATAATTTAATAATTTAATAATTTAATAATTTAATAATTTAATAATTTAATAATTTAATAATTTAATAATTTAATAATTTAATAATTTAATAATTTAATAATTTAATAATTTAATAATTTAATAATTTAATAATTTAATAATTTAATAATTTAATAATTTAATAATTTAATAATTTAATAATTTAATAATTTAATAATTTAATAATTTAATAATTTAATAATTTAATAATTTAATAATTTAATAATTTAATAATTTAATAATTTAATAATTTAATAATTTAATAATTTAATAATTTAATAATTTAATAATTTAATAATTTAATAATTTAATAATTTAATAATTTAATAATTTAATAATTTAATAATTTGATAATTTAATAATTTAATAATTTAATAATTTAATAATTTAATAATTTAATAATTTAAAAATTTAATAATTTAATATTTAATATTTTAATAATTCAATAATTTAATAATTTAATATTTGATATTAGAATAATTCAATAATTTATTAATTTAATTATTTAATAATTTAATAATTAAATAGTTTAATAATTTAGTAATATAAGGATTTAATAATTTCATAATTTATTAACTTAAGAACTTTCTTAAAAAAAATAAAAAATAAAAAAAATCAATTGTAATATTTTCGTAATTTTTCAATTTAATAATTCGTACTTTTTACGTTTTTTCAAATTATGAATTCTAATTTTTTTATTATTTGAATATGTAAATTCTGAAATTTCAAATTGTTGAATTCCAGATTTCTTATTTTTTTTTAGTTTTGACATTACACTCGCTTTTAGACGGAGATTTTTTCAGATTGCTAAGTGAATTTCATCATGTTGTGATAATTGGGAGTAGAATAAATTCTACCTGAATCAGAGTGGCAGCAGAATTTTTCATTTTTTCAATGAACCAAAAATTTAAAAATTTCAATTTTTATATTGAAAAAACTTAGAAAATCTAAAAAGTTTAATAGCTTAAATTTTTTTAAATTCTGTAATTTTTCGAATTTTGTTATTTTGATTTTAATAAAATTGTTATTAATATGAATTGTTGAGCAGATGTTTTAAAAATAATGAGTTGTAATGTTATGTTAAATTTATATAACAAATCTCAATACATTTAAAAAAGTCGCTCCTTGAAGATTATTTCGATGTTTCGTATTAAGAATAAAAATCAATAATTTTTAGAAGAAAAATTTCTGCATTAACAACTTTTTAGGAATTTGATGTTTTTGCACTCGACGAAAAATATTGAATTTATTTAATTCATAATAATATTTTCCCCTGTAAATTGAAAGAAATTCTATCGTTCGCAATTATTTTGTTTATCAAAATTGCTATCCGCGCGAAATCCGCGCCTGAGCAAAATTAGCCAGCAAATCCGCGCCAGATCCGCGCGATTCGCGCCATCCGCGCCATCCGCGCGATCCGCGCCGTCCGTAACAACCCTGGACATACCTTCATAGAAAATAAAGCTTACAAATACTGACCAGTCGGTGGATATCGAAATATGAATACTCACCTGGTAAATATAGTGCTCGCGACGGCACTGACTGTGGTACGAGATCTGATTGGCAAATTGGCGTGTTGCCGGCCAATCTCGAGATGAACGCAAACGTTGAGTTGTGATGTATGCGTTATTAATTCCACTCCTGGTTTGGATTGGGTGAAAATGTGTTAGTGTTTGAGAGGGACGAGAGTAAATTACGTATCAAATAAATAGTAAGGATGGAGAGTGGTTTGCCTTAAATTTACATTACACTTTATGTGCGATTATCACACGAAGTTACTCCAACATACTATCAACTTGTAGCATGAAAAAGTGCTACGTCATAATCCTTTAAACATTACCATTTTTTTCTAAAATTCGACAAAGTACCATTTACATTACCTTAAGTACTTCCTTTGCTCTCACACCCCAGAGAAGCAAAATGATAAATGCATCCCCCGTTGACCAGACGTGACAAAATGCTCAATGAGAAGCTCTCTGATGCCCGATGACTGGCAGGTATTTCTCTTTGTTGGCCGGAATCCTGCCGGTGCAAACAGTCCATGTATTCGCGACGAGCTGTTAAACAAATCATTATCGTTGTGTTTTTGTAAATACCTTATTTTAACACATTCTAACCAGTTTCAAGCTGAAAAAGTGTTGAGGTTGTGTACATCAGGTTCGGCATAAAGTTGATTGCATGAGTTATATAAAATTTGTTTTCGAAACTTTGCGTGCTACGTTCTTTCCTAAAGAAGTTCTGACATTAATAATTACTTTTTTGTAATAAAAATCCAAAATGTATTGCATTTTGTATCAAGTAAGTTAATCTTCCCCAGTTCCATAGGGGAACACTCAATCATGATAAAAAAATGCATATTTTTTGCCCTTTGATTTTTAGAGCCCTAGTAGAAGAGGGTGTCATAAATGTCTAAAAATATTTGCAAAAGCCTTACTAGCAATAATATTTTATCTTGTAACAAATTAAACCAAATGATAAATTAGCTTCTTTACCCTGAATAACTTTTTTGAACACTAGACCCAATCAACATTGACTCTTATAAAAGCCAGATAGTATATATGAATGTAAGTCGAACAATGTAAATCAACCAGTACATGTTAAATAGAATAATAGTCACGATGAAAAAAAATCAAACCATCCACATTAACGACCCCCAGGTATTATGTGGTATCTATTGCAAGTTTCTGCTCGAAGCTAGGAGTCCGAAGGCTTGAACGGGTAGGGCACCCAAACCTCTTTCTACTCCAAGGAATCTTTCACCCCAGAGTTCGAACTGACGACCTTTGGATTGCAACTCCTACACCTGGACCAGTCACAATGAATATATTTCTTGAAATAATGTTAAGTTTGAGAAAAAGCTACAACCGAAAAAAAGTGTCGCAATTCTAACCGGTTGCGTTAAAAAAAGATCAAAAATCTCAGTTGTTTGATCCATGTATGAATAATAAATCTGTAAATCATACTTTTTGCCAATTATTCTCCATTCCACCCATTCGCCCATGTTTTACTTCATCAGATTTGTTGGTTCATCTGGCAAGAGCGATTGAAGATGTTGCCAAGCCCCGGCTTGGGTAATTTTCTGCTAAGAAAATCTTTGCTCATTCATCATACGCGACTTAAGTAGAGGTCAGTTGCAGGCAAATTGATAAAAGTATCATTGTTCCGTTCTACTCTGCGGAGCAGCAATAGCTTAAACCATATTGCTCACCACCACCCCAGGCATGTAATCATCGTGCCTATCAGATGTAACAGATTTTTTTAATTTCTACATCTATTTGAAAGTAGGAAGTTTCCCAATGCAATTAACGCGAGTGTCAGAGGCCAAAGTCACATAATGTGCTCAATGTGGCTATTAGTACGAGGTGAGAACTAAACGCGATAAAGCTTTTTTGTCTCATAAAAGTTTAAAGTCAGAATTAGGACAGGTCATGTTCGGCATCACTAGAATTTTATACAAAATAATGTATAAAAAGTAAAAAAATAATTTAAAAATGTAGAAGATTCACACACGTTTACTCATCAAACGAAAAGAATTTTGACGACTGTCCAGGAAACCGGTTTGGTTGGCTGGCAGATAACGCTGTCGTCACTATAAGCCGTTAGGTTCCTGTTTTGTTCCAACCTAAGTAATTCACCTCAATAAAAAAAGGCTGACAGCTCGTTTACATGTTCCTGACGAATCGTAATCTATTCTAGGGTTTTACTTGAAATGGTCCTACAAACATAAGGACACATAGCTCACATAGCTTATAAGGCCTTATAAAACTCGAATTTAATTACTGCAATCGTAAGTCGATCAAACCATGAAAACATTACACCAGTCCCATCAAAATTCTGTTCAACCGTCGAGAACAATCGATGAGATTAAATTTTCAAACGCTATAATTGTAGGGCCATCTTGTCAGGTGTCCGCCTTTCGTTACAAAGGGCTAGGCGTATCCTTGACACGTAATTCACACTTTAAAGCACTGCCAGCTGGTAGTTTTCCAAGTCCTGACGATACATCACAAGGCTGACGATGTATCACAATGCCGCAGGAACTTTATGCAGCCACCTCAACAAAAAAAAAATACCGTGGGAAATGTAACAAGCAAACGAAACTTGGTGAATGTTAACCTGCACTCAAGTGCACAATTTTGTGAATTATTCATGCCTAAGTCTGAAAATTGCGAATATTAATAAATTAGTAGTGACTAAACGCTACAACCGTAACCGACAGGATTTAATTAAGGTGCATTTGTTTTGCAGCTCCATTTCTATTTTATACTTGTTTTATCGTGCAGAAGTGATTGTAATCAAACGAAGTAGATCAATAGATTTTTGCAAATAAACTAACAGGTACCAAAAAATGCTGCTTATATGAGCTTGATTTGACGTAACCAGTTTTGAAGCACGTTGGCCAGTAATGCGAATATTATCAACCTCAGTAGCGTGTAGCCCAGACCCTTTTTCGAGATTACTATTTTTTTATTTCGTTATTTAAATGATACATTTCAGATAACACGGCAGAAAATATTTATTAAGCTCCTTAGTTTTTTTATTTTACTATTTGCCACTTGAAGTTTAATTTCCACAATGAAAATTAAAAATTGAAAAACAGTGAAAATATTGTCAAAAAAACTTCAAAACGGACTGTTAGATACAACATTAAATTTGCAATAAATAATAACTTTACAATATTTGTGATAGAGCGCACGTTTCAAGGCATTTTTTTCGCAATTTTAAATATTATATGAAGGGAAAGCATCCCTGATTTTTTTTTTCAAGATGAAAATTTTCCTGTTTTGAAATTGTAGATCAGACAGCTGATTGCTGATATTACTCCCTTTTACGTTTAAATTAAAAAATGGACACTAAAGTTTATTAGATTTAAACTTTGTGACCACCTTAAATCGATTCCAGAGATGCTCGGGTAACTTTAAAAGTAGGGTTTCCTTGTTTGCGTATGAACGTTATCAAAATGGGTATCAAACTTTATAATTTGGGTAATTCTCTACCAACTCACACGAAATCGGGAAAAGTTGCCCCGACCCCTCTTCGATTTGCGTGAAACTTTGTCCTAAGGGGTAACTTTTGTCCCTGATCACGAATCCGAGGTCCGTTTTTTGATATCTCGTGACGGAGGGGCGATACGACCCCTTCCATTTTTGAACATGCGAAAAAAGAGTTGTTTTTTTAATAATTTGCAGCCTGAAACGGTGATGAGATAGACATTTGGTGTTAAAGGGACTTTTATGTAAAATTAGACGCCCGATTTGATGGCGTACTCAGAATTCCGAAAAAACGTATTTTTCATCGAAAAAAAAACACTAGAAAAGTTTTAAAAATTCTCCCATTTTCCGTTACTCGACTGTAAAAAATTTGGGAACATGTCATTTTATGGGAAATTTAAAGAACTTTTCGAATCTACATTGACCCAGAAGGGTCATTTTTGCATGCTCATTTTCATTTCTTTTGTGTCGCTGTTCGTGTGCTTGGGTGCATGTTATTATATATGGGTGATGGGATTTTATTAAATGATCATTATATTGCATTATTATATTTTATTGATTATATAACCACACTATATTTTACACTTAACACATAATACAAAACACATATGAAACTGTAAACAGGAGCGTTTGGTACGGTATGTCCACGCATCCTTCCTCCCCTGTAGGTTCTGTGAAATGTGATCCGTTCTCAGAATCCTCTCTGCGGTAAACACAACGTAGTAGGGCTGGCCGCTTTAATTTTTGCAATGCATTTTCGGGTGTTCTCGGATGTACTGCAATTATTAATAATGACAAGGAAAGTGCTTGGGGCGTAATCTAATCACAAGACTTTCCAGCATGCTTTCATCGGACTGGCTGCGTTTGTGTTAGATTAGATTAGATTAGATTAAAATTTTGTGTTTTTTCTAACTTTGCAGGGTTATTTTTTAGAGTGTAACAATATTCTACAAAGTTGTAGAACAGACAATTACAAAAATTTTGATAAATAGACATAAGGGGTTTGCTTATGAACATCACGAATTATCGCAATTTTACGAAAAAAAGTTTTGAAAAAGTAACTTTTTGCGTTTCTCTTTGTTTCGTCGTCCGTGTCTGTCGCGGGTGACTATGAACGGCCATGATCGATGACGACCAACTTTTTCAAAACTTTTTTTTGGTAAAATCGCGACAACTCGTGATGTTTTAGGCAAACCCCTTATGTCTATATATCAAACTTTTTGTAATTGTCTGCTCTACAACTTTGTATGAACAATGGTCAATGTAGATTCGAAAAGAACATTAAATTTCCCATAAAATGACATGTTCCCAAATTTTGTACAGTCGAGTAACGGAAAATGGGAGAATTTTTAAAACTTTTTTAGTGTTTTTTTCGATGAAAAATACGTTTTTTCGGAATTCTGAGTACGCCATCAAATCGAGCGTCTAATTTTACATAAAAGTCCCTTTAACACCAAATTTCTATCTCATCACCGTTTCAGGCTGCAAATTATTAAAAAACAACTCTTTTTTCGCATGTTCAAAAATGGAAGGGGTCGTATCGCCCCTCCGTCACGAGATATCAAAAAACGGACCTCGGATTCGTGATCAGGGACAAAAGTTACCCCTTAGGACAAAGTTTCACGCAAATCGAAGAGGGGTCGGGGCAACTGCTGTGTGAGTTGGCGGAGAATTACCCATTTATCATACAGGCATTAGAGTGTAACAAAATTGACTTTTTGACGGGCATTCAGGAGTTTGTTCCGGTGGTCATACTGAGCCCAAATCCCAAATATGAGCTTGATTGGACGTAACAGAAGCTGGCGCTTTGCATTTGAATTTTAAAATGATTCAACACTTAAAAAAAGTTTTTTTCGAAAATGTCATTTTTGAGGCATTTTGGCCACTGAAGCGTTTATTTTCAACATCACTGGCGTGTAGGTCAGATCCTTGCGCATCTTTTGGTATATATAAAACATTGAAGTTTGGAGCACCCTGGAGCTCGGTACAGACCTTCAAAGTTAGGCACTTTTTCAAAAAATCAGCCCCGGCAAAAAATATATGCGGCGTTTGGATGTCATCACAATTTAAATTCAAACATCCACACCGCTTAGTTATAAACTATTTATTAGGATAAAGAATAATAATTGCATGTATATATAGTGCGTTTCTGAGTCATTGCCAGAAAATTGCTATTTTGTTTGTTGTTGTACATTTTAAAATAGATTCTTGTTTTTTTTCCTTTTGCTATGGTAACTGTTTGCCATTATTCAGAATAATTTTCCTTCCATTCGTTTAGTCTATGTATATTTTGCTTATCTGTTTGTTTTTTTTTTCCTTTTCTTGTATAGCATCAGCGATATAAAGAGAATGTTGTACTTTCGTGTGTTTTTTAATATAATTCAGCATTATACGTTGTAGTGTATATTTGATCTAAATTGTTTTTTTTTGTTGTTTATATCAGTGTTTAATGTTACTATGCACTTCTTTTTTCGACGAACACATTTGGCGTTTCAGTAGTTGAAGCCGTTCTTACGCTACAAAAATAAAAAAAATCAAAAATAAAACCGTTCATTTTCTCTAGCAGAAGCGCAAATACGTGAGTCATAGTTTGTTCTTCTTGTTTTGTTTTGTTTTAATCCAAGCAGGAACTTGTATTTAGGTCAAACCAAAATTTTGTTGTCCGCTTTAGTTCAGGAGTTAGTAGTATTAATCTATGGATATTTATGTCTTTCCATGATTTCTTTGGGTGTTTTTTTTCTCCTTTCGGTGAGGATTCCGGATAGTTTTACCATTGTTTGCCTGTCTGATGAAGTGAATCGCAAAGTATCGACTTTCGGATAACTTATATCTACGTTCGTGTTTTTTTTTCTTTTTATGGGTTTTAGTATTGCTTTTGACACTTTTCTCAAATTTTAATCCGATGTTTAATCTTTAAGCCAAAGCAATTTCCGATAGTTTTCACTTTTGACGAATGTAAATTTGACGCTAGAAAATTTCGATATTTTCCGTTATCTTTGTATCATCCGTTTCCATCCTCAGTCGAACTTTTCAGTCTTACTGGTTTCAATCAGTCAGCTTAAAACTATTTTTTTCGTTTTGCATCCGTTTTGGTTAACTTTTGTATTTGCTTTTAATTTTTGTTCTATACCGTATCGTTTTTGTCTTCTCCGGAGCTCTTGTCGCGAGCGGAGACAAGAAAACGAGTTTACTAATTTCTAAATTGCATTCAAGTTGCATGTTTGAACTACTTCTGTCCAAATTTGTAAATCGACTCGAAAAAGTAATTTCAATATTTATTTGAAAATGAACCAAAAATATAATGCACACACGAAACCTTTTTTGTTTGTTTTTATTTTCTTTCAGCAAACTCGTTTCAATGAAATTATTTGATGTTAATTTGGAATTTTCGTAAAGTACATCGAAGCACGAGAACACATATAGTTAGATTAAGCATGCTGAATGGTGGTTATCGAAGCTACGCGCTAATCATAATTTATGCTAATTATTTTTGTATTATTTTTAAAATAATAATGAGGAAAGTACAAATCGCAGATCGTCTGGCTTTCCCAGATTTGTAAAGTTTAGTTTTTTTTTTGCTTTAATTTGATTAAATAGGATCATACATTTCGGAAACGCAACATTACTTCAAGCTAGCCTTTCTTTCCATCTGTTCTTCAAACCGCTGCACGTTAGAATCGTCATTCCACTTTTCTTTGATATACTATCGAGCTATTTTTAAAAAATATCTTCTTTGTCTTTGAGATTTTATGGCAACATTTGCATGTTTGATTTCTTCCTTGTTGTTTTAATTTTTTATAGCGAATTGGATTCATCTTCATATACTCTTCTTGCGCAGCCCTGAAATCGATTAAGAATCGAATCACCTCTCTCTTTCTCTCCCTTTCTTCCATTGTACTGGCACTAGCTTTATGCCTCCGTTTCACGAGTTTAGTTTTGTGTATTTTTTTTCGTTTGTTTAAACTGTCTGCTCCACTTTGTTTCGCTTACAAAATCACAAGTACAGTGGCTGTTTATGAAACGCCAAAATTTACTGTTTTTCACTTTTTTGTTTGTTTCAAGCTTGTACCGACTACATCTTTTATTATCCTTTCCAATTGCATTTTTTTTGTTTCTTTGTTTGTTTTAGAAATCTCAAAAAAAATTGAGTGATGCTTTAGTTTATATTTTTATTTTTCCGGGAAAACTTTTAGAAGTATCTTCTTTGCAACTGGTTTCGTTCTTGGTGGTATAGTGTTTAAGTCGATGGATCAGACTGTTAGTCTGTGAGTTGAAAGTTCGATTTAAGTCATTTTCAATGCTCCTAAAGGTATTAGTTTGTATTATCAATATTGTTAGATTTTGACTGGGACGTGCGCTTAGAAGCACAGACAATTTTCTCACAATGTTTTACTAAGTAAAAATCTGTTTAGGTGCTCCTTAAAAACTAAAATAAATCACCAAACTGCTTGGCATAATACTCAAAAGTGACAATTTAGTTCACTAAAACATACATCTATTGTGAACATCGTTTTTTCTGCATGAACATGAATGTTAATACATTTACATAAAATTATCTTTAAATGCCTGCATCGTGCAAACTAATAATTTTCTTGGAAAATATCGACTACTGTAAAAATAACATTAAATTATCATTGCCTCTATTGCAATAGACTATTCTCGTCACGCTACTACTATTAAATAATGACAGTTGAAACAGAAACAAAATGGGTGGAAAACCAAATGAAAATGAAAAAATACTTTTCTCTACACAATTACAATTGCATGCTACAACAAAAAGTGTTCGACGTGAATTGGCTACTTCTCCCTTTCTTCAGTCTTTTTGTGCTAAGTCTTGTTTGCAAAAAGCATCTCAACTTTCAGTTGCTCATTAGAATTGCTTCTCCGTGCTATCGCAGCACCGTAAATGTTGCACAGTAAATGTCTCCGTCTCTCTTTCATATCTTTTTTTTCTTGTTTTCCTTCGTCACAACGAGTTTAAATCTAGCTTGTACTACCTTTGCTTTCCACCATGTTTTGCTTGTTCTTGTACTATTGAGAATTTTCTCTATTATAAACTTTTTCTTTTTTCTAGCGATAATAAAAAAAATCTATATAAAATGTATGTGTGTGAGTGTATGTGGAGGCTCGCTCAATCGTATCACTACACGTGTGTAAAAAAACGTTCAACACAAAGCCTAAAAGTTTCGCTTTTTTTCTGTTAGAGGTAGCAATGTCGATCCTTCGTGTAAATTTGTCTAATAGAGTACAGAAATAAAACAGCTCAAAGATAAAACAATTTCGTTCGAAAACGAACAGCGCACAAAAAGTGAGTTAAGAGACTGCGAAGCCAAAAAAAGAATTGTCGAGGCGTCCCTTAGTAAATCTGGATGAACGTTTTCTGCGGACTGCACTGATCACGGGCGTCCGGTGAGGTCTCGACCATCACCACGAGTCGACCGTCGGGCAGTAGGGACACATCGCTGGGGCGATCCTTCTCGTCCATTCCGACAGTGAGCATGTTGTTGGACGAGGGACGAATCTCAACCTGAAATGGAGGAAGGAAACTTTAAATTGACGGGGCGAGACTCTTGGAAAGGGAAGGAACCTACCGCCCACAGGAACTCCAACTGTGGCGAAAATATAAGCACTCTTTGATTCTTGGAATCGGCTACGATGACGCGCCCATCATCGTCGCACGCAATTCCGGACGGACGGCTGAACTCATGCACGGCCGAGCCTTCGTGACCTTTGGCGGCGAGAACCTGAGGGGGGAGAAAAGGGGTCAATAGATGTTCTAGCCGAGAACTGAAATAAAGTTCTACCTTTGTCAGCGTTGAATCGATCAGCAGCAGACGGTGGTTCTCAAAGTCCGAGATGATGACATCGCCCTGAGGCGTGAAGCAAGCACCCCGTGGAGTGGTCAGTCCCTTCAGGTAACGGCTGTGGTTGACGCCGTCGAAGCTGAAGCGCGATATAAACTGACCCTCCGAGTTGAACAGCTGAATGCGGTGGTTTCTCGAGTCTGTGACGAGTATTTCTCCCTTAACGTTAACTGCCACATCCCAAGGGTACTGGAACTGGCCACAGTCCTTGCCGTAGCTGCCAAATTTGAGCAGAAAGATGCCGTTGGGCGAAAAGACCTGCACGCGGTGGTTATCTTTGTCAACGACTATGATGCGATTCTGGGCATCGGTGCAGATGCCGGCCGGTAGGTCAAACTGGCCGTTGGCTGTCCCTTTGGAACCAAACTTGAGCTTGAAAGACCCGTCCGGATAGAATACCTGCACGCGGTTATTGCGACGATCGGCAACCAGCACGTGGCCTTCCTTGTCGACGGCGATACCCCACGGACGGGACACCTGGCCATCCTCGTGGCCATCGAAGCCGAAGGTCGTACTAGGGCCAACAGCTGGTTTGGCCGAGACGTGCGTGGGACAGCCGGGGATGCATTGGCCCAGCACTGGCATTCCCGGAATGGGGCCGATTCCTATCGAGGTCGGCGATGACCCGAGTACGTTTTTTGAAGGCGGGATCTGATCCCAGGACGAGGACGACGTCGAGTTGAGACGCTGGGCTGGAGTTGTACTACGTACAATAGGACGACGGGTGAGAATGTTTCCACTTGGTGGCTGAATGCAAACGTTGTTGCTGCTGGACATCGAGTTGCTGCGCTGGTTTACCAGTAGTACGTCCCCTTGCATGCGAATGTCCTGCAGCAGCTCAAAGTTCGGCGCTACAAACGTGATGAACTCTTCCTTTGGTTGTAAATTTTTGTACATAGCAGCAAATTGCTCCATCTGGCTCTCGCCAGAAGTCAGGGTTTTGGCAATGTCCATGCTGTTCATCGTGCCAACGGAATCCAACGCTTTGGAGAGCATATCCGAAGTTTGCGAAAGACCTGCCAAAGCTGCCCGCAATCCCGCCATCTGATCCGAAAGTGAGGTCAACTTTTGCTGGCGAAACTTGTCAACACGTTCCAGCAGAGTCCGTTCGCGATCTTCAGCCGCCAGAATAAAGTGACGCATAGCTTTGCGGATCCTTGCCGAAGCTTCCATGGCATCACGCTCAACGGCCTGCGAGTACGTAACGGCACGATCGATGCTAGCCTTAATATATTTGGTACCCAACTTGCCACTCTCAATAATCGACAGAATCTTCTCCGAAGCTCCCTGAGACACGTTCGACACCGGAATACAAGAGTGGTCCTTGTGATCCCACAGCGTACACTCCTGGCAGACAATCTTCTTGCACGACTCGCACAAATAACGCAGAACTTCGCCGTGGACATCACAGTGCGGTTCGGCTGCCATCGGAATGCTCATAGCACCCGTGGCCGACCCGATCGGCGAGATCGTATGGATAGAGATCACACAATGTTCCTTCGTAAAAGTGTTTTTATTGTGGATATGGGCACAGTCTTCGCACAGAACATCGTTACAGTCCAGACAACGGCTGATCGCGTGCGTATCGCACCGGCCGCAGACCGCTCCCAACGAGGACGGACAGTGCGAGCTACCATTCGAAGAGTTCGTCTGCGGAGACGTGCTCGGCGTCATGTGGGTCCCTATTGCACCAAGGATATCATTGTTGGCGGAACTCCCGTTCGAAGTCCCGATCGCACCCAGCACGTTCGAGAACAGCACGTCGTCCGTGATGCTGATGCTGTCCCGATCCAGCGACGTATTGTTGCTGAATCCGTTCACATTGTGGACACTGAAGGCAGAACAAAATGGAGATTAGATTTCACAATTGGCAGACGTACAAATTCAAAATTACCTCTGCGGCACCGTAACGGGACCCGAGCTAACCTTGCCCGGTGCGTCCCAGCGGGGCAGTGCGTTGAAGAGATTCGAGAAGAAAATGTGATCATTCGAGTTGAAGTCCACGTTTCCGTCGTTGTTGGGCTGGGCCGAGCTGCCGGGCGGCGGGGTTATTTGCATTGATGAAGCACCATTGGATAAAAGTGCCATAGCGCGGTTCTGGAAGCGAGAGAAAAAGACATGGATTAGCTCATTTGCACTACTCTTTCAGACTCAATTGTTCAAAGTCTGCGCAAAAAAAAAATCACATAGGATATAATCGAATTAAAAAATCACTGTCTTATTTTGGGTTTTTGAGCTCAAAAAAATATAACCATCCACTTTCACGATCCCCAGGTCTTTTGTGGTCTCTATTGCAAGTTTCTGCTCGAACCTAGAACTTGAGAATCTGCAATGATGACGGCCACCATATTGGTGGTGGAATATTGAGAATATTCTCTTGATAGTGTAACAATAAACTTCTTGAATTTAACTGATTTGAGTGCGCTGAAATTCAATTTGATTTAATTATCCCAATTTTAATTAAAAATCATTCATATAATTGAGCATTGGAAAATCGAAACAACCAATAACACTGACTTACAAAAAATGACGAAAATTACTGCGCAAGCTCAACTCGAGGGGAAGCATCTCCCCATTCAAGCCTTTTTATTGCTAGGTTCGAGCAGAAACTAGAGACCACAAAAGACCTGGGGGTCGTTAATATGGATGGATTGATTGATTAATTGATTGTGTTTCTGGGGACCTTTAAGTTCATGCTTCCTCTCGGGTTGAGCCTGCGCAGAAAATTTTGTTGATCGGTGTAATCGATCTGGACTCTAAAACGGTTGACTATTCCAAAGTATTTGAGACCCACAAAATTTAAATCTGCAACTTTTCTTCAAATTGTTGCATAGTGTTATTCTATAACTTCCAACAATGACTTGTATAAGAGCGATTCCTACAATCTGCCAGATGCATCGTGCACCCTATACAAAACGGCACCCAAGTCCGGTGCGATGGATCAATAAACCGAAAAAATTTACTACATCCGCTGCATGCAAGAACAAAGCAAGAAAAATGACACGATGCTGCGTCGAGTTAGACTTTCATATACCAGCATCAGAAAAGGCAGCAGGGTGGTGCAAGATGTGTGTGCTGCACCACCCCGTACAACATGGCGAAAAACACGCGGAGAGGAAGATCTGGAAAAAATGTAATTCATTCCATACACTCTTCACGTCCCCGGGCCTGGTGGTGGCATGGATTCATCAAATGCACCCCATCATCATCGTCGTCTTCTTGGTCCCCGTCCCCGGCCACCATCATCATCAAACATCCTCTTCCTGTTCATTTATTGTTGTTGGGAGCTGCAACGGCAGCCTGTGTACGCTTCGCAGCTTGAACTCCCACTTTTGTCTAGTGCATTATAGAAGAGTTCTTCTTCTTGACCTTCAAATTTAGACTTTAGGCCTTTCATGGTGGATCCAAACGAAAAAAAAAATCTCTTTGATCAACAAATGACAACCAATGGTTGATGTCTACCCAACACCTGGTTCTTCGAGTTGTTTGGGGAAAACCATGCATTTCTATCGGGCACCTAATGTTGGCTCATCAGCACTTTGCCAAGATCAACACACACAGTCAATCCTCGATTCCTCATTTTCGATTAGGTTTATTTTTGAACAACCTTTGTTCAACGATAATGTCTAAACTGATCTTGTTAAGTTACTCATTGTACAAGACCTGGTTTTCCAAAATCTAATTTTTCTGTCACTTTTTTTCTTATTCTTCACAATTTTGGCTATAAAACTAAATCATTAGCATTTAAGTTGGTGGAAATTGCGTTAAAGCATAGCCCAGGGTTGTTAATTGAAACCATGGTCAAAGTTGACCTTTGAAACAATAAATTAGCAAAGCAAAGTATTAAGATACAGTAAATCATTAACCAAGAATATTCTTAAAACGAAGTTTGTGGAAATATTGTTTTGATGGTCTAAACTGAGTTATCAGCACTCAATAAAAAGTGCACATTATCACTGTCAGAAGTATCCACCGGATGCATTCCCAATACACATCTCACTTTCAGAAATACGAAACCATTTCACGGCCTCACGTTACAATTCCTGCATCCAACCCGTGAAACAGCAAATGCTGGCAGAGCCTCAAGGACCGTTCGTTTCTCGTTTCGGATCCCTTCTGCTGCGGGTCGCATATATCCTTCAGTATACATTTTTCTTCGTCTCGTTTTCCTCCCTCCGGACTTCTTCGACAATTTTCGGGACAAACATAGGCTCAGGAGTTGTGGAGGGCTGCTGGCAACATGCGTCGCCAAGGCGCAAAACTTCATGCAGGCTCCGGTCTGCCCCTCTCCCAGGCCCACCAGGGGCAGGGGGAGAAGAAAAAAAAACCCTTCGAAAGGAACGGAACGTAATATATTGTCGCTCTTTATCGGAATCGGTCCAGCCCATTAGAGCGTACAAACTCCGGGGTTCTACATTCCACTCGTTCGCTAGCTCCCTTGCCCCGTCCTTTTTTGGTATCCAGCTAATGCGTAGCCAATTCTTGCTGCATCCTTCGGACGGTTCTACACGTTTTACTTCCCGTAGTGTGAACTGTGTGTTTGTATTGGGTATTCCAATTAAAATGAATTTCCAGCAAACTTTGTGTATCTTTAGTTAACAGTTAATATCTTAAATGCCTTTTTCTGCATTGATAATCATATTTAACATGATTAGACTCGTTCAAAAATATTTTGAACTTCTATGAAATTACAATGTGCAGCACCGCAAAAACTTTTTTTTCTCGCAAAAATAAAATTTTCATCAGTATTAAGAAATTTTGGAAATCAATGGTTGCAAAACAACTGGACAGGTATATGATGCATTTTAAAACATAATTTCAATTTTTAGTTTGTTTTTATGTTTTTCTGATCAATTTGGTGTCTTCGGCAAAGTTGTAGGTATTGTTGAGGACTTTTGAGAAAAAAATAGGTACACGGAAAAAAAAATTGCAGATTTTTTATCAACTTTTTTTCACTAAAACTCAATTTCCCAAAATACGTATTTTTTGATTTTCGAGATTTTTTGATATGTTTTAGGGGACAAAAATCCGCAACTTTTGAGCCACAGAGAAACATGGTCAACAAATCTGCCGCCAAGTTATGAATTTTTGAAAATATAGTGATTTTTGGAAAAAATCGAAGTTTCATGCAAAAACAAGTTTGACATTATTTTTTAATGCAAAATTGAATTTGCAATCGAAAAGTACTTTACAGGTTTTTTGATAAAGGGCTCCGTTTTCAAGATATAGCCACCGAAAGTTTGATTTTAGTGAAATATTGGCAGTTTTTCAATTTTTAAAAATAGTGACCATCAGTAACCATCTCTAAAAATATTTTTTTTTAAAGTTTGCTTTAAAATTGTCTAAGAGACATTGAAGATTGGACCTCGGGTTGCTGAGATAGAGCCGCTTTAAGAAAACAGAAACACGAAAATTTAAGTTTTCTAAGTCTTACCAAAACAACCCACTATTTTCTAATGTCGATATCTCAGCAACTAATGGTCCGATTTTCAATGTTAATACATGAAACATTCGTGAATTTTTCCAATCTTTTCAAAAAAAATATTTTGAAAATTTTTAGACTAGCTTTTTAAAAGGGCCAAACATTGAATATTACGACTATTAAAATGTTAGTCTTGATTTAAAAAATTTCAAAATATTTTTTTCGAAAAGATCGGAAAATTTCACGAATGTTTCATGTATTAACATTGACAAGCAGATGTCCAATCTTCAGTGTCTCTTAGACTATTTTATAGAAAATTTTCTGAACTTTTCAAAAAAAAAATTTAGAAATGGTCACTCATGGTCACTATTTTTAAAAATTGAAATACTGCAAATATTTCGCTAAAATCAAACTTTCGGTGGCTTTATCTTGAAAATGGAGCCCTTTATCAAAAAATCTGTAAAGTACTCAAAAGTTGCGGATTTTTGTCCCCTAAAACATATCAAAAAATCTCGAAAATAAAAAAATACGTATTTTGGGAAATTGAGTTTTAGTTGATAAATTTTTTTTTTTTTCCTTGTACCTATTTTTTTCTCAAAAGTCCTCAACAATACCTACAACTTTGCCGAAGATACCAAATTGATCAGAAAATTCACTCAAAAGATACAGCTGTTTGAATATTTACATACCATTTTTGTATGGACAGCTGCCAAAATTGTATGGAGACTTGTATGGGTGAACCAATGACACAAAATAGCATATTTGGCAAAGTTTGAGCCAAATCAAGAAATACAAATAAAATCCATTTCCGGTTTTGGTAGAGAATTGCTCAATAAATAAATAAATCAGAAAAACTTTTTGAATCGAAATTACGGAAATAGGTACTAGCATGGAAAAAAACAATCAAGCTGCAATTTCAAACGATAAATTTGCTGAAAATTGCAATAGCTGATCGGATGTCATTTTTTCCCGGGCAGATGAGAACAACAAAACGGAGGACGTTTCAATAACAAGTCATGTGAAAATATCTGATTTCGTTATCTGAAAATCATGACCATCGGTAATGAAAAGAAAAAATAATAACATCCCTAAAACTCATTCTATTAATTGTTATTTATCAGGTCACATTAAATAATGTCAAAGATTAAGACAACAACAACTCAAGTTATTGCACATGGAAAATCATTCTATCATTGATCACGTTATTCATATGAAATTTTAATTTAAAAAAAGATCAGCAGTCATATCCCAATTTGTTGTTATATTTTATTTTATTACTTTAACTATGAGAAAAATTTAGACCAATTTTCCTTTACCCATTTTGTTATTATATTTATTTTGCTAAATATGGCTAGAACTATGAGCAAATGTTGACCAATTTAGTGAAGCTGAATATTTTGGTACTATTTTATACAACAACACTTATAAAAATTAAAAATTTGAAAGTAGATTTTTAAAATGATTGATACACTCCCAAGGAAATCAAAAAAGGGTTCGAAAAATTGATAAATTGTCCAAAACGAAATATTTCTGCTATTATTTTTTTGTATTGCTTAAACTTTACGTACTTTTAAACATTTTTGCCAAGATCGATATTTTGTTTATTTGCTCAGGTACTTGGATAGTTTGCCTGGCTTCTGTAAAATTTTACCTTTTTTCAAATTTTGAACGAAAATTGTAAGCCGTCTGCCGATTCTTACTGCCAATGAGTGCTTCGAAAATATGTAATATTTAATTGCAAATATCAATATTTAATAATAAACTTACAATCATCAAACAAAATCAACATCCGTTTTTAACTATTGCATGCATGCATGTTATACATAAAAATGTGTTTTAACATAAATCTGGATCTCACTTGAATGTATATTAACTATGTCCGGATCCATCATCCGACCCATCGTTGGTTAGGTAATCGACAGACGACAGACCTTTCCAACGAGTCTAAAACATTGAGTATACGGCAACCCTGTCCCGAGTTATGACTACTTAAGTGATATTTATGTACTTATTTGAAAAAAAAAATGATTTACTGAAAAAGCCTTAAATTTTACGATAAAAGGTCTTAAAACCAACGTACCATACAGGCCTTTATAATTCTCACAAATTTCAACAGAAAATTGCAATGATCTATTAGATCAAACTTTGCTAATATTTTGCAGCAGAAGTGCACAAACATCCATTTCAATGCACACAAACGAAAGCACCGAGGCACGAAATCGGCGAAACACATACACACATTATGCGCTGAACATACACATGCAAGGAGTAAAAGAAAAAAAGACAACACCAACAACAGATAGGAAGAGGAACCAAAATAATGCAGAGACTGCCTCAACATTTTTATTTATGTTTTCATCTGTTCTTCTCCGATCAGCTTCTTCCACCCTCATTTTCGTATGCTGCCGATGCTCCCTCAACGGAACTGATCGTTTTCCCCTGTTGTATTGGTGGGCTGACGTTTTTCGTACAAACACTAACAAAGCGATGATATTTTGCGGGGACGTGGAAAATGTGCATTGGTGAAAAAGAGCATGTATTTTTTTACCAGCCATCGCGTGACGATACCTATCGTGATCGAGATATTTTTTTTCACCACCAAACTATGCTGCAAGTGTTGACTGATATTTACTTTGAACACATCAGCAAACGAAAATTAAATTTCACACACAACCTGGAAGAATATGGTGTGAGAAAAAAAAGAGCACTGAATGTTTGTGCTTAATTTTATCATTTTGCAGCAACTTTCACCCACCAACAATTTCACTTTCTACCGCGATGGTATTCGATGAACGAAAAAGTATTTTGGTGGTCTGGCATTACCTTGAATAAATTGAGACCAATTTAAGCATTTTGTGTGTTTTACAAAAAAATGGTTCAATGATACACACCTTTACAATAGAAACCGACATATTTTTCCCTAATAACAGTTTTGCCTTCCTCACCTTACTGAGGAAAGGCTATAAAATCACTCGAAAACTGAACTTCTCAATTAGACCTCCTAGTTTTAAATATATTTTAACCTTTCTACTGTATTGTGGTCCTTTCGGCCTTTTTGAAAATAAAATTCACTGTAAGTTTTGCTATATTAAATTTATAGCATAATGACTATTTTGAATAAAAAATGAAACTTTGACGACCCCTATGGTCACCGGGAACCTGCTACTGTTAAAAATAGTTTTTGGGAACCCCTGTTGTAGAGCATTAAATTTACCGTTAACATAATTTTTTGACGATATGTGGACATTCTTTTTCGAAAATTCCTTTACAAACTTTATGCTTAAGGTGAAACGGGGCGTCCCGTTGTTTGACAACTTCTTTTCAACTAAAATCAATTTCTGAACTCGACAGATTTCTTACTAGCAACCTATTTAGCGTCTGCAAAAAATCTCCTGTTCAATTGAAATCAATATCTGAACTTGACATTTTCGCTCCCTTTTAACCGATTTCAGCAGTGTTGGACACAAATGAAATGCGATAAATTTTATTTTCAAGGAAAAATATTTGAGGATCGAAAAATTTAGCCAAGTATTTGAAAATTTCATATGAAAACTTCAAAGTGTAAATACTTATATTTACGCTTAGAATTTTAGAGCACCCACCACGGGATTCAAACCAGCAAACTCTGGATTGTGAGTCCAGTGCGCGGTCCGATTGATCCACACATATTTTACTAAAGCAATATTTTATTGGTCACCATCTTGGATTACGTATTTCTGGATCACTCTGAATCATCCTAGTTCTCAAATACGAATTTGATGACCTCAAATTAGTCAAATTTAAGTAGTTAATTTCCATTCACAATAATCTACAAATATTTCTAAATCTAGAATAATTGTTAAGCTCGATCCAAAATGTTGAAAAATGTATAAACTTTTTCAGATAATTAAAAGTTCCATTTTCAACAATAACTTTTAAAACTTCGTCGCTTAAGCTTGTCACAAGATATCACACCAGTGACAATTTTCCTCCAAATATAGATTGAGCAGATATGAAACAAAAATTGTCTTATTTTCTTCAAAACCCAGCAGGACCAGAACGTCTCTTTTTTCTGGAATTCAAAACCTCCAACAAAACCAGCATGACAAACTGTGGTGAGTGCCACGAAGGATCCTGCAAAGGAAACGCTCACCAAAAAACGGCCCATTTGTCCATTCTCTCTTGTTTAGTAATTACTGCTACTTTTGGTACGACCATCTGCTGCACTTTAACGATACCCGCTCAGTTGTACAGCTTTTTTATCATTTTAAGTTGCTCGTACCCTCCGTTGCATCGACTGAAATGTTTCGAACGAATGAGTTGAACCAGGCCATTGTTGCAGTAAGAATGTTTTTTTTTGCGTATTTTGAGGTTATGAACTGCTTGAAGTTGGAGAATTTACAGGACAATAAGCGGATCAATCAAACGTTGGTTCCAGAAATCATAATTTGATTTTGCCCAAAAGCGTCAACACTTCTCTAATGACTCCTTTATGGGTCACAATTCTAAACGAATCTTTCCGAGCAGCTACCCCTTACACCACAATTGCTTTGAATTTGCTCAGAAAGCAGTGTGCTCACAAGGAAACCCTCTTGTCCTGTTTTCCCTCAATGCTAGGCAGCGAGGTATATCAGCACAAGTTTAGGTACTAGAGCACGGCTCGTAAAAAAATCTAATTATAATCAAAGCGTTGAGCATATATTTCTCTAAATTGTTCAGCTGAGTGATGCCGGCAGGGGTTTTGGGGTCGAGACGGCTGATGACGGCAACTCGTCGTGATATCCTTCCCACCGGGGTAAAAGTTAAGGGGGAAAACGAGAAAGATTCGCTTCTTAGAGGCTGACAAAGTAGGGGACCCGGAATATCAACCGCGCACCGGTTTTTCGGGCAGGGTGCCGAAAGTTACACGAAGAACACAAAAACCTTGCCACACACCGCCGCCGCTCTGCCTGCTGGCCCTATCGGGGTCAATGAATCCTAAATCTGTCGCTATTTCCAAGAGTTCAAGAACCTTTGGCTGATAAGAAGCGCATGCGTCGCCACACCACCGCCTTCCGCCGGCGAGCCTAAAAAGGCCTAAACAACCCTCCTTCGCCGAAACAGCCCTAGCACCCACCCACCCAAAACGTGAAACACGTGCCGCGCGAGGAAGCAATAATGCCCCAACCCGGCAGCGAAAAAGTGTACTTTTACCCAAAAATTCTGGCCCAGTCCAACGATGGGGGGGGGAAAAGGAAGTCAGAAGCTATGCCACAATAGGATGGCAGCGGTATATTTTGATGAAGTTGGGTTTAGGAATTTGCATTTGAAAAAAAAACAATGCAAATGTCAAGCTTGATTGAAAAATCATCTTTCCTTTCTTTAAATTGTGCTATACTCAATTAAATTTTCAATCCTATTAAATTCACTAAAAATCAACAATAGTTAAACTTTTATAGTTTCTGTAGAAAATTATAAAATCAATTTGCGAACTCGAACAAGAACTATTTTGGACAAATCTGAATAATTTAAAAAAATTACAAAACATTGTTAACAACTGTAATTGTAAAACATTCGCAATTTAAACAAAAATATTAACTAACACCTTGCTTCACCAAGTAAAAAAATATTCAAATCTCTTTTTCAAGTAATTTTACCTAAAAACACTAGATTTCCTCCGCATATTTTTGTTTTTTTTTTTATCTGAAATGCACAAGGTTGTGAAACAACTGAATGACTCAATTGAAACCGTCAGTGGAGGTGACTATGAGTTAAAAAACGATACACCCCTTCAAAATTGCTTAGTTACAAAAACAATTTAAATAACTCCGAATATCTTTTAACGTAAAAATATTCTTAGATAGTTTACTAACATTTTCCCAAAATATGGTGGAATTTGATGAACTCTACCTTAAATCCCAATAGTTTGAAAATTGTCACTAAACTGAAACTAAAATGATGCTCAAATACAACGATATGGTAAAAACAAGTCATCCAACAGTGTTTCTTGTTCGTGGGAATCGTATTGACATGCTACAATGTTTGAAAAAGAGATTTTCAAACATTTGGGCACTTTTCGAGCAATTCACGATATTTTTTCAACTATGTCATCTAAAGATGTCCCTTACACAACAGTTTTAACAGAATTTAGTTTCATTGAGAAGAACCTGAGAAATGGTGAAACCCGTGAAAATCACTTTAACCCAATGTCACCCCCACTGACGGAATGAAAATTCATATGGGACATGTATGCGAACCGAAACAGTAAACTTCTCAGAAAAATATTGCAAACCAACATAAAAGTTTATGCATTAAATTGCCTAATTTCTACTTTACAGGAAGTCTTTATAGTAACTTGTAGATGAAATTATATCAATCAAAATAATCATGGTTTTTTTGCTCAAAATATCACGTATTAGACTTGTATGACACGTCGTATCTTTTGACAGGAGCAAGCATTCTTTCTTCGAATTGGTTTTTAGTATTTATTCAGTATATTAAACTACACCCTGAAGTGGGCATCGGCATACAAGACGATAAAGAGCACGGTTCGATAGTCAAATGGTACTGAGTGCGGACGGAGAGGATAAATCCCGAAATTACCGAGAGTACTTTACTCATGGGTTCTTTTCAAAAAAAGTTCATCTATAAAAAAAAAGTACCGGTATCGAAACTCCAACCCAAGACCTTTGGCATATTGAACCATCCCTCTGCCGTTTGGGTAAGGCTACCAACTCTTGCTGAGTAAAATTCCATACACTTTACCGATATGACACCATGGTAAAACAAAAACTGTCAAGGAATAATTTATATAAATTTAAAATTAAAAATATAAAACTGTCTCTTTTTACATTTTACAAATCTCACTTTGCTTATGACTTGCACGTTGAAAAATATTCACAAAATAAACCGCGATTTGCTGAATCCAGTGTTGGTATTCTCGCGCTCTCGCGAGAAAAATTCCTCTCTCTCTAGTTCTCACCACGAGTCTCGAGCTGCCGAGAGAAACTCATCGATGTACTCTCCTCCGCTCGCGAACGGGCTTTCTCGCAAGCCAGAATTGCCCGTTCCCGAGAAGTTGAACGTGTTAGAAACGAACACAGCGATTGAAGTTACACCTTTATACCATCGCCTGGTTCGCATTAATAAGCCTGATAAACAAATTGCTAGCGAGCGCGAGCAAGAAGAGAAAAGTAGTACAAGTTCTCTCCCTCGCTCGCGAGCAAGAAATGCTTTCCTTCTTCTCGCTTGAATTCCAACATTGGCTGAATCAAATTTTCATGGTCTTCCACTTTTTTTTGTTAAAAGTGTCTAAAATGTGAGGTTCCCGAGAAGTTGAACGTGTTAGAAACGAACACAGCGATTGAAGCTACACCTTTATACCATCGCCTGGTTCGCATTAATAAGCCTGATAAACAAATTGCTAGCTTGGGACGAAGGGCTAGCACGAGGCGCTCGCGAGCGCGAGCAAGAAGAGAAAAGTAGTACAAGTTCTCTCCCTCGCTCGCGAGCAAGAAATGCTTTCCTTCTTCTCGCTTGAATTCCAACATTGGCTGAATCAAATTTTCATGGTCTTCCACTTTTTTTTGTTAAAAGTGTCTAAAATGTGAGGTTTGCTTATAAAAATAATATCGTTCTCATCAAAACATTTCGACAGTTTTTTTAAAGGTCCTATAAACATGTGAAATACAAAAGCTTATAGGAACTTTAAAAAAATCTAGATTTGTAATTAAAAGACACGTGACATATCAGACTTGAAACCCATACTGCGCATTTTGTTTTTGTTGATCTTCTTCTTCGAATCGCCTGGCATTGTTGCCAGGTATGTTTTTATTGCACCAAAAGTGCAGAAAATCTCTGGCAACAATGTCTACGGCACATTCTGAAACGCCGCGCAGCGTGTATTTTTGAGAGAAACGGACAATACCTATGCACAAGCTTTAGAAAACCTTAGGATCTTTTAGCGGATAAATATATTTTGTAAGGAACAATACAATGTTAACTGAGGAAAACTCTTTAAAACAAATTGACAGATAAATAAAACTGTGTAATTATAAAAAGTTTTGGCCAGATCAGAAAAGCAAATCAATTTTAAAAAGTTGTCAACATTCCGTACAAATCCGTATTATTCGAAAAATTCCGTATACAAAGTCCGGCCTATTAAAAATCCACGGAGAGATTCGAAAATCCGCACCGTAAGGAAAAATTCCGTACATTTGGTAGCCTTACGTATGGGCCACCATGATTCGGTGACTAAGTGGCGGTCATTTGTCCATATAAGCCACTCAATAGGATGAACTGTTTCAATGAACGAATGAACACACGACAGGTCTGAACTCTCGCAAAATAGTACTTTCCTCACGTTTCTTTTCGGCAGGTCCTGATGTCCTGATCTATCATCCGACCCATCATTAGTTAGATTAGATAATCGAAAAACCTTTCTAACAAGTCAAATCATTGTAGATCTGGCAACCCTGTCTCAAGTTATGACCAATTAAGCAATACTTAAGTATTTTTTAAGCCGAATCTCACTTAAATGTATGTAAACTATATCCGAATCCATCATCGATTTTAGTTAGGCAGTCAAAAGACATTTTCAACGAGTCAAAAAGATTGAATGTTTGGCAACCCCGTATCAAGTTATGACCACTTAAGTGATATTATGTACTTTTTTCATGACGGATCGCACTGAATTGTATGTAAACTAGAGGTGGACAAAACCGCTTTTTTTAGGAGCCGCTCATTTTCGTTCGCTCACTAAAAAGAGCCGCTCTTTTGAACGGTTCTTTCGCTCTTTTTCAAAATTTTGATGAAAAGGTTACTTTAAGAATTGTGTGAGTTTGCGAACTTTTTTCTAAATTCTTATTAAATCGATGAAGTCTATAAACACTGAAGTTAAATCAGGCAAGAGAATTATTTTTTTCCATAATCTCTCAGCTATTTAGTAGATTTTTGGTAATATTTTACAAGCTATGCAATTTTAAATGCTCAAATTTGTATTCGGATAATACTTTAATGTACGATCAGTTATATAAAGAAAAGCTATTTCATTTTGCTTAGACAATAATTTACTTTTGGAATTTCAAAGAAAAGTAGGTAACTGAAAACTTGGTGTTTGGCAGCAATGCTATTTTGGGATTAATTTTTATAAGCAATTTTTTTTTCAATTCTAGATTAAATTTTCAAAAGATCCTATCTGCATAGGAAACCCATGATGGATAGGTTGTTTTGAAAATTTAATCTAAAATTGAGAATTGCATTTTCAATTCTAAAAACAAATTTTGTGATGCAATTTATTCGAAATTCGGTAAATTATATTTATAACAAGTTTAAAAATCACTCTATCTTAGAACGGTACTTTCAAAAGATCGCGGTTCTTTTTTTGTGAGCCATGGTTCGTTCGATCTTTTTAGTGAACCGGCTCATTGACTCGCTCTTTTTTGCCCACCTCTAATGTAAACTATGTCCGGTTCCATCATTCGACCAATCGTTGGTTAGGTAACCGAAAGACATTTTAAACGTTTTTAAAAGTATGAAGATCTGGAAACACTGACTCAAGTAATGACCACTTATGTCTGTGTATTTTTTTATACCGGATCTAAAAAGATTGTTTTGGTAAAGAGTGAGGAAAAACCACAAAGGTGGATTTTTTTTAAATAAATTTTCATATAAAAAGAAAAAGCAATGCGCAAAGTGTGGACGCAACTAATCGCTCCCTAATAAACCTAGTTTGAAAAAATCGATCAAAATTTGAGCAACACTGAATAAGTCAGTGCTAGAATTTCTCTTTTTTCGTTACAGACGTTTTCTATATTTGATGAAGCTCTCGACACAAGAACTATTTTCTTCAAATTTTGATTTTAGTCCTATAGCCATAACACAACTTGAGATTTAAAAAAGACCTAAACGCAGAGTTGTGTTTTTAAAACTGCAGCAAATATCTCAGTTAAATCATACTCCAAGAACACCAACCAACATCGAGTACGCGAAGTTCATTGAATGGAACCTAACTGTCGGTACTTCTTTTTAAATCGATTCGAGGAAAAATTGAAATCACTCGAACCCCCAAGCCCGCGATGGTTGCAATGGCAAATGGGTTCGCGCGCTCATCAGCAGCATTGTTGGCCTGGCTGCCGATCGTGCCGTCATGCGAATCAACGGCTCTCTCAACGTTGTTGTTGCTGCTGCTGCTGCCTCAACTATGCTTCAACTTCAACGACCCCCAACCCAACCCAACATCAACTCAACTCAAACGCAAACCCAAAGGCAGTGGAAAAAGGTTTGTTATTGTTTTAATGTTGGATGAAATAAGAAGAAAATATGGTGAAAGAGAAAAAATAGCGTAAATAACAGATGGTGTGTAACATTCTTCCTCTGCGCCTCACACACTCTTCTGCGTTTTGTTCTCTTTCTCGCTCTCTTTTATGCTTTTTGTATGATTACATTTTTCCTCTGAAATTCATCGACTTTTGTTGGGCCTGGCAAGCATATTCTCGACTGAGCAACTCTAAAGCACCAACAACAACATGGACGGCCAGCATACTTGCGCAGCATAAAATGCCCCGGCGCAACACACACTGTGAGTGGGAATGTAAAATATGCTGGATATGTTACAATAAGTGCATGAGAGTTGTTGAGTTTAAAATGCAAAAAAAAAGTTCAAAAAGAAAAGTTTTAAATTAATTTAGGTTTACTTTTTGAACAAAACGAATCAAAATCGATCAAAATTCTGTTCATTCCAATTTTATTCCATAACACCCCCAATGTTCTCGCATTACATGACCCTCTCGCTTGAATTCTCTCATTCTCCAGCAAGCTCCGGCGGGCTGAAAACCTCTCCCATCACACTGCTCTTCGTGTGTTGTTGTTGTTGTTGTTGTTGTTGTAAACGTTGCGATCTGCGCAGTACGCGCGCCGGCTGTGCAGCAACATAAGTGTTGGTTTGGTGCTGCAGTTTGTACAGAGATCGAGTACAAAAAGTGCATCCAAAGGGAGAGAGAGGACTATGACCGCCGGAGGAAAACAACGTACGATGTTGTGAAATAATGATGAAAACAGCAAACAGGTGAGTCGAGCAAAGTTTTTTTTATCATGAAAAAAAAGCTTTAACATGAATAAAAGATCTTAAATAACAAAAAAGTCTAAAAGTTTGAAGAATTGGCCACCCTGTCCTGTCTCAAGTTATGATCACTTAAGTGATATATAAATACTTGTTTGAACCCGGATGTGAAAACTATGTCCGGATCAATCTTCCGGCCTATCATGAGTAATCAAAAGATCTTCCAAACGGGTCCAAAAGTCTCTCAATCCTGTCTCAAGTTATAACCAAATGAGTGATATTTATGTACTTATTTGAATCCGGATCTCACTTATCTGTATGGCTACTTTCTGGATCAATCATCCTACTTTCAAAACCCCTTCCAAACGATTCGTGTCATATCTGGCAACCCTGTCTCAAGTTATGACCGCTTAAGTGATATTTATATATTTTTGAAGCCGAATCTTACTTATCTGCATGGAAACTATGTTCGGATCTATCATCCGACATATCGTTTGGTAGGTCAAATCAAAAGAACTTTAAAACGAGTCTTACACTTTAAAAATCTGGCAACCCAGTCTCAAATTATGACCACTTTTTGAGATCAGATATTAGGTTAACTTAGTTGAATCCATACAACAACAAAAATAATAGATTTCTGTGCATTTGGTTTCCTAAGAGCTGTTAATCCAGAACATTTTTTCCGGATTTTTTGTGTGATCCATGTTTAGTAGGGAATTGGGAAGGCACTAATCACAAAGGCGAAATATGTTATTTTTCCCCTGATTTCGATTATGGAAAATAGAACATAATCGATTTATTGAAAAGAAATCATTTGAAAGTCGTCGTGACCGTGCTATCTTGTCGCATGTTTATTTTGGGCCAAATTGAATTAAGGATGCCATCTCAAGCAGCCAGGAATGTAGCCAGAATTTTGGTTCGGGTGGGCTGGATGAAGAAATTTTCTTCTTCTTTTCTTCTTCTTCCCTCTCTCGCATATGTCTTCCAAAAATTTCGGCTACAGGCCTGTAAGCAGCAATCAATGTCTCACATTTTAACCTTTACAGATCTCCAAAATTCGATCTAAATCCTGAGATATTCAACAAAACCCCATGCAGAGTTGTCACTCTTCATATGAAAGATGCTTCGATCTGATCGTGGTATTTAGACACACCCTGAAACTTGTTGTAAGTGCGACAACTGGCCAAAGTGAGTATAGTCAAATGACGTTTTGTCACACGTATATGCCCGTATACTGTATACATTTTGAATTATAACTCGGGACTCTGGCAACTAATTTGATCCCAACTTCTAGACAATAAACAATATGGTCAACCAAACAAAACGAGTTAGTTATTGTTTACATTGCGTGATGTAGTTTATATTTGTTCAAAATCAAACATTTAAAACGCATTTTTCAAAACGTCAAAAACTAAAAGTGACAAGAAGACACGATCACGTCGAAATGTATAATTTGGTTCAACATTATCAATATTACTATTAATTTTTTTAAACGTTTAAAATTGTTAAAACATGATTACAACATATTTCAAATCACAAAATCAAATTATTCGCCCTACAGCATTGCCTTGGCGTTCTCAATTGCGAGATTCCTACTCGAAACTAAGGTGTCCGAAGACTTGATTGTTGAGGCAATTGCAAACCTCTTTTTACACCTCAGCTTCCATCCACCCCGGGATTCGAACTGACGACCTTTGGATTGTTAGTCCAACTGCCTACCAGCGACTCCACCCAGGGAGACGAATCCTACACCTAGACTGAGCTAACGACCTAACCTTTTTTTTAGGTTAGTCCGGCGCCAACATTTACTTCCCGTCCGACGGAAGGCATGATCAGACAAATCTCGTCTCGAAAAATGCCACCGTGAGGGGCATCACGCTTACCCCTAAACCACGGGTCCCGGCCCGTTACAAAATATTTGAAATTGTTAAAAATGGTTTAAAATGGTGTAAAAATGTTTAAAATTGTTTAAAATTGTTTAAAATTGTTTAAAATTGTTTAAAATTGTTTAACATTGTTTAAAATTGTTTAAAATTGTTTAAAATTGTTTAAAATTGTTTAAAATTGTTTAAAATTGTTTAAATTTGTTTAAAATCGTCTAAAATTGTTCAAAACTGTTTAAAATTGTTGAAAATTGTTTAAAGTTATTTAAAATTGTTTAAAATTGTTTAAAATTGTTTAAAATTGTTTAAAATTGTTAAAAATTGTTTAAAATTGTTTAAAATTGTTTAAAACTGTTTAAAATTGTTTAAAATTGTTTAAAGTTTCTTAAAATTGTTTAAAATTTCTTAATTTTTTTTATTTTTTTAAATTGCTTAAAATGGTTAGAAATTGTTCAAAAGTGTTCAAAATTGTTTAAAATCGTTTAAACTTGTTTAAAATTGTTTAAATTGTTTAACATTGTTCAAAACTGATTTAAATTGTTTTGAATGGCTTAAAATTGCTTATTTTTTAAATTGCTTAATATAGTTTAAAATTGTTCAAAAGTGTTCAAAATTGTTTAAAATTGTTTAAAATTGTTTAAAATTGTTTAAAATTGTTTAAAATTGTTTAAAATTGTTTAAAATTGTTTGAATTTTTTAAAATTGTTTAAAATTGTTAAAAATTGTTTAAAATTGTTTAAAGTTGTTTGAAATTGTTTAAAATTGCTTAAAATTGTTTAAAATTGTTTAAAATTGTTTAAAATTGTTTAAAATTATTTAAAAATGTTTAAAATTGTTTAAAATTGTTTAAATTTGTTTAAAATCGTCTAAAATTGTTCAAAACTGTTTAAAATTGTTGAAAATTGTTTAAAGTTATTTAAAATTGTTTAAAATTGTTTAAAATTGTCTAAAATTGTTTAAAATTGTTTAAAATTGTTAAAATTGTTTAAAATTGTTTAATATTGTTCAAAATTGTTTAAAATTGTTTAAAATTGCTTAAAATTGTTTAAAATTGTTTAAAATTGTTTAAAATTGTTTAAAATTGTTTGAAATTGTTTAAAATTGTAAAAAAAAATTAAATTGCTTAAAATTGTTTGAATTTGTTTAAAATAGTTTAAAGTTTTTTTTTTAAATAGTTGAAAGTTTTTTAAAATTGAGTTCGATTTGCGATGCCTTTTCGTCGGGTCGCAAAATTTTTCGCGTCCGTCGCAGTGTGTTTTTCGTTTTTTTTTCGCGTGCATGTGTGCGTGTGAGGTGCGACTGGCTTTGACTGTCCCGATGACAGTTAGCCAGTTCGATTTGCGATGCCTTTTCGTTGGGTCGCAAAATTTTTCGCGTCCGTCGCAGTGTGTTTTTCGTTTTTTTTCGCGTGCGTGTGTGCGTGTGAAGGTGCGGCTGGCTTTGACTGTCCCGATGACAGTCAGTTCGATTTGCGATGCCTTTTCGTTGGGTCGCAAAATTTTTCGCGTTCGTTGTCGATGTGCAACAACAACAACAAAACCCTATCATACCATTTCATCTCGATACATCGTAACTCGTCGTTCGCAAAGTTAATCAGTACCTCACTAAACATCAATCATTCAAAACTCGTGAAATCATCTCAAGTTAAAAATTACACTGTTTAACCCTTCAGTTTTAATTACAAATGATTTTGGTTCTATCTTTCCACAGCCGGCTGTCTAAGACTAGACCATTTCATTTAAAAAATTTAACAACAGATAAACGGGAAATGTCTCATCCGCAGCCTCCGATTGCTTGCCTTGAGAATAATACAAAATACCGTTCAACAAACACTATGATTTTGGGTCGCATCATCATCTTCTATGATGAATCCTGACCAAACACCCTATCCTACTAACAAGTTTTCAGGTTCCTGGCGCTCGTGGGGTGTAAGCACAGAGTAAATCAGCTGCCCTAGTAGCAACCTGCGCTAACTAACATTCCCGTCCCTTAAAATCGAGGTCTACAAACTGACATGGCGGGCGCCGTTGGTGGCCAATGACTGTTACCTATTCGCAACTGATCTAGCTTTAGCAATCATGGTGTTTTATCTTTTCAGCGCATTCATACATGCTGTTGATAAGGGAAACACCACTAGATCGTCGAAGCCTATAATCAGTAGTGCTGAAAGGATATTACGGTTCTGTTCAGCAACGGAGGGGCAACCATGGGTGATCTCTCATGCTCATGCTCATGCTCATAGTTGAAAGTTTTTTAAAATTGTTTAAAATTGTTTAGAATTGTTTAAAATTGTTTAAAATTGTTAAAAATTGTTTAAAATTGTTTAAAATTGTTTAAAATTGTTCAAAAATTGTTTAAAATTGTTTAAAATTGTTTAAAATTGTTTAAAATTGTTTAAAATTGTTTAAAATTGTTTAAAATTGTTTAAAATTGTTTAAAATTGTTTAAAATTGTTTAAAATTGTTTGAAATTGTTCAAAATTGTTCAAAATTGTTTAAAATTGTTTAAAATTGTTTAAAATTGTTTAAAATTGTTTAAAATTGTTTAAAATTGTTTAAAATTGTTTAAAATTGTTTAAAATTGTTAAAAATGGATTAAAATTGTTTAAAATTGTTTAAAATTGTTTAAAATTGTTTAAAATTGTTTAAAATTGTTTAAAATTGTTTAAAATTGTTCAAAATTGTTCAAAATTGTTTAAAATTGTTTAAACTTGTTTAAAATTGTTTGAATTGTTTAACATTGTTCAAAACTGATTTAAATTGTTTTGAATGGCTTAAAATTGCTTAAATTGCTTAATATAGTTTAAAATTGTTCAAAAGTGTTCAAAATTGTTTAAAATTGTTTAAAATTGTTCAAAATTGTTTAAAATTGTTTAAAATTGTTTAAAATTGTTTAAAATTGTTTAAAATTGTTTAAAATTGTTTAAAATTGTTTAAAATTGTTCAAAATTGTTTAAAATTGTTTAAAATTGTCTAAAATTGTTTAAAATTTGTAAAATTGTTTAAAATTGTTTAAAATTGTTTAAAATTGTTTAAAATTGTTTAAAATTGTTTAAAATTGTTTAAAATTGTTTAAAATTGTTGAAAATTGTTTAAAATTGTATAAAATTGTTTAAAGTTGTTTGAAATTGTTTAAAATTGTTTAAAATTGTTTAAAATTGTTTAAAATTGTTTAAAATTGTTTAAAATTGTTTAAAATTGTTTAAAATTGTTTAAAATTGTTTAAAATTGTTTAAAATTATTCAAAACTGTTTAAAATTGTTGAAAATTGTTTAAAATTGTTTAAAATTGTTTAAAATAGTTTAAAATTGTTTAAAATTGTTTAAAGTTGTTTAAAATTGTTTAAAATTGTTTAAAATTGTTTAAAATTGTTTGAAATTGTTTAAAATTGTTTAAAATTGTTTAAAATTGTTTAAAATTGTTTAAAATTGTTTTAAGTTGTTAAAAATTGTTTAAAATTGTTAAAAATTGATTAAAGTTGTTTAAAATTGTTTAAAATTGCTTAAAATTGTTTAAAATTGTAGAAAATTGTTTAAAACTGTTTAAACTTGTTTAAAATTCTTTAAAATTGATTAAAATTGTTCAAAAATTGATTGAAATTGTTTAAAACTTCTTAAAATTGTTGAAATTTTTTTAAATTGCCTTAAATGGTTAAAAATTGTTTCAAAACTTTTTGATTTTTTTTAATTATGAAATTGTTTAAAATTAGTTAGCTGTTAGTTTAAAATTAAAGCTATTGAAAATGTTTAAATAAAATGATAGAAATTGTTTAATTTTTTGTGGAATTGTTTAACATTGAATGAAACTTTATACAATTGTATAAATTTGAAATTATTCAAAATTTATTATTATTGTTTAAATCTGGTTTTTCATGTTCAAAATTTTTAATGGTTGATTAGCATTGTTAAATATTATATGATTTTTTTATTCAGTAAAAATTGTTTACATCTAGAAAATGTTTTACACTACATTATACCAAACGAATCCAACCACTTTCTTCGCCCATTTCACAAAGTACGAAACCGTTTGTATCCTGTCTCTTCGCACTGTTGAAACGTAGTTTATGATAGTTTTTTTTTGCTGTTGTCGTTGTTGCTGTTGTTGTTGTTGTGCTTCATTCGTCGCTCTCTCACTTTACCGTACTCATTTAGTATGCAATGTGAGTGTGTCTGTTTACACACCGCGTACAATGACTGCTGCAGCAAGACACACTTCATCCGCATAGATAGCTAGATGGATACACCACACGACTCTTTCGAGGGAGAGAACGTCCGATCACCGTGGTAAGATACACCCAAATGGACAGAGTGTGACAAAGAATGTCGCACATCAATTTTGGTTTTCGTGTTGTCTTTCAGGCGATTTTAGCGATGGTTTTATGGTAGGCTTTTAGTAAAAAAAATGTCAGAACGTCTGATAAACTTGCAATCGAAACATTAGCCCACAATTTGGGTGTAGGAAAAATGCTAGCAAAGTGCTTTGAACGGAGGAAAATGCGTAGTGCGAAGCACAGCGGAAAGTGAATCGTGAGCACGGCGACGCACTCTCATAGAAGAATAGCACGCAAGGGGAAAAAATGGATAAGTTACCACGATAGAAGAGAGAGAGAAAGGTAGAGAGAAGAGGAAGCAGAAATTGTAAAGTAGGGGTAAAAAAAACATGCACAAAAAGATAAAGAAGAGCTTATGCGAACAGTAGGTACAGTTTTTTTTTTCTTTCGTTGGATTCTTTTCCACTTGTCTCTGGCAGAGAGAAAGAGATTAGAAAGACCGTCCTAAAAAGTGGTGATATTTAAATATACGCTGAAATTGGAAGTTTAGAGGTTCAACACTCACCTTATCACACGCAGGAACGCTGATAAGTGTTACGCCTTATCGCACGAAATTGTGGGATTTTATCCAACGACGGCAGACACTTTCACCTTTTACTTGTTTTCTTTGTGTTTCGCGGGGCAGATGAACTTTGCTGATGGTGAAATTCGCCTCTGCTCTGACTTTACTTGCCGCACTTGAGCATGGTTCGAGTATTGGGGTATTGTTTCTTTTTTCACGATTCACACGCACTGGTTTCAGGTCGATATAAATATACACTCAACATTTGAACGGAACTAAAATAAATTATCCTACAACTATGGACACATATTGCTTTAAATAAGCGACAAAGCACGGAGTAAACCAAGTCCAAAAATTCGCAGTACGAGTTTCCCTAGGCTTTCCAAAGTCCATCAATTCGATGCACCGTCAAAGAATGGCTACAAAGTGCACCGTATGAAGGGTCCCCCGAAAAAAAACAACACAGCCGATCCCTTTTTCTCTTCGCTAGAGAGTTCGTAGTGTTCCTCGTCAATATTGCTTCTTTATCTACTTCTTTTTCTGGATACTCCACCCCGGGTTGTAATCCTCTTCCCTTGCTTCCCTACAAACACAGCCGCCGCATACATACAGACATAACAAACAAGAACCACAAAAAAGCGCCCCAGCACAGCACAGAGAGTAAGAGCCTCCGGAACGTCCGCCACGAGACGCGCGCAAAATAACCAAGGTGTCTGTTCAGGTCGAAACGAAAATAAATACTAACTCGGTTGTGGCCGCTGTCCCGATGCAGGACCGCTTTTCACCGATTCCGTCTTCCCACTGGCTTTACTTTCTCCCACAGTGCGGTGCTGCGATCTCACTCACACGAACCAGCTTTGTTTTGGTTCGCTCTTCTAGGGTTTCCCTGTGCCGCCTTCTTCTTCCCTCGGCGAAGGATCCATGGTTGGCCCGGTCGAGGGACATGTTTGGTGGTATTGGTGGTAGAGTGGAGACGGCAGGTTCCTCGTCAGGATACGTATGCACATCATAGGGAGACAGCATAAAGTGTGTGCCTCCCCTCCCTACATTATTCGCAGCATAACCCACTAGTAGTTCTGGCAGTGTTGGTGTAACTGCGGAGTAGCATTGCGTTACCGATCGTTTTAAAGCGTTCCAGGTTATCGCCAGACTTGACGTGCACGTTATGCTGCTGATACAGTGGAGTGGAAAAGTTTTTCAACGCCAACCAGAAAATGGTTAAATTTCTCCAACCAATAAGGCTGGTACAAATATTTTTAAAAGTTTTTGTCACCCCCCCCCCCCCCCTTTTCAAAATTGGCCCGAAAAATCAGGGGGCAAAATAGTAGTTTATGCAACAAGTTGCAAAAAGAGGATTTTTTCAGCACGAGTCGTACATTTATCCAACGAGGTTCACCGAGTTGGATAAATACGACGAGTGCTGAAAAAATCAAGTTTTGCAACGTGTTCCATACAACATTTTTTGCAATTTCAAAAAACACCCATTGAGTGAAATTTTAAGTCGAATTTTCATGTATTTTGTCAATAAATCGTTTAAATCAAAAAATGTTGAAAAGTGTTACTTTTCGAAACAAGTGCTGAAAAGTTCAACTTTTCAGCACCCATTTCAGTGCTGAAAAGTAGAACTTTTCAGCATTTATTTTGAAAAGTGTTGCTATTCGATTCTGTTATTTTTGGTACAGAAAAGTAGGCTATTTCGTCGTTCAAGAATGACAGGAAAAGTAAGTAGTTTCACGACGGAATTGCAAAAAAAAATATTTTTACAATAAACTTCAAAATTTCAATGAAAATTCAAGTGCAACCAGCTGAAATCAAATTAAAATACATTCTTCTGCGTTTAAAATCATTTTTAGCATGTTTGGGTTTATTAAAAAATCTTAAATTTTTTTGAAAATTTTCGATGCAAAATCTTTTTTTTCGATACAATTTTTATTTTTGTCAGATCTTAGATTTTTTGAAAACTAGAGATTGCAAAACAACTGAACTAGTGTAAAATGAATTTTAAAACACTTTTTTCATTTAAATGTGAAGACTATGGCTTGTTATTTAATTTTTATATTTTTTTATTTTTTTGCCCCCCCCCTTGACCTCGGCCAGGGCCGAGGGACAAAAACTTTTTTAAATATTTGCATCGGCCTAACCATGCGTCTCCATTACGTCATAACTGACTGACTGGGCTACAACACCTAATTTTGAATGCTTCTTAGTTTTGACACTAGTTGGTATTTGATATATTTTTAACATAAAGTTCCTTGAGCTTTGGATGAAATAACCAGTAGAGAAATGAAAATTAATCACTGAAAATCTTCTCATGTTTTTTGACTGATTAAAATTCCAGCTCAATTATCAGTCTCGATTTTTTTTGAAATTAAATATGTCTTTATTGAACTTTCTTATAATAATTACATTTAATTTACATTTTAGGTGGTATGGCTAAATGCTCTTCATCTTTGTTGTATTTTTCGTTTTATTATTAACTGTTCACATTCATTCATTTATTTCAAATTGTTTTACATTTTTGCATTTAATCAAATACATTTGGGTTAAAAAGAAAAAAAATCACTTTAACAACTAATCCTAACTTAAAACTAAAAAAGTAAATTCATTGAAATATTCAAAATCATTAGAACGAGTAAACTACGAACTGTATTTTAAGATGAATGCTCCTAGCGTTCTTACTTGTTCCTGGCGAGTTTTGCACCCACGCAGTGTTGTTGTCATCTCAATGAAAATGTTCAGAAGTTCTTGTGGTGAAAACAGGTCTGCCTACTGCCTTCATCCGTTGATGTTGGTTGGGTTTTCCTCGGTTGATGACTGAAGCCAGGAGGTGTTGTATGCTCTGCAACTTTTTGCCGCTGATTCAACGGCAACGGCTGCAGATTTGGAACCACTCGAACAGATCCCACTCCTGGTGACGCCAAAGCAGGAAAGTCCACGTCCGTGAATGCTGGTGGTGTTTTGCGGCGATTTGGTTGGTGCCTCGTCGTCGCTTGCCGCCGAATTTTTACAAACTCAGCTCGTTTTGGGCAGCTTCGATTCTTAGTCCAATGGTCGCCGCCGCAATTGAAGCATTTGGCTTCGATGTTCTCGTTGATTGTGTTGCAAGCTTGAGTTTTGTGCTCACCTCCGCAGGTTGCACAACGACTCTTGATGAAACAGTTCCTTCCACCATGTCCAAACTGCAAACAGTTCGAACACTGTGTCACGTCACGGTGCACTGGACGATAACGTTCCCAAGACACGATGATGTTGAAAATTGCCCGAACTGCCTTCAGCTCAGACGGCGTTGTCGATCCTTTCTCGAAATGAACCAGGTACAGTTGATCACGATACTTGATGTCCTTGTTGTGTCTCGTCATCTTGAAGACTTCGATCACGTTCAACTTAAGAGTTTTGAGCTCTTCTTTCAGCACACTCACATCCATGTCGTGCAGCCCTCGGAGGACCTGTTTCATGGGGCGTTTACCTGGTCATGGCTGTAGTATTCAATCTTTGTGTTATTCAGGAAATCCCGAACGTAGTTGTAATCCTTTCTGGTAGGTAGCAGAATTTTGAGTCCATTAGCACACAAGCGGATGGAGCCACTTTCGCACCGAATCCGATGACGATGTTTTCACAAAAATGGGTGGCAACTTTTCCTGTCGTTCAAGTTCCTCCTTCTCGCTCACTTCCACAGGGAGGGTAGCGAACTGGTTTCCAGACGAATTTTGAGCGTCCTTGCTCAAACTGCCTGGCTTTGCGCAGGTAGCACTTCGGCATTCTTTAACTTCTTCAAATCTGCCGATCCTGCTGGCGAGGACCGCCTCTTTTTCTTGCCGTGAGGCATTTTTTGTACTTATTAGCACTTATTCGGTGTTGGAGGGACGCACGTCTGACTCGTTGCTCTGTCAATCGCAGACTCAATCAGCCTCGATGATTTTTCCCCGATCTAATTTTTGAATAGAGCACGAATGTTTTTATGAATTTCAATTCAAAAAAAGTATAGTAAATGCAACGTGTTGCTGTTTGCAAAAGAAAAAGATTTATTTTTTCAGTTGAATCGAATGAATACGGTGGATATTGGATTTGAAACAAGCTGCATTTCATGGAGGCGCTTGGTTTTTTAGAACTTTTCCACATCATTTTTATGCGGTATTTCAGTGATTATATGGCCGATAATGAATTGAATTAACGCATCAATCAAGCAAATTATTACCATTCCGGCCTGAATGATAATCCAAAATTTGGCAGATATTCTATCAGTGATATTTGAAGTTTTCAAAAACGCTGAGACGCTGCTTATCTGAAGATTCGTTGACATATTTCATTGTTCAAGATGTTTAGAATAGAATATATAAATTATATAAAGGGATTGTCAGGGGTTAATAAAAAACGGTGCTTGGCTCTAACTAATCATTTTCATTCATTGTTTTACTTAAACTGAACAACATTTTGAATAATTTCTATAATATAAAAACGAATCGATCTTCACTCTTAATTTCAAGTTATCGCAGTTTTAGAGAAAAAGTTGTATTATTCAAGTTTTTGACAGTTATTCGTTTCTGCACGCGTTGCGGCAGAAACCCCAGATTTTTGTTAAAATAATTTTATCATCTTGAAAATTAATCAATAATAAATTTCTAGTAAATTATTGTAATATGATTATGGCAGAAGATTTCAAAATTATTTATTGATATGTAAAAACATAGAAAAATCACATATTCTAAGTTTAATATTGTTTAATGCCAGATTTTTTGGGTTGATGTAAATTTATGACAAATTGTACAAAGAAATGATTTTTATTCAGTCTTTTTGGTACTTGGCAGCAGGCTTGGCCGAATGGTTAAGCTGTCCGCTTAGTAAGCGGAAAATCATTGGTTCAATTCCCATATGCTCCAACCTTCCATCGGATGGGGAAGTAAAACGTCGGTCCTGGCCTTGGATGTTGTTAGGCTGTTAAGTCATTCCAAGTATAGGAGTCGTCTCCCTGTGGTATCGCTGGCGGCGGTTGGACTCGCAGTCCAAAGGTAGTCAGTTCTAACCCTGGAGTGGAAGGTTCCTTAGAGTAAAAAAAAAGATTTGTGTGCTCTCCCGGTTCAAGCCTTTGGACTCCTAAGTTCGAGCAGAAAGCTTGCAACAGAGACCACAAAAGTCCCGGGGGTCGTCAAAGTGGATGGCTCGATTTTTTTTGTTTTGATTGGTACATACAGCTTTGACTTTAGAGTTATTTTAAAGAATGATTAAAATCTGGTAAATCTGGCTTCAAAAACTTTGTGTTTGAGGTCTAATATTGGTAGTTATAATACGTCATTCAGAGACTCTCAAAGTACAGTTTAATATATATTTTTGAAGCAATATCCTAAAATACATTTTTTAAAGTTTATAGTAATTAAATGTAAAAAAAACCTTCTGAAACACGGCATATAACAAATCATATTTACATATTATTAAAATTTACTTGAGCCACCATGCGACTCCTCCAATGCTACATTATATGGGAAAACACGTCTTTTTCTAAATAACGCAGTTTTCACCGATAGAATAATTTGAATCGTACATATTCTTAATCAGGAAGGTGAAACATAACATTCTACGTATTCAGCAGTTATGGAACGTTAAAGAAACAAAATAAAAGTGCTTCAATTTGGCTCAAAATTGGAGTGGGGGTTCTTTAGCCGCAATAATTATATCCGTTTATTTTTTTAACATTAGGGTGACCTACGCCGTGTTAGGGTGGTCTGAAAAATGGCAATTTTCAGAAAAAACACATTTTCGAAATCATAACTTCGCTCTATTTTAACCGATTTTAGTTGTCTTGGGTGCAAATGAAAGGTGCCAAATTTGATTTTCAAGAATTGTTTGAAGTAATTGAAATACACTTGAAATTGAATTGAAGCCACTCGGTACTCTAACTTTATTTCAAGAAAAAAATATTTTAGACATGAAAAACTGCAAGAGTGATTGAAATAATTTGCACAAAAGTGTACTTAAAATGTGTATATTTTCCCAATTCATCCAAATTAAAAATCAAGGCAATGAAACATGATGGCAACAAAATTATTATACAATCAAATATTTTATTAATCAACTTAAAAAATGCAATAAAAACAACGAAACCGACAACAATAAAATAGAAGTGCTTTTGTTCTTGCTTCAATCCCACAGTGGAAAATACGAATCACTATCATCTATTTCAGATTTGATCTCCAGCAATGGTTCATCGTCTGCATGATTTTCAAACGTTTCCTCATGATTTGGCATTTCGGTAGGAGGCAACATGACCAGTGTTGGATCACTACCATCGGGCAGACACCGCTCCGGATGTTTGTAACGAATGTGTTGCCACAGATACTTCCGGTGGACAAAGTTTCGATTGCACTCCTTACATTCGAACGTTTCCCGCGGTGGAGCTGGCTTTCTGACTCCGTTCTCGTAATGATATCTGCCCTTGTGGATGTGTTTGCCCTTTTCGTTGATGAATCGAGCGTCGCAAAATTCGCAAACAAATGGCAACATGTCGTAGTGTGACTTGAGGTGAAAGTGCAACGACGGCCCGTGCTTGAACGATTTCGGGCAGTAGGAACATTTGAAGAGGTTATCGCTGGTGGATTGAATGCTGGGGGGCAACGGCGGAGGATTTTGGTAGGCTCTTAGCTGACCCAAACTCGTTCTCTTGCGTTTGTTCGGATTATTGGCTGGGGTTATTGTGGCCCCTGTCACCAACTCTGGATGATGCTTTTCGAAATGTTTTTGTAAGTTTGTATCATACCTATACGATACATAGCATAGAGGACAAATGAACTCATGTTCCAATGAAGATCTGTTGATGTCGTTATGCGTAGGCGTGGAATTTTCAGCATATTCATTAGAATGGTTCAGGCTTTGCACGAATCTTAGCAAAGAAGTGTCATTATCTTGCTGGGTCTCTTCGGGTGTCTCGAATGATGACGAAACATATTCTCGTTCCTCAAACTCGCCTTGGCCACCAAATGGCAACAGATTCTCGCGTACAATGGCATCATGTTCACAGCTACGTTGTCGAAACAACTGGAAATCCTCCAAAGCCACAGCACATCGCCAGCAAATCGAACAGGCAGTGTCTGCCCCATTGTCTATTTGAATGCCCACCAGGTCTGTGATAAGATCCAGAAGCATGTGCCGGGGAGGTTCCCCACTGGGGAAAAGTGGAACCAAGTTGCGGTCTGAGAAACAAAATCGACAGTAACTACTCGGATCGTTGCTGGGTCTGAGGGAAAGATGGGGAATGTATTTGACTGAAAATTACTTTATTTTACAACTCACAGTTTATTCCTAGTTTGATTCATTTTAAATACCGAAGGGGGATGTGATGTGACTCAAACTTGTTTATCTACAACTCGAGATAACATATGAGATGACAGATTGATTTTCATACACAGTCCAATATGTTATACAGATGTTATTAACCGTTACACTGGCAGATGTTATTAACCGTTACACTGGCGTTATCAGTTATTTTTAGACTATCCAGGTATTTAAGCACGGAGTACGTAATAAAGTATGTCCTCATAAAATGTCAAAATCGCGTGATGTTACGAGCTTTATACTGCCGCATAATTGTCCCGTGGGTTCCTATTCGCCCTATGTGTCCCTAATCGCCCCAGTTATCAGTATATCACCTTTATTTGTGATTCTCTTGCTATACAACAGGTAAACAAGACATAATGCTTAGTAAAACTAATGATTCCGTGTAAGAAAATACTTGGTGGGACAATTATGCGTAGAAGTTTAACGATGGGACAAACAGACAGAGTTTCCGAACAAACTACCAGATTTTATGTGTTTTTCTTAAAGTGCACATAAACTAGACTTAAAAATGTCATAAAGTCAAAATCGTCCAAAACTGACATGGGACAATTATGCGTAGAACGGCAGTATACGCGCCGACTTTATCGCAATGAATTTCGCCGAAAACTCTAGATTTCTGGGAATTTTGAAGTTGAAATAGCAAAGCATGGTTCATGCGTATCCGCTTACATTTTGATCTGTCCGTATCCTTCGCAATTATATGTCGACAATAGTACAACAGACTAGTTCTGTAGTTGTCACTCGTGTCTTTTATCAATTGGGTACTAAAGGCCTATGCCAATTTTTATGTACAACGGTAAAAAACACGATTAAAAACCATTTCTGATCACTTTTTTTCATTTTAATGCAAATTTTTTTTGACAAGACAACATTTTTTCGATGGATCAACTATGGTCCCCTTGGAACGACCTGTCAAGTAGGAGCTTTTCTGTCAAGAAGGACCGCGAGGTTAATTTTTCAAAATTGATTTAAAAATCCATTTTAAGCTCTTTATAGTCGTACAAAGGGTCATTGTATTCAGAAAAATAAGCTTTATCGCTGTGAACAATAATATCAGCAATCTAAGCTTCGTTTTAGGACCCAATTGCTGTCAACTTCAAAAAAATATCTATTGATTTGAATTTAAATGCTCATAGGAAAAAGACCACAACTTCTTATGAAAACACGAGGTACAAAAATTTAGAAAAATATTGTTTATTTAACTTTTACAGCAATTTCGAATTTTAACAAATAAAGCACGAATGAATTACCCACTATTCCTGCAACTGAACATCCTCAATCTCAGTTTTAATCTCCACCGGCAATATTTCCTCTCCAACGTACTCCACCCCACCGAGGATCGGCGGCTCGTCTGAACCGGATTCAGAATCACGTTCATCACCGCTAACCTCTCTATCCGAGTCATACACAAGCAGATGCACAACTTCAACGTGTTCCTTCAGGCTGCGTCGATATTTGAAAAATCTCGGACAATGCTCACACTTGAACCGCGCCATATCCGGTTTCTCCACTGCTGCGGGGTTATGAAATTTGCCTCTGTGAACCAACAATCCCTGGGCAACCGCAAAACGGGCGTCGCAAAGTTCACAAGAAAAAGGCAAAATGTCGTAATGTGACTGAAAGTGAGTGTTCAAAGATGGCCTGTGTTTGAACGATTTTGGACAAAATGCGCATTTGAAGTTGCCGGAAATGGACCGTTTCTTAGGCTTGCTGGTGGAACTGACGGGATGTTGGTGGTGGTGAATCCTGTGGCGCGCAAGAACGGTTGCTTTGGAGAAGCTTGCCCCACACTCTTTACAAGCAAATTTCCTTTTTCCGGTGTGTGATTCCATGTGGCGCTCCAAGTGGCCCTTTCGCTTGAACTGGGATGGACACAAAGGACAGTGAAACGGTCGTCCCTGAACAGTGTGTTGCTCCTGAAATTGTGGATAATATCAAGCAACGTTTAGAATAAAATTAAATTTGAGATCTTTGTACCTTTAAATGTATTCGCATTGCAGAAGTCGTTCCAAATTCAGCATTACACACTTTGCATATAACAATCTGGATCTTATCATTTGAATCTTTGCGCTTGGCTTTAACTTTATCCGGCGTCTCTATGCTTTTCCCATTGCTGCTGGCACGTGTACTAACCCTTTCAGAAGACTCACTTGGTTCAAGCTGAACCGCAGCTGGATCGACCAACAAAACTTCCGATTCGACGGGCTCATTTTTGATGGCAATAATCTCGAACGCATTTGCCTTCCTATTATTTCGAATGATCGCATCGTGATCCAGACTGCGCTGTCGCAGCAACTGGAAGTCCTCCAAGGCAACCGCACATCGCCAACAGATCGAGCTGCATCCGTCCTTTGCCGGTCCAATCTGAATCCCGATGAGCAGTGATATTTGCTCCACCAGCAAATGTTCCGGTCCGCTGTGGCCTGGGAATAATGCAACCAGGTTTTTGTCCGCGAAACACAATCGACAGTATTTAGCTGGGTTATCGCTGGGACTGAAAAAGTTTATGTGAAGTTAGTTATTATGATTTGTTAAAATCAAATTGGATATAATAATACTAACATTACTTTGATTACACTATCCATCGCTGCAGATTCCATCAAAGCTTGTTCTTATCTTGAGTGCGTACAACTTACTGACACTTCAATGTAAACAACCTTCACAGTTTTTACCCTGGTATGAAGCATCAGTAACGGTGCTTCACATTGAACGTGCCCAAGATGTCTGTAATTATGTTGCCAATCGTCAGCATATTGCTATACGTTGCTCATTATGCTGTAATCGGAAACAAAACTGTAAAGATTTTTTTTTAATTTTTGTAGCTTAAAAATAAAAAAAGGGTGCCGTATATATGAATAGGGACAGCAGTTTTTAGAGCACTTAAAGCTTTTATATTTGGAAATGGATGTACACATCTTTTTGGTCTGAGTCTGTTCTAACCAAAACCAACCAGAAAAATTAAAAAAATTGTGCTCCAACATGGTTAAAACTGCTGTCCCAATTCGCTCCATGTGTCCCGATTGACCCCAGTTTACGGCATGTTAATTTATATGTTTTGAATATTTTATAAAATCTTAGCTGTTCCTAATTTGTAGAGTTTGTGCAAGTAGCCAGATCAAAAAACAAAATCCTATTCAGATAACGCAGTAGTCCAGGAAGATATCAATTTACTTCTCTTTATGAAATGTGGGCTGAATAAACACACATTAAAAGAGGGAAATTTACTATTTGAGTTGTAATATAATACATTTTTTCTAATACAGTAAAACCTCGCATATCCCGAGCATGGGTAAATAACAAGGGAAATGCGTAATAATACCTTTTTCTGGTATCAATACTAAATTTTGGTATTCCTGGACCCTTTAAAATTTGTCTTAAGGATTATGCAAGAGCAAAATGTGGTATCATACCAATTTAAGGTATTGTTTTGATATTGCAAAACTGCAGAATTTGTCAATGATCGAACACCTCATTTTGGTATTCTTTTGGTATTACAGTATTTTATCAAATTCCTCTGCAACTATGGGAAAATTTTGACCAATTTTGACAAAATAATTAATTTTGCGCTAAAATGATGTCTGAAAGCAAATGCTTTCATTCAAAACCGGAAATTTCAAACTTTATTTTAAACATTTTTGATATACCCCCTATAGAAATGACTTGAAATTGTGGAAAATTTTCTAAGTCAGGATGGCACATTTTGGTATTATTTTGGTATTAAAGTGTTTTATCAAATTCCTCTGAAACTATGGGAAAATTTTGACCAATTTTGACAAAATAATTGATTTTGCGCTAAAATCATGTCTCAAAGCGAATGCTTTCATTCAAAACCGGAAATTTCAAACTTTATTTTAAACATTTTTGATATACCCCCTATAGAAATGACTTGAAATTGTGGAAAATTTTCAAAGTCAGGATGGCACATTTTGGTATTATTTTGGTATTAAAGTGTTTTATCAAATTCCTCTGAAACTATGAGAAAATTTTGACCAATTTTGACAAAATAATTAATTTTGCGCTAAAATCATGTCTCAAAGCGAATGCTTTCATTCAAAACCGGAAATTTCAAACTTGATTTTAAACATTTTTGATATACCCCCTACAGAAATGACTTGAAATTGTGAAAAATTTTCTAAGTCAGGATGGCACATTTTGGTATTATTTTGGTATTAAAGTGTTTTATCAAATTCCTCTGAAACTATGGGAAAATTTTAACCAATTTTGACAAAATAATTAATTTTGCGTTAAAATCCTGTCTCAAAGCGAATGCTTTCATTCAAAACCGGAAATTTCAAACTTGATTTTAAACATGTTTGATATACCCCCTACAGAAATGACTTGAAATTGTGGAAAATTTTCTAAGTCTGGATGGCACATTTTGGTATTATTTGAATATTGAAAGGTTTCATCAATTTTCTCTGAAACTTTGGGAAATTTGTTAAAAATTTTTTACGAGTTAATTAATTTTGCGCTAAAATGACTTGAAACCCAAAAATGTTAAAGATGATTTTAAAAATTGTTGTGATATATCCACTAATATTTTTTTCAAAAACGTTGAAATATCTCTAAGTCGTCTAATATCGACAGATTAATGAATTTTGGTGAATTTCAATTCAGTTTCATTTTAATAATACTTATTTTTCAATCTTGTTATTTTACAGAAGCTTCAAGAACTTCAAGCACAGGCCGTTCACCAATGACAAATGCATTCGGTGTGGTGAAGAATATCACTAATAACAACATGGAATCATCAGGTGAGTAGATTTGGCATATGGATTTGCATATGAATAATTTCCGTTTTTTCACTGACTGCAACTGCTGCACTAAAAATGGTATAAAAATACCAAATTTTGGTATTACTTGTTCAAATACCAGCGACCATAATGTGCTCTTGGTTGCCCAGTAATAGATGGTAAAATACCATGAAATCATACCAAAATCATGTATGTAGAAGACCACAGGAATACCAAAAAATGATTTTCCAAGGGCGCGGGAATACCTAAAATTAAAACCATGGCAATACCAAGTTTTGGTATTCAAGCAATGTTCAAAAATCCAGTAGGCCTCAACTTGGTATTGAAATGGTTTTATTTTGAGGTATTATTTTACCCTTGGAATAACATGGTTTGGTATTGTTGTGCCCTTACACATACAAGATTTTGGTATGATTTCATGGTATTTTACCATCTATTACTGGGCAACCAAGGGCACATTTTGGTCGCTGTTATTTGCCCAAGTAATACCAAATTTTGGTATTCCCGTGTTATTTACCCCTGCTCGGGTAGTGCGCAGGCATTACGCTTTCCATGTGTCCCGATTGACCCCAGTTTACGGTATCAGAAATTCAAAATTGTTGCAAAATAGCCTGCTGTAATAGTATTTGGCACAATAACAACATTTCTTCGCTTGTGTGCTATCTTGTGACATTTCCTATCTTTTTACAGCAGACGTGTCACAAGATAGAAGAATTAGAAGAATTCACTCAAATCGATCAGATTGCGTACTTTTATTAGGGGTACGCTGCCGTTCTACGGGGTGGGTCTCGTGGCGCAGGGGTAGCGGCTTCGGCTGCCGATCCCGATGATGCTATGAGACGCGGGTTCGATTCCCGCCTTATCCACTGAGCTTCTATCGGATGGTGAAGTAAAACGTCAGTCCCGGTTTCTCCTGTCTCGTCAGAGGCGCTGGAGCAGAAATCCCACGTTAGAGGAAGGCCATGCCCCGGGGGGCGTAGTGCCAATAGTTTCGTTTGCCGTTCTACGCATAATTGTCCCATGTCTGTTTTTGACGATTTTGACTTTATGCCATTTTTAAGTTTAGTCTGATGTGTACTTTAAGAAAAACACATAAAATCTGGTACTTTGTTCGGAAACTCATCAAAAACAACACCAAGTCTGTTTGTCCCATCGTTGAACTTCTACGCATAATTGTCCCACCAAGTATTTTCTTACACGGAATTATTAGTTTTACTAAGCATTATGCCTTGTTTACCTGTTGTATAGCAAGAGGATCACAAATAAGGGTGATAAACTGCTAACTGGGGCGATTAGGGACACATAGGGCGAATAGGAACCCACGGGACAATTATGCGTAGAAACACAGAAATCGGTCGAAAAATTTCAATCGCGTTTTTCTCAGTTGCATCTTTTTGAACATGGGACAATTATGCGTAGAACGGCAGTACGGTACGGACAATTATGTGACCTAATAATTACATTTAAAAAACATGCTGAATATGATTATCAACTCAGAAAACCGCATTTCAATAGTTTTTAGTTTATTTGAAATCTCCTTCCATTAAATGTTGTTTTTGTAAGAAATATATTTTTTGTCCCCTGATTTTCCGGCAGATTTTGAAGGGGAGCGACATAACATCAATTGATTAAATTCATTTTGTTCAAGCTTGTGCAAATTGTTGCTGCACAAAATTTGGATATTTTTGATTGTGAAGTGTTCCAGGTTTTTATGGTAGGTAGCTAGAACCCATTTGTGGCGCACGTTTGCAACATGTTCAACGGATTCTATTTAAACATCTGACTTATGAAAAAAATCAAATTATTCGCTCTACAGCATTGCCTTGTTGTTCTCAATTGCGAGATTCCCAATCAAAACTAGGTGTTCGAAGGCTTGATGATTAGGCAATTGCAAACCTCTTTTTACACCTTAGCTTCCATCCACCCCGGGATTTGAACTGACAACCTTTGGATTGTTAGTCCAACTGCCTACCAGTGACTCCACCGAGACAGGACCCTGGGAGACGGTTCCTACACCTGGACTGAGCTAACGACCTAACCTCTAGGTTAGACCGGGGCCAACATTTACTTCCCCGTCCAACGGAAAGCGTGATCAGACAAATCTCGTCTCGAAAAATGGCACCGGGACCTTCTGAGATCGAACTCAGGCCGGGTGAGAGGCAACCTCGCTTACCCCTACACCACGAGTTCCGGCTAATCTTACTTATATTTTCTTTATAAATTTTATGGATTTCTTATGTGATAGGTTTTAGTGGAAAAGTATTCTGTGTCTGTTACGTATACGAGTCGAATGAAAATTGTTCACTTTTTTATTAAATGCGTTGTTCCGATGATAAGAAACACCTTATGTTTGATAGTTTTAAATACACTTTTTTATTCATCAGGTTGTTTTTCCTGCAACTGAGTGTCCTCAATCTCCGTTTTAAATTCTAAGGGTAGTTCATCCTGTGACGTTATTTCAGAAATTTCAAGATAATTTGATTCATTGTTCTCAAGATCTGGCACAATCACCCTATGAACAGCTTCCATGTGCTCCTTGAGGTGTTTAAATTTGTTAAATTTTCTCGGACATAATTCACAATCCAACTTTGGCCCGGAAGGCATCACCTTCATCTTGGGTGGCACGTTGGCGTTATACTGGCTGGATACTTCCGGATGGAATTTACTCATGTGAATCGTCAACCCCAACATTTGTGCAAATCGAGCATCACAAAGGTGACAAACATGTGGCAAACTATCCTTGTGGGACTTAATATGTGTGTTCAGAAGCTGGTCGCTATCAAACTTTTCCGTACAGAAAGGACACTTCATGGTGTGATTGGGAGCCCTTTCGGAAGCTGGTTTCTTTGTAGAATAGGGAACGTTTTCATGCTTGCTTTGCATGTGGCGATCCAGTGTTTTTGCCCTGGCGAAGCTTGCATCGCAAACATTGCAAGCATACCTTTTAATTCCGGTGTGCGTTTCCAGGTGACGTTCCAAGTGTCCCTTACGCTTAAAGTGCGCCGGACAAAGCGCGCATGGAAACGGCCGTATTCCATTCGAGTGTTGTTCCTGAAAAAATGAACCATTTAGAATTTTCGGAAATTATTAGTTTGTTGTTTTATGATAAAATATACCTTACAATGGAGGTTCAATGATGCCCGTGTTTTAAACTCAATTGAACAAAAGTTACATGTGGGTACGTCGTTATTCGTTACACCTTCGTAGCATATATCATTAGAATCACTGTTCTGGTTGTTGTATGTAGCTGCCACTTCCACACCCTTCTCAATACCATTGACCCATGAACTCGACGTTGCTGTTGGTTCAAACTGATCGACGAACATAACTTCCGGTTCGTCATGTTCCTCTTTAACAGGTACTATCTCGAACGCGTGTCCCTTTCGGCTGTTCCGAATGATTGCATCATGATCCAGGCTGCGCTGGCGAAGCAACTGGAAGTCCTCCAGAACCACTGCACAGCGCCAACAGATTGAACATGAGTCATCCATTTCCGGTTCGATTTGAATCCCAATGCATTGCGATATTTGTTGCACCAACGAGTGTTTGGATCCATCACGGTCGGGTCCTGGGAATAACGGTATCAGGTTTTTCTCCACAAAGCACAATCGACAGTAAGTGGCGGGATTGTCACTTGGGCTGGAAATGGGTTGAATCATTTTAAAAACATAAATCAAAAGTAAATGATCTCATCTTCACTTACAGCATACTGACTACGCTCTCCATTTAGCTACGAGCATGAAATTCCTTTAAATCGACAGAAAATGACACCAAACATGAACACACAATTTTATAAACAAAATCAAGGCTCGAATGCATCTAATGAAAAGTGTGAAGCACAAATAACGATGCTTCACACCTGATTTGTCTGCGACAAATTCTCTGCACGGACACTTATTTTACTGTACGAGTTCCATTCAAAATGGAACCTGAACCTGATTGTAATGTTGGTGAAATCTAGCAAAACATTGTAAAAAGGCCGAAGCCGAAGTGTAAACAAAGAGTCTATCCTGCTCACGTCAGTTGATGTTTACACGAGGAACGAGCCCTATGACAATATTTTGCTAGAAATATTGATAATGTTCCTCTCGATTTGGAGACGCTGCAATCTAGCAAAACATTGTAAACAGGCCAATGTCGAAGTGTAAACAAAGAGTCTGATGTGAGCATGATAAACTTTTTGTTTACACTTCGACATTGGCCCGTTTACATTTTTTTGCCTGAAATAGAATTTGATATGAAGTTTTTTTTCATTATTCAAAGTCTTCAATCGAGCTACAACGTCTCCACTGCATTATTTCGGCTTTTTTCAAGAATGTAACTGAAATTCCAATGTTATGTATGCAATGCATACTATGCATTTGTTCATGCTACCTAAATTTTTATAAAACTTATTCATGTGTACTTAATCCAAATCATTAAAAATATATTTTGCAATATTCTTCTAGTTTATCTTTTTTCAAAAAGACAATCTTAAATAGGAAATTAGTTTTTCAAAGAGTTTTAAAAAATTGGCTACACTCTTCATTGCATCGATTCAGACCACCGCACTATGAGTAATCCGCCTGTAAGAACTGAGAGACTTCATCTCCAGGCAAGCAACGAACCAAAAAAAATGCTCGTCATTTTCTCAACTCTATCTTTCGCCTTTTGTGGTTCTATCTCTTCCTTTACAAAGTGTTAAAATGATCTAGCCCTGTCCTAAACCGGTTCCTCATGCTCAGCTCCTCTCCTTCATTCTCCACTGTTTCGGTTGAAGTTCTTTCTGAGATCTTCAGCGAGTCCGTCCACCAGTAAGCTGATCACCGTTGAAGAGTAAATTGACTGCGATTCGATGGCAGAAATGGAAGACGAATACACTATCCTTGAGGAGATTCCAGTAACACCGCTCGTTTTCCCCAACAACACGAGTGATCAGGGAAAACTCCCGTTTGAACTGGACATTAGCGAAGTGATTCGCAACAACTTCGTGTTCAAGGTTCACTCCCTGGTTTATACGTGCAGAACCTGCGACAGAAAGTTCAACAATACCGGTAACTTCGAAAAGCACCTGCAAAGCCACAAAACCCAAGAAAAGACGCACGTTTGCGATATCTGCAACAAAGAGTTCAAATCGGTCGCCAAGTTAGAGAAACACAAGGAATCAGATCATGTGGTGCCCTGCAAAGACTGCCGGCAATCATTCCGGAACGCTGCCCAGCTTGCGAACCACCGGAGAACGAGCCACAAAGAGGATCGCCCGTTTCAGTGTGATCAGTGCGGGAAAGGTATGAAAACATCTTGGATGCTTAAACAACATCTTCTCACCCACCAAGCTGCTGCTCATCGTTGTGAGTTCTGCTCAAAGGCGTACAAGAGGAAAGACGATCTTCTCAAGCACTATGAAACGCATTGAAGGTGTACAAAACTTTTGCATATTCTGGGATTCAGATAACATAAAAAATCTTATAAAATGTATTAAAGCTGCTCAATAAACAAAATAAAGCTCTGTAAGATATCTGTACTATTTTTCTTTCGCAAAAAAAATGCCTACTAAAAAAATAAAATATATGTAAATAACGTAAATATGTGAGCATCACAAAAAATTCTTTCCATTTCCAATTATTAAATGTGGTTTAATTACAAAATAGACACTGTATTACTCAATTCTTGCTTAAAAGCTTAGTTGAAAGTTTTAGAAAAAGCTCAGGATGAGCTGGTGATTTTTTTGTTTATAGCTGAAAGTTTTCGAACAAACGGGACAGATCTATGTGGATATTTGTGGATGTTTGTGTTTACGATGTTGGATGTTTCGATTGAATTTGAGTCTTAATCATGGGCATATTAGCCTGTCCCATTTTGAGGTAATGTCGAGGAATTCTAGGTGCTCACTTCTTAAATTATAGAATGATGTTAGGAACAATCTTTTCTTAGACAAGAAAAAATAATAAAATACTTTCTCTCACCCCATCTTCAATTTACTAAAAAAATCCTTTGTTTTCTAAAATCGCTCGGAATCAAAACACAAACTGTTTCATTTAGTATTGTGCTCAAATGATAGGCTTTCATGCACTATCAATACTTGACCAAAATTTAAGTTTTCGGCTTCTCCCAGGCACGCACATAAAAAAAAATCTCAGAATTCACAATCAAGGCCTACTAACTACACGACATTGCAAGCATATGTCTTAAAGGCCAAAATATGCTTTCTTCTAGTTATTTGGCCGCTGAATTGGAAGCTAGAATCTCATTTCATGTAAACAGTTATGATTTGGAGCTACGCCCTTTTGGAATGTTATTTGTGGGTATTTATTAGCTGCAATTTAAATTGCTAGCAACTTCGGTCATATCTCGGTCCACTTTGATTGATGTTTTACTCACAGAACTCTTTATGATTAACGTTTTCTCACGTTCTGATTATCTTAATAATATAGAATGATCGCTTTTTGTAATTTGGCGAATGTAGCTAATGAAGATAATCTGATGCGGTCAAATAAAATAAATAAATTGGGGTGTTACGGCCATTTAATGTTTTCAATTGCGCAATACAGGTAAAAACAAATTTTAATATAAATTTGAATCACTGAAATGGATTCTACGTCCAATTTCACTCAAAATTGTGTCTATGACCAAAAAGTACGCTCAAAAATCGCCATAAAGTCGATTTTTTTGGGAGGTACAAATGTTGAGGGGGTGATCCGATTTGGATAAAATTCGGGATTCTTGCATGTTTTGATAGTATCAACAGTCCTGCCAAATTATGGTAATTTTCAAATTTGCATTTTTTTCTTGCCCACCTCAGATGGAATGCTCCATACGTTTTCTCAACGGATGGATTAAGTGAAATAGATCTTGCGTACAACATTGTGTTCAAGATTTTGATTCGTAATACCGCCCATGCTTGTTCCCCATAACTGTTTTTTTTTTAAATTAAATGTATCTTCATTGAACATTCTTATAATAATTACATTTCATTTACATTTTAAGTGGTATGGCTAAATGCTCCTCATCTTTATTTTTTTTTCGTTTTGTTATTAACTGTTCACATTCATTTATTTATTTCAAATTGTTTTACATTTTTGCATTTAATCGGATACATTTGGGTAAAAAAGTAAAAAAAAACTTTGACAAATAATCCTAACTTAAACCTTAAATAATAATTCTTTGAAATATTCAAAATCATTAGAACGAGTAAACTACGAACTATATTTTAAGATAAATCCTCCAAGCGTTCTTACTTGTTCTTGGCGAGTTTTGCAACCACGCAGTGTTGTTGTCATTTCTATGAAAATGTTCAGAAGTTCTTGTGGTGAAAACAGGTCACTACTGCCTTCATCCGTTGATGCTAGTTGGTTTTCCCTCGGTTGCTGACTGAAGCCTGGACACTGGACGATAACGTTCCCAAGTCACGATGATGTTGAAAATTGCCCGAACTGCCTTCAGCTCAGACGGCGTTGTCGATCCTTTCTCGAGATGAACCAAGTACAGTTCGACGTCGTCGTGCTATCTTGTCGCACCCGCCATTTTGACGTTTCGAGAAAAACGCGTTTTAATGTTTGACGCAGTATTTTTCTCTTAAATTTCAGAAAACTGTGATGCTGACATGTGTGATAAATCAAATGAAACAAAGTGATTGTTTTATTTAAAAATATTTATATTTACAAATTACCTTTAGCTGTTGCTTTCCATCAATATTACTCGCTCAATAGTCGAACATTTATTGCAGTAAACTAGCGTAGCTTATTTTAAACCGTCTTATAAAGAACGCACAGTGTGTGTGTGTAAATCATCAGCTTAGTAGTCAGTCATACTTCTAGATCACTTGAGAACCTAAAAATAAATCCGACTCTGCGGGTGTGTGTGTGTTTGTGTGTGCCAAAACGCCCTGTAGTGTGTGTGTGTGGTTGTTTATCCCAGAAACCAAAACCAATGAAGAAAATCACGACAGAGCAGATTAATCACCCGCTTGCTTGATAGAAGATAAGGAGGGAAAGAGAAAGGTGGACAGCTAGAGAGAACGAACAAACACATCCCAATGGACGCCACAGTCATGGGGGCGCAATCGGAGGACGCATTTGAAATTATTATACCCGAATAAGCTCCAACTTGAATCTCCATTTTACGTTCTAGCATTTACACGGCTATGATAAAATAAATAAATAAATAATGCAGTCCAGTCCTCGCTACGGCGTCTACAGTTCAGGAGTTGGCCGCTTTCGCACGTACTTGGCGAAGTAGTCCGGCCGCCAGCACTTGCACGATCCGGGGATTAGGAACCAGTCGTAGTACAGACGCACTTGGAAGCATCCAATTTCGTCGTGGCCATCGCAGTGTTGGTCCTGCTTGCGAGTCGCGTGATTGCTGCTGCTGCTTTCGTACGAAGATCCGTCCGCGCCGGTTGGGAGTCCAGCTCGCTTCTGCAGGTACTGTTGGTAGGCTTGGAAGTCCTGGATCGATGGTGCGGGTGTCGTGGAGGTAGATGTGGTGTAGTCTTCAGCGTTGGGATAGAAGATTTCAGCCACGAGCAGACTGACCCAACGAGGTGACGACAGGCATCCTCCGTCCAGGTAGTGGCAGCGAGCCTGGAGACAACGGGTCACCTCGACGGTTTGCGTAAAGTATCCTTCATATGGGATCTGGACGACGTACCGCCACGATCCCTGGTAGTTCTTGGCAAACACTGGCGTAGCGTACTCAACCTTGGCCGGGCACGGAGTCGGAGGTCCTTCGTACCGTGGGGGTGGTGGGTAAGCACTGGGCACTTCTTCACGACGTTCCGCGACCAGCTTGCTGCTGATGGGTTCACCCTGGATGGCGCGGTACAGGGCACAGAACACACCACCTCCGTCGCAGAACTTGCGCGGCGTACGAGGCTCCTCTTCGTCCTTGCGTGCCTCCTCGGTCATCCGGATGCCCTTGCCCATTCGACGACCGATTCTAGAGGGAAGAAATGAAACCGGTTTCTTAAATTGTGACCCTGTTGATTGGCACCTTTGAACCTACCCATTGTCGTCAAACTGTTCGACTGGTTCTTCTGGCAAGATCTGTGTTACCTTCGGGAGCGTATCATCAGCCTTGAGCACTGGCAAAGTTTTCGACAAAAACTTCAGTGTTTGGTTTCTGATGAGCTCGCTGGAAATTGAATGAAATTAGCTGTTGCAATGATCAATACGTTACACTTTTGAAACTCACAATGGGTAGGGCTCCCCCAGGACACTTTGGCGCATGGGATTGCGCGGAATCTTGCCCTTGTTAAGGTCTCCGCACAGGTTGTTCGCGGACACGTACGGTTTGGCGTTAGTGGCATCCTTGCAGTCAATGTTGATGTGGGTGTACGGCGGCGATCGCACCTTCGGAGGTACAGCAGACGGGGACTCGATGAAGGCGTAATATCTGCATGAATAAAAATGTTTCAATGTAAAGTTCGTCATCCCGATTGGAGGTTCATTAAAAATATACCCCTCAGGTGGCTCCTCCGAATCTAAAAGGTCATCGGCTCTGATCTGCAGACAACATCCGAAAAGTAACTGCAAAAAGATGAAAAAGAAACGAATATTAAAAACAACGTAACGTACTGTTAAGTCCATAATCCAAATATAACTTAATTGCAAGCAACATGATCTGTTTTCGCTTTCCACGAAGCATCTCAAGAAGGAAATTATTTCACCGGATGGTCCCCCAACATGAAAATGAAAAGGAAATCGATTTTCGTCTTGCGTGAAATTAACTATCGATTTCGGATGATCTAATACACAACGTCCGATCGCAACAATGCAAATTCACTTGCTTTTGACCACCATCATCATCTTCATCATCCCGGTGCGGCTAGGAAAGAAAGCACGCAAGTTGATAGTGAAACGATGGTTAATCCATTACATGACCGACGCGTATAATTACTCGCTCGCGCGTGCCAAGTCCACCGCAAGGTAATGGACGCGATCTGAGTCAGCGAAAACACGAAAACACTCTCGGTTTTTGCGCGCGGCCACGCGGATGCTGCGTGGCGCTGGACCAGTCACGACAGCACCAGGTGAATCAGCACAAAAAAAGAGCGCCACTTTCTTTGGCCCCGGAACAGCGCTGAACCTGTTGTGTCCACTCGTCAAAGCACGCAATGGCAAGGTTGTGGTCAGGTGAATTTACATGATCAACTTTCTTATGCACAGGACCGATATCCCTGGGTTTGAGGAAAGACTGCTCTCCTACTTGTATTATGAATATTCAAAAGTTTAAGCTTATTGGCTTAACATAAAGAAAGTTATAATTAACTTGTTTTCACTTTATCGATATACTGGATTTATTAACAATTATATCGATGCATAATTACACTATAATTTGTGTAGTATTAATAACAATATAATACCAAATACTATTTTTCAGAATTTACATTTTATGTTAATTCCACCCTTTCATTAAAATTTGAATTAAATGAAAAACTTGAAGCTCACGGCGGGGTTCGATTCCCTGTCCTTAGGATTGGCAAGCAAAAATGCTTTCCACTTAACCGTGGAGCATTGGTAGCTTGAGGAGGACTGAGACTGATATAGTTGAATCCAAGAATCGGACTAAGAATCAAATTGAATGCAAGTTGAATATCAGAACTCAAACAAGATTGCATGCAAGATTGCAAGCGCAGTTGAAATTGAATCTAAAAAAACCTCGCTAAAAATAGCCTGGGCGACTGATAGAATTCGTCAAATAAGAGATGAGAAGAGTTGAAAGCTTTCCCATTAGAAATAAGAACACACGAAGAATTCGAGCAACAATGCAAAAACGGTCGTAGCCTCTCGCCTAGGGTGGCTCCTCAGACCATATACCTTCCTAAAAACTGTCCAATTCCAAGCGAAACTTACTTGAGGATACCGTGGAGATTTTCCCTAAAAACTCTGAAAAAAGTGGAGCATCAACATTTCCCGTCTTCCAAATCCCTTTCCTTGTCCCTGGTGCGCGGTGGAGATGGGAGCGGCCGGCAATGGACGGCGGCCATGGTGGTGAGAATCTAGTTCAGGTGGAATTGGTTCTATTCCCAATTATCGATTCCTAGGCAACTTGGGCTTAGACAATCATCACAGCTCATGGCGAAAATCCAGTCTGTAATCCGCTAAAATCACCGTCGAAGCGAAAGAGTACTTTTTGATAAGTGCCCCTTTTTCAAGTCAAAGCCACCGAAAGTTTTGTTTCAAAGAAATATTTGCAGACTTTCGATTTTTGAAAACAGTGATTATGAGTGACCAATTCTGATTTTTTTTTTTGAGTTCAATTTTGCTATAAAATTGTCGAGATATTGAAGATTGTGCTGGTTGCTGAGGTTAAAGAAAAAGAAAAAGGAAAACTAAAGAAGATATTAAGCTATGACAAACAAACAAACTCGCACTTTTTCGCGTTTGACAGTTTGCCAAACTCGCCAATTTGTTTGCGGCAAACTCGCAAACAAGTCAAAATGCATGCAAGCTGACGTTTCTGCAAACAAACGTTGGCGAAACAATAACGCAGATTTTTAATGCTAAAAAATTAAACATTCGTGAAATTTTCCGATCTTTTCGAAAACAATATTTCGATAATTTCAAATTTAAGTTTAATTTTTGCCTAGGCTTCATCTAAACAGTTACGTCACGTTAAAATCAGCCAAAATTTTACGCTTCTCAGACCCCCCTCTTCCCCAAGAGCGTAACATACTTTATGGTTGACGCCTTATAACAAGGGACTTGAGTCCCTTGAGTCAAGGGACGTTTTCATGGTAATTTCCATGAAATTTGATCAATAATATTTTCTTTCCTATATGTTAAAAAAGAAGTATGCAGTCATTTTTGTATTGTCCCAGTATATGCCTCTAAGTATTTCTGAAAAAAATAAATGATAATGATTTCATTCCAGAGTAAAAAATGTGAAAACAGGCAAATAATGAAAAAGTGGCTCTAAAAACATGAAAAAACTAATTGACAAAAGTTAATGCAAAGAAGTGGTAGTATTAGCTACAAACTATCAGTGTACCCCCAAGTGGATTCTGTTTTAACACTTACACCACTTAGTCACTAAATGATTTGAAGGTATCGTTGTTGTTTGTTTACCGTGGCAATTGCTCCTGGTAAGATTAAAATAAACTTAATTTCACGGCAAATTGGATGTTTGGATTGATTGTTTTAGCAAATACTTTTTAAAATCCATTCGAATCACATTCACCTAAATCCACGGTCCCACTTCCAGAAATTGCTAATAACTCCGTTTCGCTCGATTCGGCCCGATTCAGTTCAATGATTATTCCCGTTACTCACAGATTACGACAGTCTGGTGTGAAACAACAAAAGAAAAAAAGTTCCAAATTGCTTAACAGCGGCACATCCCGCACCAGCTCCAATGGAGCACAGCTAAGATCTTAATTCACACCACCGCAAGTCCTGTTTGTTCTACATATTTGCTGGTTGGTGGAAAGTCTACTTTTTCCTGCTTCATTTTCCCTGAGACTCTAAACACATACACGGAGCGATGGAGCATTGAGGTGAAACCAGTTAGCGGAAGAGTTGCTGCTGCTGCTGATCTAGTTTAAACGGTAAAAGAAGAAGTGTTCATTGCTGATAAAGATGCTGCTCCCGGGCGCGCAACCAATATCAGCATCACAATTGCGGTTACGGATAAACCCACTCATGCATTCGGCCTCGGCTCACCTGATCCTCACCTGAGTGGGGTAAGTGGTTAATATCACCGGCGACCTATTTTTTTTCTCCAACCAACTGGCGGCTACTTTTCACGCCACGCCATCCTGTACAACACGTTGTGAGGAGGAAATGAGCTTCGTGTACTCTCTTGTGTACCACTTGTCCGACTCTCACCTCCAGGAAGGCCACCCTCCCGTGCCAAACTCTCCCCTCGAAAACCACTCAATTCTCCCCAACCAGGGTGCCTAATTTGCTTTGCCAACACACATCAGGCATTGCAATTTGCGTTTTCAGGCACGCGTTGAACGCTACTCCAGCATTTTGATACTCCAATATCGCAGGTGAAAATCTTTGAGCCAACTTTTTTAACCCTCTAATGTCCATTTAGCTTATTATTCTCCATCCATAAAAAAATACACTAAGAACATCGGTTCTTTAAAAAACCTAACTCCCATCGATTTTAGTTTTCTTTTTTTATATTCCTTTGTTTTCCATGAATTCATGCAAAGAACAAACTTCGGTTAATTTCGCCATAACGAAATAAACAACATTAACACGCTTAGAAAGGGAAATTGAATAAAGGCTCGTGGTTTCGTAAAAAAATGTCAAGGCACTCACCAAACAAAGCCACGGACATTTGAGGGTTAAATTGAGCTCAAGTGTTGCTGTCGGCTTCTGCCAATAAAAAGTTGAAACGAGTTCAGGCAATCAAGCGGTCAGTTAATTTTTGCCAAGATGAATCTTCACAGGGTGTTAAATTCCGTTTTTTTGAAATTTATCTCAACCAAACCCGCAACTGGAGTGGCCACCAGACAGACACCCGGTTCGCGTTACGGGTGTGTATCTTTATGCACCGATTTGTTCCGTGGAGGCAGCGAATTAGCATGATAAAATTATATGGCCACATCGTTTTATGAAATGAGCTGCTCGTTTATACGCTCTTGATATGATGGACTCGGATGTGAAATCATTAGCAAACCGGGTAGAGCAATTTGCTGGTTGCAATAGGATTTTCTTTGATAGATTGGGTTTCTGTATTGATTTTGTTTCTATATTTGTGTGAGGCTATTAGTGTAGATGCAGTGTTCTCAACCGCTGAGGATTTTCCCCCTGGGTATATCATCTTTGAAGGTGGCTAAGAACATAGCTGATTAAAACTTCAAAATTCAAAAATGTATCTCGAAGAAATGGGAAGTTCCCTCGAATTGTACAGAAAACGAATTAGAAGAATTAATGTTTTTAAATTATCTTAACATTAATGATTCCATAAAAAATGTTTTGAAATTTATTTTTGAGTTGTTTGCATCTCTTTGAACATTACCAGTATTTTTAATATATTATTATAATTTTTTTGTGATTTTTTGCATTCTCTTAAGGTGAAGCCGTTGATCATTTTCGAAGAAAATTAATCATCACTATAAAAAATTGTGTATTAAACTCAATTTAGCGAATTTCAGCACCAAAAGGAATCAGCATGAGCCGGTTATTGGCTTCTTGAAGCCACTGAAGGAATTTTTGATCTAAATCAATTTTGCTTAAAAATTTATATACTTTTGTGGCACAGTCATTGACGTCCTAGTTGGCAATCATTGATTAATGACGATTTCCATAACTTAACAAGGAATAGGATAATCGTTACCAAAAGGAATCAGCATGTGTAGGACACTATCCTTAACAACTTGTTGAAGGAATTTTGTCAAAATATTGAAAGCGACGCAAAATTTATATCTTTGAAGGAAAAATCATGACAATGATGGAAGTCTTCATGTTAAACAGCAGATAATTGAAAAATTGGGTTTCTTCAATCAACTTCTGTGTATTTTCACAATGTTGATCAGTTCTTAAATAGTTTTGTCTTGTTTTAAAAAGTGAGCTGTACTTAATTTTTCTAACACGAATTCATAGTTAAAAAGTAAATCTTTCCCAGTTCCTGAGGGGAACACCCTTGAAGAGTATCGGGGCCGGCATTTACAAAGCGGATTCAGTGGCAGTTTCATTCTCAACTTAATGTTAACATGTTAAGGTTAATGTTAACATTCCATAGGTCGCCTCCCTAAGGTGTCGTGATAAGGTCCAGTTTGTGACGATACACTACCTTCCCTTTACTAAACAATCGATTCCAGAAAGGAAAAGATCACCAGTTGTGTTGGTCCGAGCCGGGATTTGAACTCCGATCTACCGCTTACGAGGCGGAAGCGTTACCACTGGGCTACGTGGCTCGGTCACGAATTCATCTGAGGTTTTAAAATCTTCCAAAATGGTTCGTATTTCTGGATTGTTCTGTTTATTACTTTTTTGTCAGTTTTTTTTTAAATTTTTTGTTAGTTGTGAGCAACTTTTGAAAAAATCATTCATTTCATTCTGTTTTCAAGAAGTTTGCACTTTAAAAAACTATTAAAATCGCTAAAAATCAGTCAGATTTTGTTTACAGTGCTCTTATTTCAGGTTTGACTATCGTTTTGTTAATCCATGTTGCAAAAAATTCCGATTTTATGAAATGAAATCAATTCTATTTTTTTTTCAAGTTAAAAATAAAAATTCAATTTTGAGTTTGCTTTTAAAATTATGTAAACATAGTGTTAAAAAGTGTTTTGTAGAGCAAATACACTTATTTTCATCACACCAAGCATTTTGGCCTATTCTCGTCACTTTAGCAGTTTGAAACTATTCAAATAAAATAAATCAGATACATCAACAATAGAGAGTTGTTTGCTCACTTTTATTAGAGCTTTTTATTACTTTGAAAAATAAAATAAAAACTCTATGAAAGCTGTAATTCATGATCAAAGTGCCGATAAACCGATAAGGCCGATGCAAATATTTAAAAAAGTTTTTGTCCCTCGGCCCTGGCCAAGGTCAAGGGGGGGGGCAAATAAATAAAAAAATATAAAAATTTAAATAACAAGCCATAGTCTTCACATTTCAATAAAAAAAGTGTTTTAAAATCATTTTACACTAGTTCAGTTGTTTTGCAATCATTAGTTTTAAAAAAATCTAAGATCTGACAAAAACAAAAATTGTATCGAAAAAAAAGATTTTGCATCGAAAATTTTCAAAAAATCTTAAGATTTTTTAACAAACCCAAACATGCTAAAAATGATTTTAAACGCAGGAGAATGTATTTTAATTTGATTTCAGCTGGTTGCACTTGAATTTTCATTGAAATTTTGAAGTTTATTGTAAAAATATTTTTTTTGCCCCCTGATTTTTCGGGCCAATTTCGAAGGGGGGGGTGACAAAAACTTTTAAAAATATTTGTACCAGCCTAATACAAAAAGGCCGAGAAGGGGTATATTTTCACTATAACATTACAGTTATGCTGCTGTCACAAATTTGCAAAATATTAATAAATAATAAATTAATGTAAATGTTTTTTTTTCCTAAAGTATCGATCTGTAATCTGCAAAATTTAAAAAAATAAAAAGCAAGCTGAGAAAAACACAACAAGCTTATCCCACACATAGGGGAGAGTGGGAAGACTTGATCCTCGGTGACACTTGATCCCAAGCCTGTATCTCTTCAGCATGTTGGTAGAAAATCTCTTCAGCATGTGGGTAGATAAATTAGATTTGTTCTAGAAAGTTGTGCAAAATTGGCTCAAACTCATTTTAGAAAATAAATAAAAAAAATAAAAAATAAATGGAGTGAGTTACACACATTTTTCTAAAAAGCCTCCACGAGATCTTTTTTCTTTGGTTTGAAATGTATAGAAAACAATTTAAGTTCATTCAAGAAAATATTTTTTATACAAGAATTGTTTGATAAACTTATCAACTACGAAACGCTTACGCATTTGACGTTAAATTTACCGTCATAATATATTTAACCTAACGTTCGTTTAGGGAGACTTGATCCCTGAATTTTTACAGTCACTGGAATCAGCCTCAAGCTTAATTAATTGGTTTGGTTTTTCGTACATGGATTCCTTTAATATAGTTGTGGATGACTTACTGCAGTTTGAACCATTTTTCAAATGTTTTGAAAACAAAAGTTACCAGCTTTTGTGAACATGCTCAATTTTGGTCTAAAAATGAATATTTTAAGTTTACAAATATTTTACGTACTAAACTAGTTTCATTTTTGTGAAAATTTTGAGTGAAATCGGTTAAAGGTTAAAGGTCGCTTTTTACCGTTGGTGAACAAAATCTTTTCATACAAAAACGTCTACTTTAAGTCGTTAATAACTCGTCACGATTAACTCGGACCGTTTTCCGGTCCTCGACAAAGTTGTTTGTAATAAAATTTTACATAAACTTATAAATTTCAAGGAGCCGCAATATCTTTTCGAAAGTTTAGTTTTCAGTCGTTCAAATCGCACAAATAATATTATAATACCAGTTCACCACACTAACTTTATGGGAAATTCATTCGCAGTTCGAGGTGCACGTTTGTGGAACGATTTGCCGCATAATTTAAAATCTATAAATTCATTTAGTGAATTCAAGCGTAGGTGTAAAGAGCATTTAAAAAAATCAATTTAAGTTTTGTTTTGGTTTTTGATTAAGCAATGCGTTGTATTACACACTCTTTTATAACTACATTCACAGCTGATAATCAGTCTTAAATTTATTAGTTTATTTCGTTTAAGTTTTGAATTTAGTTTTTAGTTTTTACGTAACAAAAGGTCCTTACCATTTAAGTCAATGTATACAAAAAAGGTTGCACCTTCGGTATATTTTTGAAAAATAAAATACAAATACAAATAAGAATCTCACACTTGACAATGATCCGACACACGAAAACTTTTGGCAGAATTTTTTAAATTTTAGCTTTTCCTTATACTTTTTTAAGGATTTTTTCATGCAAACTTCAACGATAAAAGGCAACCCTTAACCTTTAACCGATTTGGCTCAAAATTGGCACAGTTCCTTAGTTTTGTTTAAAGAATCGAGCCAGTGAGTGTCTCCTACGATTTTCCAACATTTTAATTTTTCCTTGTCACCCTAGTATGCAGTATTTTTTCATTTGTTCCAAACGCATTTGAACGCAATCTGTCAACTTCATTTTTTTAGGTTAAGAATAATCAAAACCGATGTTTTAAACCCAGTTTTATGTAAATTTCAATGTAAATCACACAAAACAAAACCTACAAAACATAAAACTCATTTTTGTATTTCTTGAAAGCAAATCTTAAAAGCTACGTGAGAAAATGCAGCATAATTAACATAGAAACGTCCAGGAAAGCCCCGAAACCTACATCGCTTCGAGGAAGTCAAAAACTGGAACAAGAGAATCTTCAAACAATGCCCACAATAAATCATAAAAAAAACTTTAATTACAGTCAACATCGTGTGATGAATTGCTCAGCTAAAAAGCTCCGATCAATGCACACACTGCAGAACAACACCGTTTGCGTTCGTTGTCGCACTGAGAGCCACTTTCCAGCAACAGATCCAGTCCACAGACAACGAGTTTCTCACTTTGCCAACGCCACCCCGTCCGGTTCGTTCATCTCGGTTGGGGAAAGTTGACTATCAAATGTCCGCCCGCCCGTCCCGTAACCTGAATAAAAACAACTTTGCGGCGCACCCGCACTGTTCTACAGATCGGTCGTCACAAACGACCCATTCAGTCGTCAAAGACTCGATGAGAATCAGCGCTACTGTCTGTTGAAGCGTTGACGTGAAGCGAGAGACTTCAACGCTGTAAGTGACGAACAGGTTCCGAATAAGCTGCATGAAATCGACAGGAATGAATTAAATTTCACTTTCCCAAATTGTGGGCATTCCTTTCGGGTGACGACGACGACGACCTGCTCCTGGCGCGGCTCATTAGGCAAATCTCTGGACCCGATTTCGCAGAGTGTGTTCCCAATACAAGAAAGTCAATATCAATTAAGAAAGGCAAAATAACAGTTCCTCACTCAGCGTGACCCAGAAACACATTTCACTAGACAAGTTTGTCGTCGCTAGTTCCGTTGATATTCCACAAAACCGGGCGCACGTACATGGCACACATACAGCGAGACACACACGCACAGTCTTTGGACTCATTTTGCAAAGCATCGGCTCTGGAAGAGGAGTGATCGTTTTCACTCAAATAATTCCCCCGTTGCACAGTCGAAAGTAGAACGCAATTTGCATAGTTATTTTTTTGGGGAAAACGTTTGATCACTTTCCGATCGTTCGACACCTGCTGCACTTGTACTAGCCACCTTCGTAACGGTCACCACCTCGAGGTCACTTGATCCCCAAGACCCCCGAAGAGTTGTTCTACGACCTCAGACACCTCCCGAAGATGCTTACCAGGAACACTAGATAGCTCATTTTGGCCATTTAATCCGGAAATGGCGCGCACGTTCTGCAACTGCAACAATTCCGCGAACCTTACACAAAAAGAAGTACACTCCGGGAAGACTTGACTCTAAGCGACGAACCCGCGACGAACTGAACGGCTCGGGACCTGAATGAGCACTGTTTTGCTGCCGCCGAGACCACCAGCCAGAAACAGATGGCCAAAGAAGAAATTTCTCGTAGGCTGTTCACCTTTCTTCGCTGGCTGACTGCTGCTGCTGCTGCTCTCTTTCTTGTATACTCTCTCTGCAGGGGTGGCGGTTGGTCGGAAATCGCGGTTGGACGTCGTCGTACCACAGGTTCCCCAAACTCCCAGGAAAAGCTGCTGAGTGCGGGTGCGGTGGTGTGGATTATACAATTAGCTATTCAGCACCGTGCCAAGGCGCGTCGAATTCCCAGTCCAGACCGTAATGAGTGATCAAATTAGCCGCTGAGCTCCATCTTTTTGGCATGCACCAACTTCAGCTTCGGCACGAAGCTCGCAAACTCGCAGCCAGCCGGCAGTGCACAAATGGTTTAACCTACATAAAAAGAACGTTGGGAGAAGTGCAGGCAGGCATGGGAACGTTGTCTTTCGTTACGGTGGATTTGCACCTGCAAATGAAGTCTTTAGAAAGAGTCAAGAATAAATTAACGTATAAATTTAACATTAAAAGCTTAATTTGCACAAACTCGTCAGTTCTGCAGTTCATTAAAAATAAAATTTGGCATATTACTGCATATCAAATCACAAGGATTATCAGGACTAGTAAGCTATCTAAGAACAAATCTACGTTGAAAGATTTTCGAAGTTATTGAAATTGTTTTTGTTTTTAAGAAATTACGAGAGGTGTATCGTTTTTTTACCCATAGTCACCCCCACTAACGGTGGTGGACGAATCTTTTCGCACTCTTGGGCAAAGTTGTTCCCTGGAACACGGACTATGAGCTCATCAGGTTTTTGAAAAATGCAAAAACCGTTAAGGGACTCAAAACTGGCAAAAACCAAAACGCACCGATTTTACGGGTTAAATCCCACTTAAAGTTCAAAGTCAAAGCATCAGGTCCTGTCGCAATCAATCAAGCAGTACACCTAGGGGATCATGTCCTGAAATGCCCGCAAAATTGACCCGTTTTGTTACATCCTATTACATATGGGAAGGACTAGATTAGAGCGGCAGTATACTGCCTTGCCTCAGTAGGGTGTAATATCAAAATCGATCTGCCAGCACAGCAATTTTTCAGTTCCTTTTGGGGCCCTAAACAACTCCCCAAAGTTTGGGACCGGTTGGTTTAGTTCTCACTTTGCGCAAAGCGATCCAATTTTCCATATAAATTTGCATGGGGAAAACCATTTTTTTGGATTTTGATATTTATCAAATCCACGTTTCATGCTATATCAAAACCGGAGTCATATTCGGATGCTCTAGAATGTGCTCTACAACTTTGCCAAAGAAAGTATGGTGCTTACTTGCTCTTGAAAGAAGATATAGCGTCCTCAAAACTCGTATAAAACGTGATTTTCGAGCAAATAACACGTTTTAGACGAGTTTTTAACACGCTGTATCTTTTTTCAGGGGCAAGCTAGCACCATACTCTCTTCTGGAAAGTTGTAGAGGACATTCCAGAGCATCCGAATATGAGTTCGGTTTTAATATAGCATGAAACGTGGATTTGATAAATATCAAAATAAAAAAAAAATGTTTTCTCCATACAAATTTATATGTAAAATTGAATCGCTTTGCGCAAAGTGAGGACTAAACCAATCGGTCCCAAATTTTGGGGAGTTGTTTAGGACCCCAAAAGGAACTGAAAAAGTGCTGTGCTCACTTAATTTTTACAACTTTATTTTTTCCATACAACCATATTACACCCTATTGCCTCAGTGAAGGGTCCTAAAGTTTCTGCAACCACACTGTTCATCAATGTTTAGATATTCAGATTGTTGTGTTCTCAAAATTTCTTAAATAGTGTATCGGAATCGAGTGGTACTACAAATGACAGTTCTTCCATAAGAAATAAATCGTAGAAAAAAACAGCTCCAAACTTGGTGTTCCACTGTAATAGATTGAAGCAATTCAAATATTAGTGATAAATCGTGCCTCGATGAAATCGATTCTAGGTCGAGTATCATTGCGCATGGAGAAGGTGTTAATGCTTACCCGTTATTTAAATATTCCTATCAAGAACATGTTTTCTGTCCAAAACTATACATACACAGCATCCACTTTTTTAAACCTGCGATAGAGAGATATCGAAAGTTTGTTCGAGATGGCTTCAACTCGACTTTTACTGAACCGCGGTGTTCAAGTCTTGTCTGAGGCAGAATAGAAAGTTTTTTTTTCATCCGGCCAGTGACCGCGAACCTGACCGAGTCCAGTTCAGCCTCGCCTTTGGTCGCTTTCGGGGTGAAGGACGAACGTCAGAAACATTCTTTCGAAGAAATTTCTCCTCTTTCTACTCGAAGCCAACCGGTTTTGAGCTCACTTCGAGACTTGCGATGATCGCATCTCGCTGGATGGTGCTTGAAAGATGCTGCTGCCGGTTGTCGGTTGGTGTGCTATTGGTGATAATTGGACAGCCGTCTACTTGAGAGATCATCTTATCGTTCTCATTTCTTGGCTCTTTTTTTTATCCTCATAGAAAATGGAATGTACTGCTGCTGCTTTTTCCATTCAGGAGTGGAGAACACTTGCACGAACCACACAATCCGGGTACTTTTAATGGCTTGAGCGTGCTAGAAATAGTGGAGAAGAAAATGGCCATGCTGCTTTCAACAACAACTACAAAAAAAGTGCTCCATTATTGGCGCGCCGCCTGCAGGTTTCTCTGGGGATGGTCGGTTATTGGGGCGCTACAATGAGATCATTAGGCATGAGGGAAGAATCGGCCACATTCATCAGCAGATAGGATTGTCGGTTTGCAGATTTATGTGCTCAACAGAGTCGTTAGCGCCTCTTACTTGAATGATTCTGGTGTGCTTCAGCATTCTCATCAAGTAAATGGCTTCTTCAGCCTAGATTTGCAAAGATAGACTTGGCATTCTTCATTTTTCAATAAATCTTTTGAGAAAGGATAGATTATGTTGAACAATAGTCATTTCCATTATCAGTAACGGAAGTATATTTTCATAAAAGTCAACATTTCACGACGGGTCAACTATACCCTAAAAGCCAACTCGTCAGTTGTGTGCTATCTTGTGACAACGACCATTTCAGTAACAACATTTCAAAAGGGCGAAACCTACGATCCTGCCGTTTCGGTAAAATCAACATTCAAAATTTTGCAATTTCGATCAATTCCTATTTCCACAAAAAAGCATGAAAACCATAAATTTTGTCAAAACGTAATAGAAAATTGCATTAATTTCATCATAGAGAGCAATTTGAAATTAGTTTACGTGTTTTTGCTATTAAAAATTAAGAAAAATAAATTACGCCTTTTTGAAGAGCGTGCCTACATTTTCGCCCCACCGTATTCGCCACCCACTCAACCAAAACAACGGTTTCGCCCGTCAGGTTACGCCAAAAATCAGAAGTAAACAACAGATTCGCCCTGATGTTTTTTATTCATTTTTCGGGTTGTGGTGAAACAACTATTTTATCATTGTGAAACGTTACAGTCAGTGATAATACAGTGATATTTGCAACCTCAGTGACAAAAAAAAAATGGTCTAGAAAGCCTTCATAAGGAGTCCGATTCAGGCCAAAACTCGTTGAGCCAGGATCACGGCTATGATACACAGTAAGTAGCAAGTTGGTTTGACGATATGGTCTATATTGAAGTGACGTTCCTTGGGGTGTCCCCGCCGGAAGTGGGAGACATGGCACCTGACGACTAGGCCACCCCGCGACACCATCCTGCCTTCACAATCTTTGCATAGCTTCAATGGTTACGGAGGCGATGATTTTGTACGGCATTCCTCCTAAACCTCCTTACACTAACTTTTTGTCCTGCAACTGCTCGACCCAGAATCCCCGGATGTTCCAAGAACCGTTAAATTCTGGACCTTCATATCTAGATTGTGAAACCAGACCAGATCCGATACTACGATAATTGAAATTAAAAAGTTATGTATTAAGGAACATACAAATCTGTGTTTGTTGTGGAATTGTGTTCAGAGACATCAGAAACATACATTTTTATCCATTTTGAGGATTGTCAGGTTAAAATTCACTAAATTATAACGAAAATTTAGTGTTTTTAAATATACGTCGGAACTTGCAGAAAACACTACATTCGCCCCTCGTGATTGGGTGAAAACAGAAGGGCGGAAACTCATGGTACGTTCGTTTGAACAGCCAGTGCGGCACTGCCAGTTTTGGTTCAAACGAACATTCTTTTTCAGTGTGCATGGAACTCGCATGAAACTGATGGTACGTTCGTTTGATGGCTAGTACCACACTGAGTGCCGCACTCAGAGCTGTCAAAGTGTTTGTTTGAAGAAACTTGCGCTAGTTCCGCACGAGTTTCACCGCCATCTTGGAACTGAATTTTTTTTCGATATTTTTTCAGTTTCATGCGAGTTCCACGCGCACTGACAAATGACGTTCGATTGAACCAACACTTTGACAGCTCTGAGTGCGGCACTCAGTGCGGAGCTAGCCCTCAAACGAACGTACCATCAATTTGGTTTGTTTTGATTGATGTTGTTGATTGGCCCTTTTGTTTTTTGCTTGTAAAACTACGTATTTTCGGAATTTTGAGATGATGAAGGGTGTTTTAGAATCAGTTTTGTTCGCTTTATATGATTCTGACAAAAACTCAGTTTGTTTACATCTGAGGGTTTCGCCCTTTTGAAAAGTTGTTACTGATTTAGTACTTTTCGAGAAAATCGATTTTAAAGTTTGTTGGTAAATAATTTCAAAACTATGAATGATAGAGCCAAACTTTTTGAAGCAATCGGTTCGTATACTATCGCTTAACAAACGCTCCAAGTTTTAACTAATTTGGTTACACCAGTTAAAAGATACAGAATTCCCATACAAACTAAAATAGGCTTAAATCAATAGTTTAACCAAGGGGTTGGAAACTCTTAGAGCAGGGGTGCCCAACCTTTTTGCCCTGCGGGCCAGATCTGACTTTTCTAAACCATGTTGTTAAAAATTGTTTGTGCTTATGAAAAAATATATTTTTGCTCGCTGATTTCTTTACTTATTTCGGACTATTTTTTAAATTCTAGAATTTTTTGCAGCAATCTTTATTTTCAGTATGACTAAATTGCTTTCTGTAAGTTTTTTCAAACAAAACTTTATCACTGCAAAGTTTTACTAAAAAAAATACTCTGTTTTGCTTACTCACTTATTGAAAAAATCAATTTTAATCAAGTTCCTCAAAAAAGAAAAGCTTCAATTTGCAGTAAACATGGTACAAATTGTAAAATTTTAAATTAAATGTCTTTTGTGCATTTTTAGACAGCGATACAAGTTTATTTTTCATTTAACATTTTTACGAAATGGGTAATTTCGTTATCTTGCGCCATTTCACAGTTTATTGGTTGATTCTGAAACTTTCAATAAAGAAATGACATGATGCATTCGAAAGAAAAAATATTTCAAAATTACAAAGCCAAATCAAAATAATAGTTGAATTCACAACATTTTATCGCAAAAAAATGATCTCAAGTTTATTCAGACACTAAATTTTATTATTTAATATTCCATGATCAGCGTAAGGAGCCGGTCACAGAACTATTTTTAAAAGTCGTCGCGGGCCGGATAAAATGGCTTCACGGGCCGGATCCGGCCCGCGGGCCGGACGTTGGGCAGGCCTGCCTTAGAGCTATAATTATTATGTCAACCAGTATATTAAAATATGTGTTAGTATACTTATTATTTCTTTAAATATCGCCAGTATACTTACCAATATACTGAGAGTATCTTAATATCAGTTTATTGCTTTTCGGTTAGTACACTAACAAGTATACTGGAATATCGTTAGTATACTCAGTATTCTTAAGTAATATTAGAGTTTCCAGCCCCTTGAGTTTAACCGACTTAATTAGTATATTTTCAAAAACAAAAGATTGCATTGCCTTCAGAAAATTTGTATCAACATAAATTTGTGAAAAACAAGAAATTTTTTCCACATTTTCCAATAACATGTATGACGTGTCACAAGTGTGCACGATCATTTTGATGATAAATTGGTCTATGTCACAAGTGTGTATTGCGATATCCGGGAAACGGAAGCGAGTTTCCAAAATCGGGTTAAAGCATCTTGTAGTGTTTGTTAAGTATAGCAATTTTTTTTTGAATTAAATATACTTTATTGAATCTTTCTTATAATAATTACATTTGGTTTACATAATAAGTGGTCAGCTGTGGCTCTTCAGCTTTAGTTTGCTTTTCGTGATTTAAACACTGTTCATTTTCATAACTTTGAAAGTATATGATTTACCATTTTTGTAACACTAGGTACAATGAGGGAAAAAAAAATGTTAAGAAACATAACCTAACCTAAAACTAACCTAAACTTACAATAAACTAAACCAATCCTTGAATCAAGGGGTATTCAGAAATAGCACATTTTGCCCTGAATTTCAAACATTTTTCTTGAATCTTCTGATCCAACATTTTTACTTCTGCTAATTCATGAACCTCATTTGATCTTGTCCAGCCAGGAACATTCAAAACCATTTTGAGTACCTTGTTTTGGACACGCTGAAGCTTCAATTTATGAGTTATAGCGCAACACTCCCAAACAGGTACTGCATACTCAATAACGGGATAAATTATTTGTTTGTAAACTGCTAGCTTATTTTTCAAAGATAGCTTTGATTTTCTGTTTATTAAAGGATACAAACACCTGATGAGAATGCTGCACTTGTTCAATATTTTGTCTACATGCTGCCGAAACAATAGTTTCGAATCAAGTATGAGACCTAAATAGACAACTTCCTTTGACCAGGGTATTGAAACATCATTCATTTTAATCAAAACATCATCCTTTGGGGCAAATCGGGCCGATTTAGAAAGTGGAAAAATGATGGTTTGAGTTTTGGCTGCATTTATGCGAATTTTCCAGTCGCCAAAGTATTCGGAAAGAACGTCAAGACCCTTCTGAAGACGGCCAACTAAATATCTGGTTATTTTACCCTTATAAATAACGGCAGTGTCATCAGCAAAAAGTGACAACACACCATTACCAGGAAGAGTAGGCAAATCAGATGTAAAAATATTGTACAGAAGTGGGCCAAGAATACTTCCTTGGGGAACCCCAGCATCAATGTTGAATAATCCAGAAGCAACCCCATTCAGAAAAACCCTGAACGATCTCTCCGAAAGATAGTGCTGGATAATTTTGATAAGATACATTGGAAAACCGTACAAATACAGTTTATGTATCAAACCATCATGCCAAACATTGTCAAAAGCCTTCTCAACATCCAACAAAGCCATAGCAGTTGATTTAGACTCAAGCTTGTTCTGCTTGATGATTTTAGTTACTCTCGTAAGCTGATGAGCAGTATTATGTCCCTTTCGGAAGCCAAACTGCTCGTTCAAAATTATATTATTATCGTTGGTAAAATCCAAAAGCCTTGAATAGATGACCTTCTCAAAGAGTTTGGACAGGCTACTCAAAAGACTAATGGGACGATAACTTGTTGGCGATGTTGGATCTTTTTGAGGCTTCAAAATTGGTATGACTTTGCCCAGCTTCCAATTGGTGGGGAAGTAACCAAGTTGCAAACATTTATTGAAAATATTGGCTAGATGTTGAAAGAACTGATCACTCTGTTTTTTCAACACCAGATTAAAAATGTTATCAAAGCCAGGAGCTTTCATATTTTTCATTTGTTTTACTGCAACTTTGACTTCCTCACCAGAAACATGGGAATCTGCAGGAAATTCAAAGGTAGAGTCATTGATTGTTGAAATACTATTGGCAACTGATGTTTCTTTACGGCTGGTCATGGAAGCGCCAAGATTATGAGAACTAACAAAATGAAGCCCAAGTGTATTTGCCTTTTCCTCGGATGTAATCAAAGGAGAATCCTCAACAATAAGAGGAGGAATAGGCTTTGGTTTATTTTTAAGAACTTTGGAAAGTTTCCAAAATGGTTTTGAATAATTCCCAAGCTGGCTTACATGTTTTGAAAATTCTTGATTTCTGATATTGTCAAGTCGGTCTTGTATAATTTTGTTCAAATTGTTAACTGAAATCTTTTTGTCATAGTCCCCAGTCCGTTGATATTGTCTCCTATAAACATTCCTAAGTCTAATCAAGTGTTTAGTATCTACGTCAATATCAGTTACCTTAAAATTAACAGGAACCTCCCGAACGTTGGCAGCCTCTGCTTGGTTGATAGCCTGCTGGATCACCTCCAGCGAACGATCAATATCGGCAGAAGTTTCCGGGTGTTGATCATAGTCGATGTTGCTGTCGACCACTTGCTGAAACTGCTGCCAGTCAACGTTGTGGTAATCTTTCCGGGTTGGTTGCCGCTGCGGAGTAACGGAAGCTCCAACCTCCACAACCACCGGATAGTGATCAGAACTCAACTCTTCAAACACCTCAGGATGAGCCACGTTCTCAGCCATATTGGTAATGAAGAAGTCGATGATTGAGTGATTCCCAGACCGAGCCACCCTCGTTGGACGATCCGGACTCACAACGTTGTAGTATCACTTTTGCAGATCGTTGTGCAGAATCACTCCGTTCCGATTCCTCCTGCTGTTGCCCCAAACTTCATGCTTCGCGTTGAGGTCACCAGCGATGATGTACTTTGCGCTCCGCCGGGTCAGCTTCTGGATATCGCTCTTCAATTTTGCTGCTGAACCATCTCTGGAATTCACCTGACGTGGGCAGTATGCAGCAATGAAGAGTACTGGGCCAACCCAAGTGGGAATTTCCACCCCAACGGCCTCGATGATGTCCAGCTTGAAGTGTGGCAGCCGGCGTGGCTTGAGATCGCGATGAACAGCGACAAGCACACCTCCTCCTCCAGAGGTGGTCCTATCGAGCTGCGTCGCGATCTTGTAGTTTTGCAGATAAACTTTTTCACCGGGCTTCAGATGAGTTTCCGTGATGGCAGCTACGTCGATCTCCTTCTCGCGAAGAAAATCCACCAGCTCTAAGTTCTTCCTCCTAATGGAGCAAGCGTTCCAATTCAGCAGCTTGAGGGACCTACGATCCATACTGGATGACGAACGAGGTCAGCACTTCAATCTGCTGGGTCTTGGTTTTGCATCCACGTAGTGCAGCGGACATCTGTTTGAAAATATTGAGGAGTTCGATTGAGGTGTAAAGATCATTACCATTTTCCTCAACTGCTGGTTCTTGGGTTGGTCTTGGCTCCTGGCTGAAGCCCGGTGGTGGCGGTCTCGGCTCCTGACTGGAACCCGGCCGTGGATGATTCATCTCAGCTCTCTTCCTGGGATCCAACGGCAACGGTGCCAAGATCGGGACCTGGCGTCGCGGTTGAAGAGGTGGAAAGTTTTGCTCCACCAGGGCTGGAGGAGTTCTACGACGCTGAGGCTGATTCTTCGTCGATGCTTGCTGCCGAATTTTCACGAACTCAGCTCTCTTGGGGCACTTTCGGTCGGTTGACGAGTGCTCACCGTTGCAGTTGAGGCACTTCACCAGCGAATCTTGGATGCACTGGGATGTGATGTGCGCATCGGTACCACACTTGGCGCAACGACGCTTTAGGTGGCAGTTCTTACCTCCGTGCCCGAAGCCCAGGCAGTTGAAGCATTGTGTGACGTCACGATGCACTGGTCGGTATCGCTCCCACGACACGATAATGTTGAAAACCGCTCGGATTGCCTTCAGCTCAGGAAGCGTCGTCGATCCCTTAGCCAAATGCAGCAGGTAGAGCTGGTCACGGTACTTGATGTCTTTGTTGCGTCGGCTCATTTTGTGCACGGCCAACACATCCAGTTTCAAAACTTTTAGCTCGGCAGCTAATTCCTCCACTGGCATGTCGTACAGACCTCTGACGACGATTTTGTACGGCTTATCCATGACGACATCATGGGTAAAGTACTCCGCCTCGTTTTCGGTCAAGTAATCCTTGACCAGTTGATAGTGCTGCCTGGATTGCACCAGCACCTTAAATCCGTCCTGACACAGACGAATGTTGCCTAGGACTTTCCCAGACTTGATGAGTTCAACCAGCCCCGCTCGAAAGTCGATCGTTGCTGCTGATTGCCGCACATAAAAAGGAGGCAGTTTCTCCTTTCGCTGTTTCACTTCATTCTCCTTTCCTTCCGCTACCTGGTCCTCGTCAGACAGTCCAGCAAACTTGTTGTTCTTCAATAGCTGCTCCTCGTGCGACGAAGAGTTCTCCTCCTCCTCATCCATCGGTACAGTACCGTCGCTCTTTTTCGTCTTTTTGCTGTTCGATGTCACTTCCAAAAGCACCTTCCTTTTGGAAATCCCCGGTTTTTGGCCATCAGTTGAAGCATCAACCTTCCTTTTGGAAATTCCCACTTTTTTGCCTGCTTGAGCCGCAGGTAGGGCAATATTGCCGGCGTTTTGCGCCGGGACGCGACGAGTCATGTTGATTCAGACAACCTTCACCAACGAATGTTAAGTATAGCAAAACGTCATCATTAACTCATTTTCGACCAAAATGGTCTATGTCACAAGATAGCACACAGCTGACGATCTAGCTAAAAGAGTAATCAAAATTGCAAGGTTGTTAATTGATAACCTTATCTTCCGACAATAACGTTAACGATAATGGTTATCGAAATACGGTGATTCTATTGTCGCTAACAGTGAACATTGCGAACCGCCGGCGCTGTAGCATTAGGGTGTAATATTAAAATCGATTTTCCAGCACAGCAATTTTTCAGTTCCTTTTGGGGTCCTAAACAACTCCCCAAAGTTTTGGAACGATTGGTTTAGTCCTCACTTTGCGCAAAGCGATTCAATTTTCCATATAAATTTGTATGGGAAAACTTTTTTTTGGATTTAGATATTTATAAAATCCACGTTTCACGCTCTACTAAAACCAGATTCATATTTAGATGCTCTGGAAGGTGCTCTACAACTTTCCCGAAGAGAGTATGGTGTTAACTTGCTCCTGAATGAAGATACAGCGTCCTCAAAACTCGTCTAAAACGTTTATTTTTTATTTTTTCTTAAAACGGCATTTTCTCAACGGCACCTAGCCGGGGGTACCAGCGCAGAAGAATGTTGAGAATCGCTGATATAGTGGAATAAAATAATTATGAAAAGTTCTCATTAAGAAACCGCAAATCTTCAACATACAGCTAAATTTTTCAAAAGACACTGCCAGATGTTGTCCCGACCGTTAGGTCCTAGGTTCTTCTTAAGAGTCAGGCTCTTTTTGCATCGAATGTGTCCGCTCTCAACTATTTTTTCCAAATGGTCCGCTGGTTTCACCAAAGATTTTAAAGTGTTGGCCTGTTTCGAGAACTGTGGAAGGATCTATGGTTTTGGAACATCTTTCCGGAAAAACCATGCTCCATACAAAAAGTCCGAAAATTCCGAAAATCCGAATTTAAAAGCCACGTTTTTTATGCTCGGGCCCTACTCCTGACGTGAACTGCAAGAAGTTCCTCGGATCGATCTGATGGCCGAATTTTGAACAAAATCGATGCGGGGAACTTATATTCGCCAATGAAAATCGTTTTAAGTTTTTTGGTTTTCATTAAACGTGAAGACTTCCATCATTGCCATGATTTTGCGTTCAAAGATATAAATTTTGCGTCGCGTCTTTGAAATTTCCGAGTTACAACAAAAAAAACAGAAAAAAGAAACTTCAAACCGTTGTGACGTCCCGACAGTCGGTGTGATCGTTCGAATCGGTGTTGTATCATGCATCTTTGTTCGTATCAAATATTAACTTTTACGCATAATAAATTTTACGAAGCATTTCTTTTTGCCTTCCTCACCTCACTGAGGCAAGGCTATAAAATCACTCAAAAATTGAACTTTTTAAATAAGCCTTCTAGATATACCTTTACGTATACATATCGGCTCAGAATCAAATTCTGAGCAAATGTCTGTGCGTGTGGATGGACGTAGATTTTTTTTTCTCACTCACTTTTCTCGGAACTGGCCCGACCGATTTTGTCCGGATATATGTTTTTAGATTCGCCTTCAGGTCCTTTAAGTCTTTTTTTAATTTCATCCGGTTTGGTGCAGTACTTCAAAAGTTATGTTAGAAAAACTGTTTTGGTTGATACTAAAAAGGGTCATTATTTACATAATTTGAAAGCTCCGGCGGATAGCTGTTGGAACTTTCCGCTCAGTGCACGTCGTGCACGCATACAAACACTGCAGTGCTTTCAAATGAATAATAAAAATTAATCATAGATGGCAGCACTCAGATGTATAGTGTCTTTACTAAGTAAGCGTTAGCCAAAGCTTTCAGGAGGAAGGCAGCAACCACCTTCTGGTGGATTAAGTAACGTTTTTTTATTGTTGTTGAGGCACCATCAGTGGACAATTGCCTAACTATTTTGTATGAACCGTGGACAAATTTTGGAAATCTCAGGTCTCACTCCCACATAGAAAAATGGGCGGAAAACGGCCAAAAAGCGGGGACGTTTTGCCTGAAAGCGGGCCCGATTTTTAGCACGCTTTTTCCCCTCGTTGTGGCCCATTTCGTGCCAGAATGCAACATTTAGGCGGGCGTTACGCATTTTGGCCGAGCTGTTACGCCCGTCTGTGGCACGCTTCTGGGCACATTTTGACCACGATTACGGGCAAAAAAACGATGGCGGAACGGGGCGCATTTTGGGGGTGCTTCTTCTTCTTTAGTATTTCCGGATTCAGTTTAGAGCGGTTAGGGTGATCAATACAAATAGGGTGACAAAAAAACAAAACAGATTAAAATGTTTATTCAAAAAGTTCTTAAAATTACAATAAAAGTCACTAAACCTACTTAAAACTAGCTTATATAAATAAAAGTTGCATTAATATGTTTAAATGAATTTAAACTGGTCCTATTGTTTTAAATAACTGAATTTGATAAAATTATTTTACTAAACTAACCAAAATAGTTTCAATAACTTTAAATTAGTAGTAATTATTAAAATTTCGTTGAAGTTAGGTAAATTTTGTTAAATTAAGGTAAATTTAGATTAATTGAGTTAAATGTCAAGTTTAGTTTAATGTAGTTAAATACAGTTTAATTTAGTATATTTCAGTTAAATTTAGTTAAATTTAGTAAAATTAATTTAAATTAAGTAAAATCCAGCTAAATTTGATTAAATTTAGTTAAACTTATTTGAATTCAGTTAAATTTAGATGAATTAAGATAAATTTAACTAAATTTATATAAATTTAGTTGAATTCAAATAAATTTATTGTATTTTTCAGTTGAATTCAAAAAAGTTAACTTATATTGAAATAAATTTCGAGAAATCTAGTTAAGTTTGTTTGAATTTGGTTAAATTTATTAAAATTTAGTTGAATGTAGTTAACTGAATTAATTTAAATTGAATTAAACTAATTAAATGAAAAATATGATATTAATTCAGTCAAATTTATTTAAATTTAGTCAAGTTTAGTTAAGATCAGTTATATTAAGTAAAATTACGAAAAATTAAGCCTAATTAAGTTAAAATATGTTAAATTAAGTTAAAACCAGTTTAATTTAGTTAAATAAAGTTAAATTAAGTTAAACTAAAATAAATTAACTTGATTAAAGCTAAATAAAGTTAAATAAAGTTAAATTAAAGTAAATAAACTCAAATTCAGATGAGTTCAGTTTATTTAAGTAAAAATAAGTTTTAATAAGTTAAATTCAATGAAACTTAGTAAAAATTAATAAAGATTATTAATATTTAGTAAAGTTTCGCTTAAAATCAGTTTATTTTTGCTTAATACTTCAATAACTAAACAAAATTAAACCAAATTTAACTATATTTGACTTATTTTAAACGAAGTTGAAGTTAATTAAATTTGATAACATTTCGTTAAATTTGATAAAGGTAAATTTGGTTGAATTGAGTTAAATTTATTTATTTATTTATTTAAATTTAGATAAGTTCAGTTAAAGTAAACTAATTTTAGTTAAAGTAAGTAAAACTAAGAAAAATTGTTTAATTTGTCTAAATTAAGTTGAATAAAGTTTAATTTTATAAAACTTAGTTAAATATAGTTAATCATATTTAATTAGTGGAATTCAGTTAAAGTAAGATAAATTTAAATAAATTTAGTAAAATTTCTTGAATGTTGAATGTTTAATGTGGCTAAATTCAGTTCAATTAAGTAGTATTCGGTAAAATTTAGTTAAATTCAGTTAAACTAAGCTAAATTAAGATAAACTAAGTTAAATTTGATTAAATTAAATTAAATAGGGTTTGCTAAGTATAGTTAAATAAACAGAAATTTAGTTAAATTAAGTAACATTAAGATATATTTAGATAGATTAAGTAGAATTAAGAGAAAATTGAGTTAAATAAAGTTTAATGAAGTTGAATTAAGTTAAATTATGTAAAATGTTGCTAAATTTAGTAAAATTTAGGTAAACTAAGTTAAATTACGTCAAATTGAATTTAATTAACATAAATTAAGTTGGAATAAGTTAAATTAATTTAAATTTACTTAAATTAAGCTCAATTAAATTAAATTTGTTTAATTGAGCTAAATTTAAATAAATTAAGAACAAATAGGCTAATTAAGTAAATACAAGTAAAATAAGTTTAATTAAGTAAAAATAAGTGAAGTTTTACAACATTAATTTAAACAAGGTTCAATTTTGTTAAAGTTCGTTTAACTAGGTAAAATTTAGATATATTTATAAAAATGAAAAAGCAGAATTCTAAAATTAAGTTACATTTAGTTTAATTAAGTAATATTAAGTGAAGTTAAGTTTAATTTAGTGAAATTAAGTTGAAATCAGTGAAATAAACGGAAATAAAGATAAATTTAGTGAAATTAAGTTAAGTTTAGTTAAGTTGAGTTTAATTTAGTTGAATTTGGCTAAATTTAGTTAAATTAAGTAAAATTAAATTGAAATAGGTTGCATTTAGTAAAATTAAGTTGAATGAAGTTACATTTGGCTAAATTTATCTAAATATAGTAAAACTAAGTAAAATTAGGTTAAATTTTGTTAATTTTAATCAATTGGACTACATTAGAAGAACATAATTTTACCTAATTTTACTATATTAAGATAAATTTAGCGAAATTCAACTTTATTCAACTTAATTTTACTTTATTTAACTTAAATCAGCTTAATTTTACTAAATTCAGCTTGATTTTACTTAATTTAACTAAATTTAGCCAAATTCAACTAAATACTACTTAATTGAGCTAAATTTAAACAAGTTTAACTAAACATAACTCAATTTCACTAAATTTTACATTATTTTACTTAACATAACGAAATTTAACTTAGTTTTACAGATTTTACAAAATTTTACTAAATTCAGAAACATTTTACAAAATGTAACCCTTTTTGATTAAATTGAACTAAATTTAGTAGATCTCAGCTATTTGTTTTTTCTAAATTTAAATAAATTTCACATATTTAGCTGAATTTAGCATTAGTTTACTAAATTTAACTACATGAACCTAGTTTAACTTAATTTTGTCAAATTTTTACAAAATTTTACTTAATTAAACGTTTTATACTTGTTTCTACTTAATTTTTCCTTGATATATTTCAATTCAACTCAATTAAACAAATTTAAACTAAATTTAAAGAATTTAGCTAAATTTAACTAAATTTTGCTTACATAAACTTTTTTCAATTCAATTTAAGTTAATTAAACTTAAATTAACGTAAATGTACTTAATTTACCTAATTTTAACTAAATTACACTGAATTAAACTAAATTTAACTTAATTTACTTAAATTTTACATAATATAACATAATCTTACTCAATATTGCTTAATTTTGCACAATTGGCGTAATTTTCCTTGCTTAATCTAAATTTTACATAATTTATAATTTTGTAAAATAAAGTTGAATTTAAAAAAATAATTTGGTAAAATAATGTTTGATTTTTTAAATTTTTGTAATTGATTTGAATTTAGTTAATTTGATTTCATTTCAATTTAGTTTAATTGATTAATTTAGTAAAATTGAATATAATTTAGTTAAATTTTGTAATAATCAATTTAATTGATAAAATTTTAGTAAAATTTTTAAAGAATAGTTCGATTGAATATAAATTAATTTAATTGATGAAAAATTATTTAAAATTCGCTTAACTGATTTAAATTTAATTAAATTGATTTTTAAATTAAGTTAAATTGATTCAGATTTAGTAAAATTAATTAAAATTTAATTAATTTGATTTGAACTTATCAAAATTAGTTTGTTTTTTTTTTTTTTGTAATTTCTTGGTAAATTTATTAAAATTTAGTTTAATTTAAGTAAAATAAATTAAAATGATTGCCTAAATTAGTTCAAGATTGTTAATTTTCGTTAATCACAGTAATAATCACTCAAAATTGCAAAATTTAAAGAAATTAACTTACATTTTTAAGTTAGTTAAATTAGTAAACAAGATTTTGTTCAGTTTAAAATAAATTTAGTTTAATGAAATAAATTTAGTTAAATAATTAAATTCAGTTAAATTAGGACAAATTTAGATTATTTATTAACAATTTGATGAATTGATTTGATTTTTTTAAAGTTAAATTTAGTTACATTTAGTAAAAATTATTTAAATTAAGTTAAATTTTGTTGAATTTGGGTAATTCAGATAGATATAGTAAAAGTAACCAAAATTTAGTTTTGTTAATCTATTAAAAAAATTTTTTTTTGAAATTTGGTTCAATTCAGTCAAATTTATTTTAATTCAATTAAGTCAAATTTATTAAATTTCAGTTCGAATAAAATTAGATTATTTTTATAAATAATGATACATTTAGTTAAAATTAGGTAAATTTGGCTAAATTTAGTTAAATTGAATTAGTTAAAAATTATTAGTTGATTTTGGTTTAGTTAAGTTATATATAATTCAAGTAGGTTAAATTTAATAAAATTTTGTTGAATGAGGCTGAATTAAGTAAAACATAGCGATATTTTGCTAAATTTTGTTAAATTGAGTTCAAAGTTCAATTCAGTTATATCTCGTAAAATTTAGTTGAATTCCGTTATTTTTTGTTAAATTTAGTTAAAATAGGAAAAAAAATAGTTTAATTAAGCTTCATTTATTATAGTTTATCATTTATTATTATTAGGATCATTTATTTATAGTTTATCATTTATTATTATTAGGATTAATTTTAATTTGAATTGTTTAATTAAATTTAGATACATTTAGAGAAAATTAGCTAAATTTGTTGAAATTTAGGTAAATTTAATCAAATTTAGTTGAATTCAATAAAATTTTGTCAATTTTTTTTATTTATGTTTAAATTAAACCAAATTCTACCAAATCAAAATAAAGTATGCTAAATTAAATATAATTCATGAAATAATATTAAATTAAACTCAATTTTACTAAATTTAATTCAATATAACTAAATTTAATTTAATTGAACAAAATTTAACTTAATTGAACTTAATTTAACTGAATTTTACCAAATTTAATTGATTTCAATTGAATTTAGCTACATTTAACAAAATTACACTATTTTTTACGTAATGTTGATGATGTTGATAATTAAACTAAAAATTTCAAATTTAAATCAAACTAAATAAAAAAAATTTAAATAAATTTAACAAAATTAAATTATCTTGAAAAGAAATTAATTTTACTAAATTAACGAAACTAAATGGAATTAAACTTAATTTCATTTAAATTAACAAAATTGAACAAAATTTAACTAAATTTGAGCAAAATTTTACTAAGGGTCACTTTAAACATTAAAAAACGGTTTATTTAATTTAGCCAGTTTCAACAATATTTAACTACAGTTATTTTTTTTAATTTAACTAAATTTAACTTAATTAAACATAATTTAATTTAATTCTACTGAATTTTATTTTATTAAGTAAACTTTAGTAAAATTTTGCTATGTTTAGTTCAATTTAGTTTAATTAAGCTAAATTTAGTTCAATTTAGTTAAATTCCGTTAAATTTCGTTAATTAAGTTAAATTAATTTCATTTCAGTTTTATTTATTTTTTTTTAAATTTATTATTGTTTAGTTTGATTATAATTTGAAACTATTAGTTAAATTTGGATATATTTAGTTAAATTTAGATACATTTAGTTTAAATTTGTGAAATTTTGTTAAAGTTTAGTTAAAATGAATAAAATTTAGTTTTATTTGGTTAATTTTAGTTAATTTCAGTGAAATTTAGTTTTATTTTATTAAATTTGTTCAGTTCAATTCAATTCAGTTAAATTTAATTTAATTTAGTTTAAATTTAGTGAAAATATTTAAAAATTTGTTAAAATTCGTATATTTATTTTGAGATTCTGTAGTCTTGTTTTTTTTAAAGTTTTTTTGTCATTTTGTTGTTTTTTATGATCGTTGTTATGTATTCTTGGATTTTACTTTATTATTATTTTTACATTCTTTTATTTTAATATCATTTATAATATACTTAATCTTTTGTATTTTTTTTTGTTTTAGCCGGTTTGAGTATTTGCTTGCTATTAAAAGATGTGTTCTTATATTTTTTTGTGTGTTTTGTATTGTGGTTGTGTATTTTTATCTTTTTTTGGTGGCTTAAGATTTTATGTTGTTTGTGTTTTATCTTTGTATTTTTTTATTTTTTTGATTTTTATAATTGTGTATAGTTGCTTTATTTTGTTTGTATAAATAAATTTGTGTTTTTTCACTTCTATTTTTTTTGTCTGTCGATGACTTGATTTGGGGTAATCGATGGCCCAGTTAGTGAACGGGAACCACACACCACCATCACACACTGAACCCCGCTGTGCTGAATCTCTGCAACATCTGGTGCTGATGAAGGATTGTGCTAGGACTTCAGCACCGCAGGATCGTACTTGAAAGTTGTCGCTGTCGAATTCCCCGGAACATGGCATCGGCCTTAACTCCAGGTACCGGAACGATCACTGCGTGCGGTGACACTCGCTTGGCCGGCAAAACCGGCTGCTTCACAACCGGCGTCTTTGGCCGCACATTTTGGTCTCGAACGACGACGTCGCTCTCATACCATGGCAGCAGGTCGTTCGAGCGGGAAAAAAGAACGTTCGCGACAGGACGTTTTCGTTTTAAACTACCCACGGCGAGGACGACCCCAGAGAGAAGAACCCAATCGTCACGTTGAGCGGCTGGGTATGGTCTGGGCCGTCGGATTGAGGGGACACTGCTGCATGACACGCTCGATGAGGGGATTCACTTTGTTGGGCTGGACTTGGGGATGCGGTCGCGGTAGTGAGGGCGGAATGATGACACGTTTCACGTTTGCGGGTTCCTCGGTGCGGTCATTGTCGTCGGAGAAGCCGTGATGGTCTTCGACCGGGTTGGAAGCGGGAGACGGGTGGCAGCGGGTCGAGGTTAACGTTTTGCTGAAATAAGAAAAATAAACAGTCAGTAATCTAAGGTTCAACCTCTAAAAATCTTTTACTCACCATCGCCTCAGACTGCCGCTTCACAGAGGTTCTCCCCAATATCTTCTGCACCCCAATCCGGTCATACCGGTGCGGAAAATGGCAAACGTCAACGACGTCTTCTTCGCCGGCGTAACCCGCTTCCCCCGGGAACGAAATTGACCTCTCCAGCCGTGGCCTCCTTCAGTGTCCGATTCCTGCTCCATTCCGGACACTCCTGGAGAACCGATTTGCATCTCACTGGGGGAGTCTTCGGCGCCGGTTCTCGCATTACGGACGTGCTTCAAAACGCGCGAACGCGGGTTCTTTTAACGTTGGGCGACTTCTGGATCGGGGAAACCGGGGAAACGCGGCCGGGGGAACTCCGGAACACGTCCGCGAGCTTTCTTTGTTGGAGCTGGTGATGACGACTAAACACGTGAAATTGCAAATTTTTGACAGCTGCTGGTCGCGTTACGAAAGGGGATTGTGTGCGTGAGAGCGGCAAAGAGCAAATATGTTGGTGTGTGTGTGCAAAACAAATATACAATTTTTTAAGGATTGTGTCCATACTAAAGCGTCTTAACTGGCCCTGGCGATGCCCGATAATCGCCCGCAGCCCCCCCTAAAGTTAGAGTGGGCTGCTGTTCGCATTACTGTCTGGAGCAACATGGCGGACAAGTATTTTGATAGTTGAAAACTAGGGTGACCACTCAAATCCCATTTTCAAATTCCCGACTTTTCCAGCCCCTTAAATAATAGGCATTTCTTATGCATGATTTCAAAGCTTACACTCTTTATAAAAAGTCAATTCAACCATCCAACAAAATTTCTAAACAAATAAAACAAACCAAGTATCACAATTTTCAGTAAAAGTAGAAAAAAAATCATTCCTAAAAATACTTTAAAACTTGAAGCAAATGATTCAGAGAAAAAAACAAACAATCAGTCTTTAAAAAAAACAAATAGCCTAACAATGGAATTTCATTGTTTATTTTCAACATTGTCAAACATAAAGATTTTTATACTGGAAATGAAAAAGAGGATGGTGAAAAATTAAAAATAACTGAATTTTAAATGTTTTTCATAATTTTAGTTATTTTTATCGAAGAGCGCTTTAAACATGATAGCAGTTATTATTCTTTCTAGGTATATCAAAATATCTGTAATTCGATCAGCAAAAATTATCAGGTACTCTTTTTATTTTGTAATTTTTTTAAGCCAATTCTGATTTAGCGCGATGTCAATATGTAAATGTTTTGACTATTTTCAATGGAAAATCTAGATTGATTAGACCTCATGTTTTACCTATAATTTTATGCGAAATGATTGAAGAGACAAATCCTTTAATCATATTTGTAATAACTTAAACCAAAATATCTTTTAAAATGGTTTTAAGAACGACAAATGTATGGATTTTATTCGATATTTAAGTTTTCCGATAGCTGAAAAGCTTTATCTATAGGGGAAAATCTCGTATGTTTGGCAGGGTTCCATCGAATTTGCTGATTTTCACTATTTGAACAACTAATTTTGCAAAACATTTCATAGAAACTTGCTTGCTCACTTTTTATTGAGCCATTTACTGTCCATGTTCGCATAAATGTCCCACATGCAAAAACAGCAAGCTGAGAAAAACGCATTTGAAGTTTGTCCCACACATAAGGCTACGTGTTAAGTTTTCGTGAAAAAAATACTGGATTTCCTGCGATTTCTATAACAAAGTACTGGATTTATAGGCTTTTCTGAAAGGGCTCACGATTTTGAACCAAACTGCATCATTAACTCAAAAACAATGAAGATGCATATGGGACATTTATGCGATCATGGGCAGTTTATCACTCGATTTCAGTTGAAAACGCTCTTTATGAGAAATTAGATGCTATTCCCCTACTTATTTACCCATACTCACAAAAAGTTTGAGAAATTAAAATTATGTTTACTAAGAAACAAAAAACAATTGAAATTAAGCTTTATTTGCATTGTTGTTGTTTAAAGTTAGATGTTGTTTGTTTGATAAGGCTGGTACAAACTTTATTGATTGAAACTATGTCAAAAATAACTTGAAATTATTTGATTCATAAAATTATTAGAAATTTGTGTCAAATGCTTGCCAAGTTATTCATCAATAAATCAAGTTAAGTTAATCAAATCATTGCCTCAAATAGGTTACAATAGTGAAAGGAACCTTAAATTTAAATTTAGTTGCTTAGAAATATCAATTATTTGAAATAACAAAAAAAAAATATAAAATCATTTAAGAGACCTACAATAATTCTTAGACAAGTATGCTTGGAATTCCAAACTTTTCCTGACTTTTTGCCCAAAAAAAACACAAATTCCCGACATTTTCCCGATTTTTCGCGGAATTTGTTGAATTCCCGACTTTCCCGATTTCCCGACTTGAGTGGCCACCCTGTAAGTTGGAACTATTTTGTTATTTCTGCAGCTTTAGGTCCCTTTTCCTCCAAATTCGAAGTGGGAAACAGAAGCAGTTTTGTAAAATTATTGCCTGGAAATTGCAAAATAGTTGCAGCTGTCAAAATGAATATGCGCCCTTTTCAAATGTTGCTCCAGATGTGTGTTTTCATCACTTTTGAGTTATTGATGCAGTTTGGTCTTTAAGAAAACTAAAAATATCCAGAACTTTGTTGTAGAAACTGTAGGAAATCTCGTTTTTTCGCGAAAAACTTGCCTTGCGTTTTTCTCATCTTGCTGTATATCATATGGGACATATATGCGATCATGGTCAGTAGTGGTAGTCTTAGAGACCACTTTTAAGATATTTCAGGGACTTTCGGATAAAACAAACTACGCTCGAAATTTAAGATCTACTCAGTCTATTGCAGTAATTTTAAGAGATCGTCATCATTCCGTTCGTTTGTCATCGTTATCACCACCACTTTCTTTCATTCGCCAAGTCACGGGGGAAAACGGTGGCCCCCAAAAAGGCCATTAAACAAACCACTTCCACTCACTCTCACCCACAACAAACCACTTCCGAAACAATCACCACACAATAGAGACGATAGCAGATTTCTCACTTCTCGGACACTCCTCACCTCACTGCAAAGAACGAACAAACTTCAACTTCGGAGAAGCACACTTTTTTATTCGATTCGAAACGTTGATACATGTTTATTTTTGTTGCTCTTCCTTTTGTTTTTTTTTTTTACATTTAGTTATTATGTTGCTGGTTGAACCTTTTCAAGATTTTCATAGTTTGTTACTGATTAAAGATACAAGAGTTTGCAATTTACCACACTTAGAACACGTTAAGCCTTCATCTTCATCGCATTTTACATGATTTTTTTTTTTCAAACGGAACTTAAAAACAGAACTCAAAACCATAACTCATCTTCCGTGCGGTGTCACTTTTTTGTTTTCTTTGAAGCTGGTGGCTGAAGCCATTTGTGCAACAGCGCGTTTTAATATAAAGTAACATTTGCAAAACCAATTTTAAAATCAGAATTTTACCAGCAAATGCTACATTCTACTATTAGCGCTTAGAAAGGGGGGGGGAATATTTTGTCGGTCGGTGTTCCCGCCACAATGTGTAGGAGGGAAAACAGCAACACTTTTGTACACTTTCCACACAAATAGAGTAAAACAAAACGGGAAGCCCAAATTGTTACTTTTTGGCACTGTTGGTCGTCATGTTCACTGGAGGAAAAACGGGCAAGTCGTCCAGAAGAAAACTTATTAAGCACAATCGTACGTTCGCCAAACTTTACACACTGAAGAGCACACTTGTTTGATGGGAGGGGAAATTGAACGTTTGAAATCACCAAAAAAGAAACGACACCACAAGAGCGAGAGCACTGAGAAAAGTTTGAAGGGCAGATTTAAAGGATGAAACACAAAACTTTTCAAGTTGAACAAAAGCACAAACACAAAACATTTTGGTCACATTTGACACTGCAAAATTTGTAGGGTTGAAAATAACTTGAAGTCACCACTTTATTCCCACTGAAAACAGGACACGCATGGGAAACTGCGCTGACCTTCAAAGCACGTTCGAAAAACGGTAATTTTGGACACCAGGAAAACTGACACTTGTTGCACGAATGTCTTTCAGATAAACTTAAAACGAATCACAAAACTAAACCAGAACAAAACATTGGAAACCACCTTTTCATTTCTTTTTGCCAGGTTCCTCAAATGCGGTCATGAACTTTCACATAACTGTTGGTTATAAATAGTTGTATTTGTTCGTTTGATCAGTTGGTCAAAACTTATTTTCATCATATTTCTACTTTCTTCATCGATTCTGGCGCAAACTGGTTGGACACTCTATCGTTTATTGCTACATTTCATAGTACTTGGTTACTGTATGGTTCCACATTTTCTTCAATTAAAACATCTTCGTCATTTACTACTAACTGGCTACTTTGAACCACTTTTTTGTTTGCAATCTCTTAATCGTCTCTTCCATTTTCAATCACTTTCATCTTCCAACGCGCGCGCGATACCACCACGGGAAAGCCACTTTCCACGGAAGTTGTGAACTAATAAAAGAAAAAAAACTAGCAGAGAAAAATACCCTGCGACAAAAACATTATTCTTCAATGTACCCCCTTAATGATACATTGCGACCTAGCACTTAAAAGATACATATCTCTATCTCTCTCTCTCTCTCGCGGGGAAGATGGCTCTCCGCGGGCCGCGCGCCCGTTTAGAGTGTGAATTACAAATCATCCTAGCATAGATCTCCGGAAACAACCGTTAGCCGTTACACTTCCACTAACTCCAACACACACGCGCAACAACAACAACAATCGACGACGACGTCACCATCTTCGCCGCCGACGATCCGGTCCCGGTGGTCGTCCACTCACACACTCGCGCGCGCACGCACTTAACCGCCGTCGTCATCATCATCGTCAGCAGCAGCAGCAGCAGCAGCGGCACTTCCGTAATTATCGTTCCGGTTGCCGGTAATCGGGAAGATGGGGGTGGGTGGATGTGTGTGTGTGTGTTTGTGTGTGTGTGTGTTTTATACTTTAATGATGATTGATTGGGTGTAGTGTTGCGCCGCCGCCGCGTTCAGAAACGTAGATTTTTCTTTTGCTACTTTTTTTTTGTTGTTGTTGTTATGAACAGTTTAGCGTTTTGAAGTTGAGAGAAAAAATGTATTCACCTGCAATGGATTAAACCCGTTAGAGATGATTTGAAGAAGCTGTGCGAGATGAATTGAGAGCGAAAAAGGCTAGAGCATGCTGTACAAACAGTTACAGTTACTGGACCCATTCTTAGCGGAGAAATTAATAAGCAATGTGGTGGGTCGTGTGAAGGAAAATGGCAGCGAACCGTTTGAAATGAATGAGGGATTAGATTCCAAGACATTTCATAACCATAAATTATTATTCAGCTAAGTATGATCTACGAAGTATTGTATTATACTGAACCCGAATGCCAAATTTAAGCTTGATTGGTTGCGACACTGTTGAATCTCACCCGATTTATGTTTTTGATGGAACTAGATAAAAATATTATATATGAAGTACGTCACGTTCTAGGGGGAGGGGTGTATACTTTATGGATGACGCCTATCTACAATCCAAACTCGTTTATCCGCATGTTATTTTCAAAATGTCCTATGTACATAGGAAATCCATGGCGCATTGGTTGATTTGAAAAAGTAATCTAGATTTAATAGGCAATCAACTTTTAAAATTTGACTTAAATGGGATCGCAGAACTCAAATTTGATGTTAGAAACAAGAAAAAAACGAAAGAAATGTTTTGTTCGTGAATCGATTATCCAAAGTCCCATACAGTCCTTCGCAAAATCGAACTTAGGATAATCGAAAGTCCCATACAGTCCTTCGGCAAATCGAACTTCGGATAATCGAAACATTGGATAATTGAGGCTTCTGATGATCTAGTCTGGATTGTACTACGATCTTACAGACAGGAGCTTCAACTATGGAATTGGATTTTTTTTCTTTTTTTTTCGTTTTTTTTTATTTTCCCGTGTTCAGGGGGTCATTCTGCGAAACTTTTGTTCTACGAAAAACTTAACTTCTCTTGTTTTCGGTTTTTCTTGCTTCATTTTTAGCATTTTTATTTTCATTTATCATGTTTAGTTTATGTACTACACTTCCCCTGATCGCATAAATGTCCCATATGCATTTTCATCGATTTCGAGTTATTGATGCAGTTTGGTTCAAAATCGTGTGCTCTTTCAAAAGAGCCTATCCAGGTTTTTAATCGAAATGTCAAAATCACGCGGTGATACCAACATTACAAAAAAAGAGTACCATGGCATGACAGCAACATTTTTTTTTCTAATGTTGGTGCTACTGCGCGATTTTGACATTTCAGACGTTCACCATTTCCAACGCCATATTCGCTACAAACTTGGATAACATCCAATACTTTGTTCTAGAAATCAGGAGGAAATCCCGTTTTTTCGCGAAAATTTAACACGTAGCCTTATGTATTGGACAAACTTCAAATGCGTTTGTCTCAGCTTGCTGTTTTTGCATATGGGACATTTATGCGAACATGTGCAGTACAGTACTTGTTCGGTAACTGGGCTGAGAACGTAGCCCAGTCACCGAATGTTGCTCGTTAACTGGGCTGAACAAAAAATAACGAGGGGACACCCAATGCATAATATTTTCCAGATGAAATAGGGGCAGGGGGGGGGGGGGGCAGAATGGGCCACCCTTGGTTTTAGGCTTTAGAATGGATTAGACCAATTGTAAGGCAAGGGTCTTATAAAGGACATCAAATAACTTCACCATACCAAAAACGACGTTTGAATTCATTGTATTTTTCGAATTATGAGCAAAAATGTAAATTTATTTGAAAAACCACGGAAATGTTGTTTATTTCGAGGTTACTAAATAAGCTTTCTGAAAAGTTGGATTGTTTGAAAAAGTTTGCTCAATGCTTATAACGTTACTAGATGCTTCTACCAAGGTATACAAACAACAACGGAACCTTAAAATGTGTTAAATTAAAATCCACTTGGGGGCAGAATGGACCACCCTTTTCCTGCCTTATAAAAACAATCAAAAGTTAAAAAATTTGAGCTAAATGGATTATTTCACTCCTGGTAGCTTCACAAATCACGTTTAATGCAAAAAAAAGTTGATTTTTTAGTTGTTTCGACGCTTAGTTGTAAAAATAGTGTCTTTTTTCGACAAACTTACACTATTTTCAAAAATCTTTGTTTTTTTAAGTTACTTTTTTATAAAAGTGATCAAATTTCATGGAAAATATAATGGAAAGGTCCCTCAAGTAATTTCTTATCTCCCTTCAACGTTGTATTAGACAAAATGGCTTGTTTTCTAAGGTGGCCCATTCTGCCCCGCACCCTGGAAAGTTAGTCGAAAAGCTCCAAAATCACAATAGTTTACATTTCTTGTAGAAGCTACCCGTTAACCACAATCGCAAGCAATGTTAGTAAATTTTGCATTTAAGCCAATTCCCCTCCACAACTTACCTCACGTGCTAACGGTGCCCGTGTCCACTCCTCCTCAGGCGGTTCCTCCCTTGACGACCACGATCACCAGATGGTCCTCCTTCAGGCCCTCCTCGGTCAAATTGTGGCAGGTGCGCTTCAGCAGCTCCGTCGAAAAGTCACAGGGCGGGAACGAGTACAGCACACCGGTCGCTTCGGTTTCCTTGTTCAGCAGCGAGATGACGCCGGCGGCTTCCTTCTGCTTGAGATACGAAACGAGGTTGCGCAGCGGACGCGTCTGAACGCTGGCGTCGTCCGACGAAGCTACGGAAGAGGTCGAGCCCGGCAGCCCGAGGAAGATTGCGTGTGACGACGACGTGGAAATGCGCTTCTGGACATCCTCCAGCTTCGGTTGATCCAGCCGGAGACGCTGCGTGATGCGAAGGTGATGCTTGCCATCTTCGTCCTTCATTAAGCTTTCGACGATGTCGTTGTCGCCGTCGGTCAGATGGAATTTGGCCGGGAAGAGCGAACTCTTCAAGATCAAAGCGCCCTGCCAGACGGTTGAAGATTTGCGTGCAACTTCGGGAAGTGTTCGTGCGCTGGACAGCATACCATTTCTACGCGATGACGAGTCCGAGTCGGAATCTGCCGGACTGCGGCGACGTGGCGAGCGTGATCGAGATCTATCAATACCGGGTTCGCGAGAACCGGAACGACGGCGCGAGTCGTAGTCACCGTCAGCAGGGCCCCGGCGCCATTCGTCTCCGCCTTCACCGTGTGGTGGTCCATCGCGATGGAAGCCTCGGAATCCACCACGACCACCACGGAAACCTCCCCGGCCACGGAACGGCCGTCCACCGTATCCACCGTAGCCAGCAGCATCATCATAAGGTGGAGCACTGCCACCTTCCGGATACTCGTAGTCTGGTCCACGGCGATATTCACCGCCATCTTCGAAACCTCCGCTTCGCTTGGGGAATGGCGGCGTGGTGCCGTTGTCGGCAAAATCTAAACGAATTCGACGATCCGGAGCTCCCAGCGGGAAACCACGCATTTCCTTTACAGCAGCCGTTGCGGCATCGATGGAATCGTACAGAATGTAAGCCTGAGTGTCGCCCTTGTTGTATTCGATCTTCTTGATCGCTCCAAATCGATCAAACTCACGTTCCAGCTGGGTAACCGATGTCCATGCACCCAAACCGCCCACCCAGATGCGAGTGGTCGGTGTGGCCTTTCCGTAGCCGATCTTACACTGGAACTTGCCAATGTACTGACCGGACAGTTCAACCTTGGCACGATGAGCCATATCCAGCGTTTGATAACGGACGAAAGCAAATGCGTTTCCGGTGCCGGGCGGAGGACGTTTGATGTCGATGTCCTCAACGATGCCGTACTTGCCAAAAATGCGGCGCAGTTCGTCGTCGGAAATGTTAATTTCCAAGTTGCCGGCAAACAGCGTCCTCGTCGCAAGCGGATCCTCCTCGGGTTGAACATGGTGCAGATAGTTGGGGAACTTGTCCTTCTTGCTGTTGTCCGGCTTTTCGAACGGTGCCCTCGGACGAGGCATGTAGGGCCTTGCCATGTAATGATGATGAGCCGGTCCGGGATGCATGTGGGGAGGTCCGTGGTGGTGCATCGGTGGCCCACGTGGCATGTACTCGTGGTGCATTGGTGGTCTGAAATCCGCATGATGCATTCGGCCTGGTGGAGGCCCTCCGTAACTGTCATAAGGATGGTGCTCCGGACGACGACGATCCGGTGGCGGTACTCCGGGGGAACGGGCGTAGTAGTGACGATCATAATCCTGTGGCGAAGAAGGTCTACGATTGGTTTCGGGTTTGGCCGACTCAAAAACAGGCTCCACCAGAGCGGCCCTTTCGTACAAGACAATTCGGGACTTGGCATTCTTTGCTTCCTTTGCATCCTCTGACGTACGGAAGCAAACGTATGCTACCCGTTCGTCCAGATCATGCGAAATTCGTATGCTAAAGTCCCCAAATTTCTTGTACTCACGATACAATGTTTCTTTAATAAACTCATCTGACGCCTTCGGGTGCAGAGCACTAACGCACAGTACCTTGTACGAATATCGGTCACTGCCACCATCCCGCGCACTTCGGGAATATTCCTCCCGGTGCGGGGAAGCATAGCGAGTACTGCCTCCACGGGGACTCGGGGAACGAGCTACGCGACGACGCATCCTGTCTGGGGTGACCCGTTCGTCTGAGCTGCCTTCGTAACGTCCAATACTGCCGCGCCTTTTCGTTCTTGGTGGGGAGTCGCGCGAGGCGCTACGTTTCATGTTACGTATCTTCACAGTTATACGATCTCTGTCGGCTGACCGGTTGCTACTCATGGGCCGTCTTCATCAAATCTGGCTTGAGTTGGCGAGCTGGCGCGGTCTTTGCGAAAGCACGGACGAACTTTTGCAAAACTTTTGCTTTCCCAAATCTGTAAAGAACAAAACAAACAAACCAAACAGTCAAACTGCCTTTTAGAGCGAAAGAAAACAAAACATGTAACCCCTCAACAAACTGACAGGTCACTCACGCACAAGAATGAACACTCGTCACAAAACTGTTCACGGGGCACTCAACCGGTGATTCACTGCGGTGCGCATGAACCTGCCGATGCTAAAGCGTAAAACAAAATGGCGTCGTATTTTATTCAATGAAGCAAAGAAAAAATTAAGATTTCAGTTAAAATACATCGATTGCCATCAAAACTAAGTACAAACTACAAATAATTACCCAATATTACATCAGTAAAACAAACTAAAGTATCACACAATGCAAATTGTGGAGAGCAAACCTCAAAGCCGTATGACGCCCAACGCCGACGCTGAAATGACGCCGCGTTGCAAATGCGTCGATTTTCCACCTAAATTCGTCACTTCTTCAACAACATTCACAATCAATAACACTACTCACCCGAAATCGATCGGAAAATACTGGTCACAATCACTTTTTACAGAATTTTCAACTGTAAAAATAATTCCGCACGATCCGCACTTCCACACTGGTCGAGCACTGAAAATGGAATGATTTTTGGTTTGACGGGCAGACGAAATGAACATTAATGAGTGCCACGCAGAAAAAAAAAGATTTACCGCCAACCGGCAACCCGGCACTGAAAATGTACATTACACTGGTAGGCAAAATATATTTTCACATACCTATCAAAACTTAAAGAAAAGAGCGCAAAAAAACGGGTAAAAGCTTGAGGATCAACCACGATTAAATCTAGAGTATGGCTAAGTGGGGCAAGACCAAGGCCCATGTTCGCATCAATGTCCCAAATGCAAATTGCGGTAATCCACGCTCCATACAAAAAAAAAGATTTGTTTTGTATGAAAATTGTCCACGATGGGGGTGGGGAGGGATTGAGACTTTCAAAAAAAGTGTGGTTTATGGATGGTCCCTTTAAAATAAAACTCTACCCTTCTTTTTTTCAGTTCAACCTATCAGGCAATTTAAGGGGTTACATACATGTAGAAAATAATAAAATTTCATATTACAGAAAATTTATTAAATCAGCTTAAAAGATGATTTTCAATCACTCCTGAAAGTTTCATGAAGATATTTCATGATTTAACTCGTGATTTAACTGAGTTTGAGACGATTTAAGCTCAAAATTTTGCCACGCGTAAAGCGAGCTGTCAAACTTTGAGAGCGTTTTTCTCTGAACACCAAGTTGTTTTACGGGAGCCACGATATCTCGAGATGGGACGGACCAAATTTGCTGAAATTTTTGGGTGAAGACTCCCAAGATATGTCCCGTGTGCATGACGAAGCCCGATTTTAAAATTTTGAATTTTCAAAAATTAAAAAAATCAAAAACTGGCGATTTTTTATATGAAAAACTGATAAATATTTTTATCTTTTTTTTTAATAATCTTTTTGAAAATCAGACTTCGTCATGCACACGGGACCGGTTTAACGAGTCTTCACCAAAATTTTGAGCCGATTTGGTCGAAGCAATGTTGAGATATCGTGGCATCCGTTTTTTGAAACTGCTAACTTTAAATAGCTATATCTCGGCAATGATACAACCAAATGTCTTCAAATTTGTTTTGTTAATTGATTGAAATGTATTTCTGAATGCCCTGAAAACAGATTTTGAAAAAAGTTTAAGTGTGTGTTCAAACCAACCTCTGACATTTTTGCCGATTTACATATATATAACCCCTTAAAATAGTTCGCTTGTGCGGACACTATTTTTGTAAATCCCAATCCCCCCCCCCTCCCTCGTGGACAATTGTCCATACAAAAAAAACTCCTCCACCCCCCCCCGTCCCCCCCCCCTCCCTAAAGTGTCCACGTGGTTTATGGATGGTCCCATAGTGGCAATATCGATAACACGTATGGGAGAGAAAATTAGTTCAACGAACCTGAATGTAGATCAGGGCCTAGGCGATGGCCTGATATGAGCTACCGAACAACAATGACAATATGGCGTCGTTTGTTTACAAACATGAGATTGATTCTAGACCAGAATTTGCTTTATCAAATTTTTACAATTTTAACCTCTTTTATCGCGATTCTGATCAAGATTGCACAGCAAATCATCGTGCTTTTAGTGTATCTTTAGTTTCCACATTGATTCGCTGTGGATTCGTGTTTAAATTTTGAAATTTAACATACATTAAAATAAGTTGCAAAATTCCCTACTTCAGCCATGTGCAACAATTTCCACATCATCCGTGCGGGAAACCGATAATGGGGTAATTCAAGCGTTCCAAACTGTCAAAATTCCAAAACGTCATTGCCAATCTTCGGTTCGCTACTTTTGTTCGAGTTTGAAGTTTCGGGCCGAGACTCTGAGGTAGATGGAGTTGGTGTTCGCTGGAGAATTTACGGTCAGTCTCAAAATATGTATCAAACATAAATTTGGTCAAAAAAAATCTGTTCATAAAAAAACGTCTTCCTTAAATCGCTAATAGCTCGTCAGAGTAAACTCGAATCGTTTTGTGGTCTTCGCCAAAGTTGACATCTCATACCGACAAATTTAACACCACCTTTTGGTGGATTTTCGAAATTGTTGCTTCTTCCCATATATGTGTTCGAATTTTCTTATACAAACTTCAACGATCAATAGCGACCCTTAAACTTCAGATTTAGATCAATTCAATTTGGGTCCTAAAATGAAGCTTAGATTGCTGATATTATTGTTTACAGCGATAAAGCTTATTTTTCTGAGTACAATGACCCATTGCACGACCACAAAGAGTTAAAAATGGATTTTTGAATCAATTTTGAAAAATTAACCCCGCGGTCCTTCTTGACAGAAAAGCTCCTACTTGACAGCTCTTTCCAAGGGGACCATAGTTGATCCATCGAAAAAATGTTGTCTAGACAAAAAAAAATTTTTGCGTTAAAATGAAAAAAAGTGATCAGAAATGGTTTTTAATCGTGTTTTTTACCGTTGTACGTAAAAAATTACATAGGGCTTTAGTACCCAATTGGCATAGTTACTTATTTTTATCTTAACCTAAAGAATCAAGCCCCCTATCTCTTAATACTTTCAAAAAAAAATCTTGTCACCCTAGTGTACTGGAACATAGCCGGCATAGCCCTACGTCAAAAAACCTTCTGTTTTTGTTTAATTCTAAAAACTGCAAACTGTCATTTGACACAACAAAAAGTTATGTAAAATTGTTGTTGTTTTTAGCATGAGCAGATTGAACTTCAGTTATCAACTAATTTTATTAAAATGGTTACATTAATTAACTTGTTGTCAAAAATACGACCATCGTCACTGAGCATAAAACAGCTCTCGACGCGACCAAGTGCACCAGTGAAACGATTCCTCCTTCCACCAACGGCACAACACGACGTCGCGAGCCGGCACTTTGCCAAACCCGCTTCGAGTCCTCCACCGGCCCCGCTGCATTGCAACGTCGGAACTATTGGTCACGTCGATCACGGCAAAACGACACTGACGGCGGCCATCACCAAGGTTCTTTCGAAGAATGGGCGCGCAAACTATGTGCCCTACGATCAGATTGACCGGGCTCCGGAGGAGAAGGCTCGCGGAATCACGATCAACGCGGCCCACATCGGGTACAGTACGGAGGTAGGGTTTGCTGGAACTTTTTTCGATTAGGATGGTTTAAAACAGATGTAGGATTCTTTTTAGAAACGACACTACGCTCACACCGATTGTCCGGGTCATGCGGATTACGTAAAGAACATGATTTCCGGAGCGTCTCAGATGGACGGAGCGATTTTGGTGGTGGCGGCGACGGACGGTCAGATGCCTCAAACGCGGGAACATTTGCTGCTGGCGCGGCAAGTTGGGGTGGATAAAATTGTGGTTTTCATCAACAAAGCAGATCAGGTTGACGATGAAGTTCTGGAGTTGGTTGAAATTGAACTGCGCGAGCTTCTGAGTGATTTTGGGTTCGATGGGATTAACAGTCCGGTAATTGTGGGGTCAGCGCTGCAAGCCTTGCAGGGTGATCAATCTACCCTTGGGGAACCGTCGATAATGAAGCTGCTAGACGCGATTGACAGTTACATCCCTACGCCGACGAGAGATCTGACTTCGCCGTTTTTGTTGCCGATCGATAATGCGTTCACGGTGCCTGGACGGGGAACGGTCGTGATCGGAACGCTTGCGCGAGGTACGGTCAAGAAAAACGACGACGCCGAACTGCTAGGATTTGACGAGCAGGTCAAGACTTCCGTCGGAGGACTCCAGGTGTTCAAAAAGGACGTTGGTGTGGCCAAGGCTGGCGATAATATCGGAGCGCTGCTGAGGAACGTCAAAATAACGGCCGTTCAACGCGGAATGCTGCTGTGCGCGGCCGGTTCCGAGCGCGTTTCGAACCACTTTGAAGGGACAATGTACTTGCTTGCGAAGAACGAAGGAGGACGCTCGAAACCGCTGACCTCCAAGTATATCCAGCAGCTGTTTAGCAAAACGTGGAACGTTCCCTGCCGGGTGGATCTGGCCGGACAGGAAATGTTGATGCCCGGTGACCACGGCGCGGTTCGGCTAACATTGCTGAGGAGAATGGTCATGTCCTGTGGGCAAACGTTCACGATCCGGGAGAACGGTAAGACGGTTTCAACGGGGTTGGTAACGAAGGTTCTGGACTCGGTGGATTTGCCCCAGAAAAAGCTGATCAAATTACACCTGGAAGAGCTGTGAATACAAACTAGACAGAAAGTATGTAATTCTCACAAAGTTCTTCAATTATCACAGCCCTCTTTTGGTTGAGTTTTCAATCATTTTTCTTTATTTTGCCGTCAAAATCATATTGCTGCATGCAATTGACTAGGTACAAATTAATATGACACTGAATTACACCGTTAGAAATGCAGATTGTGCTGTGGCAATCGATAATATGTATGTTCTTAGTTGGAATGAGGTAGCATGATGCTTCCGTTGACCGTGTTCTTGAGTTCCTCGATGGTGTCGGTCCAATCCATGGCAGCCAGTCTCGGAATCACGCTCGTGATAAGCTGCGTAACTTTGGTGACGTTCTTCTTGAAAGTTGCTAGCACATCCGCCACGTTCACGTTTTCGCCGCACTCTCTCCAGCAGTCGTAATCGGTGGCCATGGCAATCGCCACGTAGCATAGGCCCGCTTCCTTGGCCAGCACCACTTCTGGGACCAGTGTCATGTTCACCAGATCGGCACCCCACTGGCGGAACATTTTGCTTTCCGCTTTGCTCGAGAACCGCGGTCCTTCTATCGTAACCACCGTGCCCTTCTCGTGCACCTTAATGCCCAACTCCTTGGCCGTCTCGATAAGTACCTCGCGGCTCCGACTGCAGAACGCCGGCTCCATCGGAACGTGACAAACTCCAACGAGCGATCCGCTGCCATCGTAAAAGGTCTGCGCCCGCTTCGTGGTGCGATCGATAAACCCATCCGGAATGACAATGTCCCCCGGTGCAATGCTTTCCTGCAGTGAACCCGTCGCCGTCGACACAACCAAGTGCGTACAACCGAGCTCCTTCAACGCCCAGATATTCGCCCTGTAATTCACGTTCGACGGCATAATGGAATGGTTCCGGCCATGGCGGGCCAGCAAAACGCAGTCCACTCCGGCAATCTTGCCCTCAATCAGCACATCCGACGGGTTGCCAAACTGCGTGTTGACCACCTTCTCCGAGCGAGATTCGATGATTTGACTGTCGTCCAGTCCGGATCCTCCGATGATGCCAATCTAAACGGAAGTCACCCAATTTTAGCTGATTCAACGCTTATCACACACTCTTTCTCTTCTTACCTTGATAGTGGGACTCATGGCGTGGTTGTTTAAGTACTGAATCGAAGCAAGCCAAATCGTAACTTTAGAATGTTAATTTTTGTTGTCTCTTATCACCAAGCACCTCCTAAACTTGACTCGACTTTGTCCAAATCGGAATGAAAATTGTCAGTCAGTCGTTTTTTTGCTTCTATCTGCCCTTCCGAAATCAATCCACCTAGAAGAATATTTTTCCCCCTACCCAATAACGCAAATGCGCTCGTATACGAGTATCACTGCTCATGTGCTGCTAACATAGAAGAACCATCAAATTTCGCGCATCATAAACCGGCTGTCAAGCAAAGGGCAAAAGGTTTTCCTCTCTCTCATTTTCCATCGCAAGCATTTTTGTTCTGTGACTAACTTTTGCCTGATCGACCACATGCGCGTTGGCCACGGCGCGGTGTAATGGTTCGGCCACAGACAAAAAGAAAATAAAAATCTACGTGATTATAATCAAGTTGTCAATATCTAAGGGACCATCGAAGAAGAGAATCATCAGTTTACAGAACGATGCAAAATGATGACTCGGTTGAAAATATTATTTTCTTGATACCCAGATATGGGAGAGAATCATGGTAACGTCCAGCAAGCAAAAACAAACTAATGTCAAACACCCTTCAAAGCTTCGTTTCGCAAAGAAAAATGTCTTTGCAAGCCATGGGAAAGTGAAGTTATTGACAACCGGAAGAGATTTTTAAAGCAAGTAGAATCCAAGGGGCCGTCGAGGAAGAGATCCTTCAAGCAAGAGAAAATATCGAGGAATGACGAGAATTGCAGTATGCAGATTGAAGGGACTGAAGAATTCATCGATAGATGGAGCTATATTGATATCGAGAAGATCGACAGCTAGAGAGTCGACTGTATAAGAATAGGGTCCCTTGGAACGAGCTGTCAAGAAGAACATTTTCTGTCACAAGGCCGCGAAATTCTTTGCAGTCGTACACAGAGTCATTTTACTCAGTCAAGGAGTTACATACATGTACATCTGCAAAAATGTCTGAGGTTGGTATGAGCACACACCTGAAAAAATTAAAATCTGTTTTCAGTGCATCAAAATATACATTGTCTTCTATTCACAAGACTATAGTTTGAAGACATTTGGTTGCATAATTGCCGAGATATCCAGGTTTTTAAGCAAAGATGGCGTTCGAATGGTGAAATGTCAATTAGATGTCATTAGAAAAAAAAATATGGCTGTCATGCCATGGCACACTTGTTCCGTAATGTTGGTACCACTGCGTGATTTTGACATCTCGGGCGTTCACCATTCGAACGCCATCTTCGCTTAAAAACCTCGTATCGAATTGAATTTGTTTGAATTTAACAGTTCTAGCAAACATTGTAACAGGGCCGAAGCCGAAGTGTAAACAAAGAGTCTATTCTGCTCGTTCCTAATGTAAACATCAAGTGACGTGGTTTATTTAAACAAAAGATAAAAATATTTTTTGTGTTTTAACTAAAAAATCGTGAGTTTTTGATTTTTGTATTTTTTGAAAAAGTAAACTTTAAAAATCGAGCTGAATCATGCTGTCATGCACATGAGATATGTCTTGATGTCTGGATATGGGTTGAAGACCCCAAATTTCAGCCAGTTTGGCCAAGAAATCGTGCAGGGGGTGTTCCTAATGTCAATTGTTTTTATTGTCACCCTAATGGGTATTCAAAAGACCGTTCCAACTAGTCTAAGCAAAGTCTAAGAGGTTGAAGATCTGACAAATCTAAAAAAAAAGTTTTAAAAGCTTAAGTGTTTATTATACATATATATTATATATTTTTTGGAGCCGAATCCAAGATATTTTTAAAAATACAAACATTGTCGTGCAACCTACCGTTAGATGCATTACCTACCATAAGACCTTTTTAGCGAGTCCGAAAGATTTACGGTCTGATAACCCTGTCAAAATTAATAAGCATTTCAGTGTAATATGAACACTTTATTGAAATCGGAACTCAGAGATTTGGATAAATAAATAAAGATGGATTAAATAAAGTTTTTCTTTAAAAAAGAAGTTTTGTTTAAAATTTTCAGGTAAACTTTTTTTCTGACAACTTTGGGTTACTATTGAAAAAAAAAACAGTGGTTTATGTCAAAGCAAAGCAATCCACTTTAACGACCCCCGGGTCTTTTGTGGTCTCTGTTGCAAGCTTCTGCTCATTTCTAGGCGTCCGAAGGTTATGTGTGGTGAGTCACCCAAAACCTCTTTTACGCAAATGGACCGACGCTTTACTTCCCCATCCGATAGAAGGCCAGGAGGATAAGGCGGGTATCGAACCCGCGCCCCATAGCAACTTAGGGATCGGCAGCCGAAGCCGCTAACCATCGCGCCACTCGTGGTTTTTGTGTGGTTTATGTAACGAGTTGCAAAATGGAAATTTTTCCAGCTCAAGTCGTACAATTATTGAAAGAAGCTTGCCGATTTGGATAAATAGGTACGACCAGTGTTGAAAATCTGACGACTATGATTAGTTTTGCGATTAATCGCTGCCTGTAACACCTCATGAATAAGACTGCTGAGAATAATCTTTATTCTCAAATTGCCACGACTAGGTGTTATTCGTCGAGTGCACCTCCGCTGATTATAACAAACCATGACTGCTGGTGTTAAATGGGGAAAATTATAATCAGATCGCAGCAAGTTGACGACTAAACCCAATCATTCACATTTTTATTCGTCTCTGCCACAGCCAGCAATCAAGTGCTAGTCGGGAAAGAAGTGATCAAAGCATACTCAGAGGGCCTTTCTTCAGGCAATCGTTATTCGCTTGAAGTGATTTTTTTTCAACCTTGGGTACGACGAATGCTGAAATAATCTCATTTAGCAGCAAGTTACATTTTATGCAATTCCAGAATTCGAATGTAAAATGAGTGACTTCCTAAAAAAATGCTTATAAAATCGGAGTTGAAAAGATATAGTTTTCACCATAAATTTTTAAACTAAAATATCATACCAAAAGCATCTGAGGGTTAAACAAACTGCGGTGTTGTCCACCAGCAATGCAGCGGTGTGATGACGGGTCCCATTTTTGACTCGGTCGGCCTGTCAACTTTGCGAAAAAACTAAAAGGGAAAACGTAAACACATCTTATGGCCGAAGTTTTACTGGTCGGCTAACTTAATTAATGTAGAACAATAATAAATTAAACAATAAAACTGATAGTTAGGCCGTCGTCCACATTTTTAGTGATTAAGGATATTTTGTTAGACAGTGTATTGTGCGTAGCTCGAAGCGTAAAAGTGCGATTCAAAAAAGATAAAATTGGAATTGAGTATCCATATAGTGCAGCAACATGGTCGATCCAAATTTAATTGAAATAAACGAAATAAAAGGATTTATCACCTTCCTGCAGAGCGTAAGTGTGATGAACCGTTTGAACTTTCCCTTCAAAGTGGCCAAACCAGTTTCAAACCCCAAGCGACGACACGCATAAGAAGATTTCGCGAAACTCGAAACTTGCAACAAGGTCTCGGGCTTGCTTTTGCAATGAATCAGAACAACACAAAAGGAGAGGGTTTTAAAATAAGTTGCAGCAGCAGTTCTTGCTTCCACCAGTCAAGGTTTCACGCAGCTTGTATTGTTTTTAACTGTGCAAATTTTGTTCTCTCTTCCAAATTCCAGATCGACTGGTTCGACCCGTGGCTTATCGGGCTGATAGCCTTCCACATTTGCATAACATCAACGGCACTGTTGACCAGAAATTGCGGAAATTTTCAAGTGTTTCTGTTTCTAGTCTTGCGTAAGTACATATAACAAAACAAATAACGCATCACGAACCATTTCCTCAAAAAAAACAACAACAACAAATTTCAGTGCTGATGGTTTACTTCTCCGAAAGCATAAACGAGTATGCCGCCGTGAATTGGAGGATTTTTTCCAAGCAGCAGTACTTTGACGATAAGGGATTGTTCATATCACTCGTGTTTTCAGTGCCAATTCTGCTCAACTGCATGCTGATGGTTGTAAGTATAGCGTGTCTAGTCAAAAGCAGAGCGGATTTTAATTTAAAACAATCTCAGGGAAATATCCATTCGAGATTTCTAATATGATACCAGCCTTGGATTACAAAAAATACAAGAATTACCAATTGGACCTCAAGCAAGCAAGACTGCCTCCGCATGCCGACAGTTTTTAATTTTTTTTTAAATGTACAATTTGTCACAAAAAAAGGCATTTTAAGCCATACTAGTTAGGTACTTTAGGGTGGGAAGGTAAGCAATAAGATCGTACTGGTTTCATAACCATTAATTTGTACGTAAACTGGATTTCTTTGTGGTTCCGGTGTACATGCTTGGTTTGAGTTTTTTTTTCTTTATTTCTTGTTCATTACCTTTTGTACATACATACTTTAACTATTGTAACTGGGGCCAAAGAAGACAGCAAACACTTTAAAAACAAAAAAAAAAATGAGTGTTGATTTCGACTATAACCAACAGACAAATTACAATTATTGATTACAAACAGCTAAAACAGCTGTCCTCACTCGCCCTGGTTAACAATATCTATCATTAAATGTTTGGCCACATTTGAAGCTCAAATAAGCCTGCAACCAAAAAAAAAAAAACATAAAAAAAATAATTACGTTATTTCGATCTATGAAATTGAAAAAAATACATATACAGTATGTAAAAAAAGTATTAAATCAGGGGTGCCCACAGTTTTTGAATGACTGGCCACATTTGAAGCTCAAATAAGCCTGCAACAAAAAAAAACATTTAAAAAAATAATTACGTTATTTCGATCTATGAAATTGAAAAATACATATACAGTATGTAAAAAAAGTATTTACACCACTCGGGCACTATGCACAATTTGTGAAGAACCATGTAAACAATTTAAAGTTTGACAGGAACCTAGTACTACGTTTTGTTCAGAAACTCATGCCGAACATTTTGCTATAAAAAGATCATGAAAAGATGATTTCTATAAAAAGTTATATAACAAAAACTATTACAGAAATCAAAAAAGGTGCTAAAAAAGTTTGTACACCTTTTGAAAAATTAACATAAATAATGTTATTTGTTGAAAAATCACCATAAATCCAGTTTCCCAACTCCACATAGGCATCCTTGACTGATAAAAAAAAATTGGATTGAATATAAAGTTTACTAATTACTTAGTATAAAAGTTTGTATAACTCTGGAAATTCTATATAAAACTTATCTGAACTTAATTTTGCAAACTTTCAATTTAACTAAATGTCAATATATTACCATAGAATTGCTAAATAAACATTCTGGGGGTATAACACCGTTTTGGGGGTCTTTGCGGGGTGTACTGTACATATCAGTTTAATTTATTTATTTAAGATTACAGATATTTTTTTCATTTTTCGGGACGAGATTTGCGTGACCACGCCTTCTATCGGATGGGGAAGTAAAACGTCGGTCCATTTGCCTAAAAGAGGTTTTGGGTGACTCACCACACATCATAACCTTCGGACGCCTAGAACTGAGTACACAAAAAACCGGGGGTCGTTAAAGTGATTGCTTTGCTTTTTTGGCGTCGCAGAACTCGAATTTGATGTTAAAAGCGCGCCAATTTAAAATGCACCAAAAACATACAAATTTATGATTTCAGTGTAGTAGGCATACGCTTTGTGGGATGTTCCCTTAACCCTCTACTGTTCAATTTTTTTTCGAATGTTTTTATTTTTCCCGTGTTCAGAAGGTAATTTTGAGCAACTCTGTTCTACGAAAAACATTACTTCTCATTTTTGGTTAATTTGCATTCATCTTGTTTAGTTTATGTTTGTTTTTGGTAGTATTTGGCCTATTCTACCACCTCCTATCATTACATTTTGCCTATCTCATTTTTTCATGTTGATGCAGTCACTTTTTTATTTTTTTGCTTGTTTTTCACATTTTCTGCTATAAAATGGCACCATTATCATTTGAATTTTAAAAAAATGCGTAAAGGCATACGTGGTGATTATTGCATTCGATCGTAATTTCTCGACTCACGATCGAGATTTCTCGATAGTAAGATTACGACATACCATCGACAAAAAAATTAAAGATTTCAACCCTTTTAAAAAAATTAAATAGATAAAAAATATGAAAAATACAAAACTTTAAATAAAATCCAATCCAATAACTTTTTAAATTTCAAAAAAAGTATCAATGGCGAAAGAATGGGGTGATTTTCAAACTTGATAAGGGCGTTTGAGAGGGCGTTTATAAAACATTAGCAAAAGAAACAGAACACTAACAACACTCGATTATCCGAAGGCCTCGCAAAAATTTCACATCGGATAATCGAATCACGAAAAACTTTTATTTTTTTTCGTTGTTCAATTTTTGATTGTCGAGCTACAGTGAATTAAATTTTTGCAATGCAAGATGGCGGTGATGTAATATTGAAAAAATGCATTTTATTATTACATAGGCTATTACTATTCAAATTTGATAAAACCGGGGTCGAAGAATTCGAATTTGAAGTTTAAAACAAGAAAGAGAAGAAACAAAAAAAATTGGTTCGTAATTCTATTATCCGAATTCCCATACAAACCTTCGAAAATCGAACTTCGGATAATCCAAATTTCGGAATTTTTGTATTTTTTTGGTTATTTGAAATTTTGGATTTTTTTTTATTATTTAAAAGTTTAAATTTTTTTTGAACTTTTTGAAATGTAAAAAAATGAAATCTAAATTTTTGAAATTTTTAGAAATATTCAGAAATTTTGATTATTTTTGAATTTTTGATTTTTTTAATTTTTAAGATTTTTGAAATTTTTTAATTTTTTTAATTTTTTAAAAAATTTAAAATTTTTTAAATTTTTAAAATTTTTGAATTTTTTTAATTTTTTAAATTTTTTGAATTTTTAAAAATTTTGAAGTTTTTGAAGTTTTTAAAAATTTTGAAATTCTTTAAAATTTTTGAAATTTTTGAACTAACTCTTACATCCAAATGTAATCTTGGGTTCACCAAATTTATAGTCTCATCTTTCATTAGCAGTAGAGATGCGTTTCAATTTCATCCATTGGGATAACAACGCATTGAAGCAATCATTTGCTTTAGATGTGACAACGGTTTTGAAGAATCATGTTACCGAAGTCAAAAAGAATTATTATTACATACTAAAAACGTAGAGGTTCCGTTCCGAACGAGAGTGTGGAAAAATCGGACAAGTGGATATTGGATTTCGCCAAGAAGGTGTGCCCGGACTCGGTGCCGACACAACCATCATTCGACGTTGTTGATGGGAGCGATTCTAATCCTCCCTTCTCGATGGTAGAGCTCTCCATAGCACTATTGACGGGCAACAACACTGCTCCTGGTCCGGACAAGATCAAGTTCAGCTTGCTGAAAAATTTTCCGGACGTCGCCAAGCAGCGTCTGTTGAATCTGTTCAACAAGTTCGTGGAGCAGAACACAATTCCACACGAATGGCGACAGGTCCGGGTGGTTGCCATTCAAAAGCCCGGTAAGCCGGCATCCGACCACAACTCGTATCGTCCAATCAGCTTGCTGTCGTGTCTACGCAAGTTGCTGGAGAAGATGATCCTCGACCGCCTCGAACCATGGATGGAACGAGAGCACTTGCTGTCTGACACGCAGTATGGCTTCCGGAGAGGCAAGGGAACAAGCGACTGTCTAGCCTTGCTGGCCACAGGGATCGACATAGCCCGTGGTAAAAAACAGCAAATGGCTTCTGTCTTCCTAGACATCAAGGGTGCATTCGATTCAGTCTCCATCGATGTGTTGGGAGTAAAGCTGCGGCGGAGCGGTCTCAATCCGACGATGTGCAACTTCCTCATCAACCTGTTGTCAGAAAAACACATGCACTTTGTGCAAGGTGATCTGGCAATCACCCGGATAAGTTACATGGGTTTGGCACAAGGCTCACGCCTTAGTCCATCCATGTATAACTTCTACGTCAGCGATATCGATGATTGCTTGACCGGAGACTGCACCCTTATACAGTACGCAGATGACGCAGTGGTTTCAATCGCTGCCAAGAAGGAAGTCGATCTGCTAGAACCCTTGCAAGATACCCTGAACAACTTGGCCCATTGGGCAGTTGGAAAGGGTATTGAATTCTCTCCGGAGAAGACGGAACTGGTCGTTTTTACGGGGAAGCATGAACCGCCGCAGCTCAATCTTTCTCTCTCGGGAAAGACTATCGAGCAGTCGGACCACTTCATGTACATGGGAACCATCTTTGATCAGAAGGGAACATGGGGGAAGCACATTAACTACCTGAAGCAAAAGTGCCTGCAAAGAACTAATTTTCTGCGCAGCGTCTCTGGCAACCGGTGGGGTGCTCATCCTTCTGACCTGCTTCGACTGTACAAGACAACGATACTCTCGGTGCTGGAATATGGCAGTTTCTGCTTCCAGTCAGCTGCGAAATCACGCTTGTTGGTTCTCCAGCGGATACAGTACCGAAGTCTTCGCATTGTCTTGGGATGCATGCACTCAACTCACAACATGACCCTCGAGGTCTTGGCGGGAGTGTTGCCTCTGCGAACTCGTTACTACGAACTGTCTTACCGGTTCCTGATCCGGTGTGATTACAGGAATAAACTGGTAATTGACAACTTTGAAACGTTGCTGAACCTTCACGTTGAGTCTCGGCGCATGCTTCTATATTATGACTTTATGTCATCGTGGGAGTGGAGCCCGAGCACAATGGTACAGCGCACGCCTCCGTTAACCAGCAGCACCCTGATTGGCTTCGACACGTCCATGAAAGCCGATACTCGCGGTATCCCAAACCATCTTCTGCGGGGAGTTGTACCGTCGATCTTCGCATCAAAGTACAACCATGTTCCTCCAAACAACAGATTCTTCACCGATGGCTCCAAGCTCTACGGCTGTACGGGCTTCGGTGTTTATCATGAATCTTATCAGCTGTTCTTTAAGCTGAAGGACCCGAGTTCGGTTTATGTCGCAGAGTTAGCCGCGGTTTACTGCGCACTGCGAATCATCGAGACCATGCCACCTGACCACTACTTCATCTTCACCGATAGCTTTAGCTCTGTTGAGGCTATCCGGACTCTGAAGCCGACCAGGGAGTCTACGTTTTTCCTCACGGAAATACGCAAGACTTTAAACAACCTGGCGGCTCAGTCCTTCAGCATCACGGTGGTATGGGTCCGCGCTCATTGCTCGATTCCGGGTAATGAGAAAGCGGACTTGCTCGCCAAGAAGGGTGCTGAGAGTGGAAACATTTTTGAAAGGCCAATTAGCCTACAAGAATGCTACGGTTTTCCGAGGCAGCGTGCGCTTCTGGATTGGCAAAATCAATGGGACGACGACACCAAAGGACGTTGGATGTATTCCATACGACCTAAGGTGCAAAGAAAAGCCTGGTTCAAGGGAATGGACTTGACGCGTGGATTCATCAGAACGATGTCCCGCCTTATGTCGAACCATTACTCGTCCAAGGCTCATCTTTACCGTATCAACATGAGTGATACGAACTTATGCCACTGTGGGCAGGGTTATCAGGACATCGACCATCTCGTATGGGCGTGTCCAGATCACCAGGCTCACAGAATTAAGTTGAAAGATACCCTCAGGGCCCGAGGAAGACCACCAGAAATCCCGATGCGAGACGCGCTATCTCAGCTAGACCTTGATGTTCTCTATCCTATCTATCAGTTCCTCTCAGATTCCAAAATATCTATTTAGTTTTCTTCCAGTTAGTTTCTCTTCAGTTAGTTTTCCTCTATTTAGTATAACTCGCCTTCACACAAAGCCGTCGTTTCTGGTTTGCACCGGAAGCAAAGCAAGATCGCCCCAGCAGCTGGACACCGAGTTGCGGCTGAGGACAAAACGCAAAGGCCAGAAGAGCCAACCAAGACCCCTACACAATCCCCCTTCCCTTCCCACGCCTTGTCTTTAACATCAATCCCTTCCCTACTAACCCCGAGTAGGCCGCGGGTAATCGGCTCCCCTCCCACTAACATTTACACACAAGATCCTCTGTAATTATTAAGTTTTTTGTAATTACAAAAGCCGACTCGGTCCTAACCAGGTCCCAGTACCGAAAAGGACCTAATAAAAATAATTTTATGAAAAAAAAAAAAAATACATACTAAAAAGAAAAAAAAGTCAAAAGCCGACATGGATTTGTGTAGCATACCTGAAATTAGATTTTAGAAAAAATTTGATCGAATCTTTTTTCACAATTTCATCGAAAAAATTAAAAGGATTATAATATGATTAACATAAAATATCACAGAATGTTGTGCATACAGTTTTATTAATTGGCAAAATTAACAAATCAACGCTTAATCATTGGCTTCGAAACTACAATAGTTTTTACAAATCTGGATTTAAAAAAAAATAGGTCCAATAAACCAAATTTCTAGTTCCAGTTTTTCAATACCCCTGATTCAAGACGGTTTCAAAAACACCCAAAAGGCAAACCTTTTGGGTGTTTTTGAAACCGCCTTGAATCAGGGGTATTGAAAAACACCCAAAAAGCAAAAACTGAAAATTTGGTATATTGGACCATTTTAAAACAACTCCAGAAATAAACTTATCCTGCTTTACAGGGAAGCTGGCTCTACCAATCGACGCAGATGATGGCCCGCCTCAAAACTGCCCAGCTGCGACAGCAAATTCGCCAGTCAAACAGCCGCCAAAGGATAAAGGAGGACCACCAGGATTGAATCACGCTGCATTGAACCACAACCCCAAGACCCAAAACAAAAGCTTTATCAAAAAAATGTCTTTTATCACCGGAGAGAGGGAAAAGGAGGGGGGAAATTTTGTGATGGGAATTGTTACATCACTACTTACTAGTAGGGCGATAGTTGAACGTGCTTGCACGTACATATTAACTTAGTCAGACAACATTAAACACAACAACACCACCCACACATACATACACACGTACACATAGCCTTTCTGAGTGTAACCACGTCGGAATCTTTAGGTGTCGGAGTGCAACTTGTTTTATTTGCCGCTGCATGTTTGTCTAAATCTCACGCAATGTCTAAACATTTATTTTTGAAACAAAAAAAAAACACAATTTCCACCAAAAGACACAGTTTAGAGAGCAAAAGATCTTCTTTGAATGTCGTGGATAAGCAACGTATTGTGATGGTTTAAATTTGTAAAAGAGATAAACTATTGATGAAACATTAAACGATTTTAAACTTTAGTTGTAAGATTTTTACTTTTTTTAAGACAGGAAGATACAACATGAAAAGAGTTAAAATTAACAAATGTTTTCGTGTAGTAAGAAATTGTTCATCTCCAGATTCTTTTTTTCAGTACATTTACGTTGTTGCGTCAAAGCCGCATGTTAATTTTTAACTAAAAAAAATACTGACCTTCGCAATTTTTGATTTGTATTGTACAGCATGGTCAAATAGCATTAATTTAATTTTCAGCATAAAAACAAACAATCAATGACTATAAAATTACACAAATACACAGCGGGATTATATCCAAGAATCGGTGCCAGAAGTTTGGTCACAAAGTGTGATTTAGAGGGGTGTACTCAAGGGGTACTACGGCAGGTAGGGAGTAAACAATTTGATGTTTGAATAATAAATTAGGTGGAATAAACACACATTTACACACAGGTTGCGCGTTGTACTATTATTGGTTGATGACCGGCCCTTCTAGAAAATAAAGTAAATTAGATACCAACGCATATGAAAACATAGCCTCTTGGTAACCTTCGCTTTTTAAAATATAAATTTGGTTTCTGGGGTTTGTGACAGCCCATGTTAAAGGTATAGTAAAATTGCGTGACAAACGGAGTCTGAAAACCCCAAATTTCTTGGATTTGATTTTTGAACAACCCCAAATCTGAAGTTTTTTTTTGAACAAAATATTATTTTTTTTTTTTTTGGTTTTTGGGTATTTCGAATACCCCTGACCCTAGGCGGTTTCAAAAACACCCAAACAGAAAATTTTCGCAATTCGCAATTTTCAGTGTAAGAACGGGCCTTGACCGATCTTATGCACTAGGTTCCCGACGAACACGCACTGCCCTTACACCTACATCTCACACTTGCTCTGAGTCAGTACGAGCAGCACGCTAGAACACGCTTTGAGTGTTCGTGCCAGGCATGCACACCTTCTTTTCCGGTTACGCATTTTAACTCGGCCGGGGGTGGTACATTACGTAGGGTTTGATGTAAGTATAAGCGCCTAACCATTTATAGTGTGCCTATCAACTTTCATTAAAGCAAAAACTGTTTTATTTTTAGTTTGAATTCAAAAACTAATTGTTATTTTACTGAGTATTGTTTTCTCCTGAAATCTTTCCTAGTGTTGAGTCGTGTTTATATGTTGCTATTTCTTTTGTCGCGGTGTTTTGTTACAATTTTTGGTCCTAAGCATGTTATAAAAGTTTACCAAAAATACAATAGTAATATTTGTGTTAATCCTTTAACCATTCCATAAATTGAGTAAGGGCTCAAACCTCACTTGTTTGAAAAAAGGGTGAAGATTGAAAACAATTGACAGTAAAAGATAATTTATTTTATAAAAATCAAGTATCAATAGTAAGAGAATGATGAGCGTATTTTGAAGAATAGAAATGAGAAGCTAGATGTATTAGATGTAAAATTAGACAATAGTTAATAAAAAGAGATACAAAACAAGCTTAGTAATGATAATTTATAGGACAGATAAAGAATTATTCAAATAAATAAATTCGCAATAAAATCAAAAAAGATTAGGCGAATGATAAATAGACTTGATATTACTAGTACATTAAGGAAAAGTATATTTTAAGGAAAAAAAAAACAAAACAAAGTTTGTTACAGCAGTATCAATTGATAGAAAAGAGTGGAAAAGCTTTGAGAGATAAGAGAATCAAAAGTTAGTAAAATTAAAATCAAATGTTGGATATTAAATAAAAGAATCAGTGAAGAATTGGGAATCAGAAGAGCATAATAAAAATAGGAGATAGGTGGTAGCTGAGAATGAAGAGAAGAGAAACCCCGTTGTGCGATGTTTCAGGTACATCCACAACAGTTGACTCAACATACTGCGAATCAAAACAATACCGTCTACAATCACAAATTACTTCCCTTTCCCACATTGTTGCGCCCCTTTCTTTTAGCCGTCTCGACTCTGACCCGCGGTGGTCAAAGGTTTACGATCCGTTTCCACAGGCCACCAGCTAGGTCATCATGAAAACCAAGCCAACGTGGAGGTAAGAAAATATGACACTTGCAAGGAACCAGAGCTATACTGTTCTGATCAAGATAATTCGGATGATCTAACAGAACTACGGATGTAGTTAGTTACGCTCCTTCCAGGATGTTCCTTACGTGGACGTCAACCGAAGAGCACGCAACAAGGTCAGTGCCATTGCATGCTCTTAGGTATCAATCCTTAGCCTGCAACACCCAAACCGAAAATTTTGTTTAAAAAAATGTACTTTGACAAAGAAACTCGTACATTATGACAGTTTGCCCGTTTCACTAGAGTAATCTACGTGCGTATGTGTTGCGTTTACGTACACGAATATATAGTGACGTTAAATTTTATCAGACAGCAAAACCAAAGGGTGTGCGTACGCGAAACGTCATAAAGCTCTCTTATTTGGTAGAATTTGGAGTTTACATAAGGTGTGAAAGGGACACACTCTTGTCCACAAAAGTTATGTGCCCTAATGAAATGGCAAGCAAGATTTGTTTGCAGAAACGTGAATTTTGGTTTGTTTGTTTATCATACCCTTGATCATACCCTCTTTTCTTTTGACGATGGCTCTCGGGGCTTGAACCAATCGAAATTTCCAGCGAATGATGACTGAGCGCTTCGTTCGCCTTCACTTTTACAACCTGATTCACTAACGAACATTTTTTTTTATTAAATTATGGTGACTTCAATCACATTGTGGTCATTCGTCTCCAAACTCGAACCAGTGAGCACAACGCAAAGTTAAAGAGCTATTACACTACGGCAAACAAACTCGCACATTTTGACACTTTGCTTGCTTTGTTTGTTTGCCTGGAAGCGTTTGTAGAAACGTCAGCCTGTATACATTTTGCCTTGTTTGAGAGTTGACCGCAAACAAGTTTGCAAGTTTGGCAATCTGTCAAACACGAAAAAGTGTGAGTTTGTTTGCGGTAGTGTAATGACTCACCATGACTGCTTTCAAATTATTGCTGTCACCACGCAGCACTGCGCGAGCAAGAAAGAGAGAAAAGAGAATAAAAGAGCATGTGGCATCGGGTCGGGGGCGTCGGGTGGCTGCTTGAGTGTTTAGCTCGTGTTCGTTCGTTTCAACTTCATGAGCTTTGGTAAAAGAAGATTTAACAAAACGAGAAAATCCTCGCTAATATCTTCAAATGGAATCGATGGACTACGCAACAAAGGGCTTTCTTTTATTCTTTGATTCAGCATACAATTTACCTCGACCAACTGTTTTCTTCTGTCAACAGCAAACAAAGAAAAGTTATTTTTATTAAAACTTTCATAATCTGGGAAACATGAGCTTACATTAATTAGTTTAGAAATTGCTACAAATGTTAGACATTAGTTTTTTTTTGTCTTAGGTGATCTAAAAATAGTGTAATGTATAACAATTTCAATATATTTTTTAAAATATGTTCCATATAACTTGTTTATTTCCTCTCTTTCTTGCTTTCTCTCTCTGTCTCTGACTAGTTAGGTGACCTACAAGAAACGGTCAATTCTTTTAATTCTTCCCCAAATGATAACCACGGTTTGCATTGTCTTCTGTGTTCTACTATTTTCCCCCAAACACAAAACGTTTGATCACAATTAGTACATGGGTTCGCATATTATACACAGGTCGCCGTCCCGTTGCTGGTCGACGTTGCCGCCGTCGTCGTTGCTCCATTAAAGTCTCGACTCTTGGAGCACATCTCGCAGATGCGCCTCGATTCGGGGTTCAAAAATGTACAAAATTCACAATTCCATTCGGCGCTGCTGCCGTTGTCGTGTGGGTTGATGATGGTCGCTGCGGCCGTGTCAAAGCTGGCCGTTTTCTTCTTGCCCGATGTAGTGGGGTGATTGTGATTCACGAGGATTCCGCCGCCTGACGCACTGCTGCTGTTGCCGCCGTTCTGGTCCTTGGTGGAGGTGGTCGAAATCTTACGGGTGACGGAATTCCTCCGGCTGTTGGAGCTGCTGGTGGGATTGCTGGTGTGGTTGTGGTTGTGGTTCGCCTTGGGCTGGCTGCTATTGTCCGGGTTATTGCTATTGCTCGTTTTCGATAGTTTTTGTACTAGGGCGTTCTTTTGGCCAGCGGCTCGCGCGGCTGCGTTCTCGTTGCGTTCGTTTTCCCGTTGACTCTGCTGCTGCGCGTTGCGTCCGGTCCGTATTCCGTCCACCTTGTCGGCCGCTTTGGGCTTCATGGCTTTTAGCTTCTCGTTGCTGGGCCGCTTTAGCGTTCCACCGCGGCTGTTGTTAGCTCCCTCGGGGTAGTCTTCGTCTTCGGGGTTGACCACTAACACGTCGCCCCGTTCTCCCAAATCCTTGTTGTATCCCTGTTTTTCCAGATTTTGAAACACGTAATTCCACGACTCGTACGAACCGATTCCTTCCTGGTTCTTGCTCGATATGCGTTTGCTTACGTTGGTGGCCCGCTGGTACGCTCCGGCCTGCAGCTGTTCGTCCTCGTAGCTATCAAAGTCCGACTGGCGCGAGTTTCGAGACGTTTGGTGGTGCAAGTAGGGGTGACGAAGCTGGTTCTGCTGCTGCTGCTGCTGTTGGTGTTGGTGCTGTTGTCGTTCCATCAACGCTTCCGGTAGCATGTCGATCTCGTAGTCAGCCATCAAATCCGTGTTCCGCACGCCTCGGTCGGACTTTTTCCGCTCCCTCTTGCCAGCTTCATCTCTGGTATCGATGTAAATCAGATCGCCGGCGTGCGTTTTTGGTTCTACCGGGTGGTGGTGCCTCGTCGGAACGGGGACATCGTAGTCGTCGTACGAGGATTTCTTCTTGCTCAAAATTGAGGGCGGAAGCGGTGGTCCGGTCGAGTCAAAGTTGTGGTTCATGTAGATGTCTGCCGCCGTATGCCTGTGAGATTGTTGCTGCTGCTGTTGGCCGTACAGTTGACCGTTGCTGTTGCTTCGATGGTGATAGTAAGGTGGCATCACGTGCTGCTGCTGATGGTAACCGTTAATACTGGGTTGATAGAAGGATTCGGTTCCGTTTTGCTTGCCACCACCGTTCATGCACGGACCACTGAGGTTCGCCGACAGGTTGTACGGCAGCGGAAACCGATTCCCGGACACGTTGTAGGGGTGATTGCTGAACGGGGTCATGCCGCAGGAACCGTCGACGGCATCGTAGACACCGGACGACGGTGGGGCCATTCCCATCGGGCCGCCATAGTGACTCGCGGACGACACTGCGGTATAGTCAAAGGGGGGCTGGTCAATCGAGTGTCGTTGCATGCAAGCCGCCAGATTGTACATGGCCGCCGCCGGATCCTGGTAGTGGTCCAGTGACTTTGAGTGGGGTATCGCTCCAAGCGGAGGGGGCGGATGAGTTGGAAGGCTGGAGGACTGGCTCGACGGATGAGGAGGAGGTTGGGAGGGAGAATTCGGTAGGAAGTGATGGTGATAACCGTAGCTCGGTTGACTGTGGATGTTACAGGGGGTCGTATTGTACAAAGGCTGGGGACCACAGAAAGGTATCGTGAGCGGCGGCTGCATGGCCATGGAGGGTTGCGGAGGAGGAACCGGCTGCTGATGCTGATGTGGCTGCTGCTGCATATGCGGATGAAACTGATACTGGCTGCTGCAAGAGTTACAAGAACTAACGGCCGGCACTAGCGGGTTGCCATACGACTCTACATCAGTGGCAGTTGTAAAGAAAGAAAAACAAATGGAACAACCTGAACGAGCGTTCTGCTTGGCAAAATTCAACAATCTTCTAGTATGTATTTATGATGCTCATACAGATGCAACACTAGTGGTTATGAGTGAGATAAAAAGTAAGATAATACATTTAAAGAGTGAATATGAAAAACTACAACTAAACATAGATCTACGGAATATATACGAAATGAAGCGTTCAAAAAGATTTATCGAGTTGTTTCACATTAGGATTAGGACCAAAGCAATTAGTTAAAAAAAAAAACAAATTTAAATAACAAAAATTTAAAAAAAACCTAAAAAAATGCCTATTTTGAAAAATATGCAAAAATAGAGCTCATGTTAGATCAAACTAACCTAATTAACTGTTAATTAGGATTAGGGTGGTTTGTCGTTTGTGGCAAAATTAAGTGGAAAATGGATTTTCCGAAAAATGGTAATGTTTTTGAGCTTTGGTGTCTTCAAAAGAGTTGTTGCAAATAAGATGGGGCCATTTATGGTTTGGACGGGGTGGTTCACGATAACGGTGATTTTGAAAATCTAACTTTTCAAGAATATGTTTGGATTTTTTTTTGTTTTCTCTAGAAAGTTGTTGGATTTAGGGGAAGGTGGGGCAAGACGATCAAATGGGGCAAGAGGAACAATCGCTCGTAAGACCGTAATTTTTACAATTTTGATTATTTCTACTATGAGGAATTGTTGCTAGCAATGCAATTAGCTGATTCTACTACCACATAACCGTCAAAACGACGTAAACGCCACGGGGCATAAGATTGAATTAAGTTTTTTTCAAAACCTTTGTTTCCTTATAATATTTGGAATGTACAAAATAAGGCTTAGGGTTCGTTTTAAGGCTCATTTTATCAAAATGCTATTTTTCCTAGATCAGTAGTGTCCCTACCAATGACTTGCACCTATTATAAAGTATGATTTAACTTTTGGTTATTTTTATAGAGAGCTTTTAAAAAATCTTGTTTAGGTGGGGCAAGTGTACCATATGGATTTTTAGTATGGAAAAAAATACGAATTGCTGCAGCAACATATTTTGTTGTGAAAAAAATACATAAAAGATCTTAAAAACTGATAAACAATTGTTTAAAAAATTGTCCATACACGATATAATAAAATCATGAAAATTTATTATTTTTCATCAAAGTAATATTTTTTTTTCGTGAAAACGGTCAAATTTTTAGTATAATATTATTTTTTAATCTAAAAATGAAAGAAATGTTTCAAATACATCCTAATCTGATGTATCTAAGTGATAATAGTTCAATTGTTAGTAAATTAGCATGTTTTTTCATGCATTGTTTCTCTTGCCCCAACGGGTTGTTCGTCTTGCCCCACTATTTGAGTAGAACGTACGAAAAAATCGAAAATTTTAAAATCAATTTTTACATTAAAAAACAGAATTTTTTTTAAAACTTGTTCTATCAAAGTCTCAGTCAAGACCTTGAATAAGATGATTCTAAAAATTCCGACAGATTTTTTAACGTTTTTAATGGGTTATAACGAGCATTTCCTTAGCTTGTTACACTTGCCCCACTTTCCCCTACCTATCCAAGCAACTTTGTCGGAGACGCCAAAATTTTATTTCCCGATCTACGCCTTCTACGGAGCAATTCTCTACCAAAACCGGAAATGGATTTTATTTGTATTTTTTGATTTGGGTCAAACTTTGTGGGGGCCTTCCCTATGACCAAATAAGCTATTTTGTGTCATTGGTTCACCCATACAAGTCTCCATACAATTTTGGCTGCTGTCCATACAAAAATGGTATGTAAATATTCAAATAGCTGTAACTTTTGAGTGAATTTTCTGATCAATTTGGTGTCTTCGGCAAAGTTGTAGGTATTGTTGAGGACTATTGAGAAAAAATATGTACACGGAAAAAAAATTTGCCGATTTTTTATTAACTTTTTTTTCACAAAAACTCAATTTCCCAAAATTCGTATTTTTTGATCTTCAAGATTTTTTGATATGTTTTAGGGGACAAAAATCCGATTTTAACGTTATTTTTAAATGCAAAATTGAATTTGCAATCGAAAACTACTTTACAGATTTTTTGATAAAGAGCTCCGTTTTCAAGATATAGTCACCGAAAGTTTGATTTTAGCGAAATATTTGCAGTTTTTCGATTTTTAAAAATAGTGACCATGAGTGACAATTTCTAAAAATATTTTTTTGAAAAGTTCAGAAAATTTGCTATAAAATTGTCTAAGAGACGTTGAAGATTGGACCTCGGGTTGCTGAAATACAGCCGCTTTAAGAAAAAGAAACACGAAAATTTAAGTTTTCTAAGTCTCACCCAATCAGCCCACCATTTTCTAATGACGATATCTCAGCAATTAATGGTCCGATTTTCAATGTTAAAACATGAAACATTCGTGAAATTTTCCGATCTTTTCGAAAAAAATATCTTTAAAATTTTGCATTTAAAAATAACGTTAAATTTGTTTATGCACGAAATTTCGATTTTTTCCAAAAATCACTAATTTTTCAAAAATTTATAACTCGGCGGCAGATTTTTTGACCATGTTTCTCTATGGCTCAAAAGTTGCGGATCCCCTAAAACATATCAAAAAATCTCGAAAATCAAAAATTACGTATTTTGGGAAATTGAGTTTTTGTGAAAAAAAAGTTAATAAAAAAAATCGGCAAATTTTTTTTTCCGTGTACCTATTTTTTCTCAATAGTTCTCAACAATACTTACAACTTTGCCGAAGACACCAAATTGATCAGAAAATTCAATGAAAAGTTACAGCTGTTTGAAAATTTACATACCATTTTTGTATGGACAGCAGCCAAAATTGTATGGAGACTTGTATGGGTGAACCAATGATGCAAAATAGCTTATTTGGTCATAGGGAAGTCCCCCAAAAAGTTTGACCCAAATCAAAAAATACAAAAAATAAAAATAGTCGAAATCGGCCGATTCCGTAGAGAGTTGCTCTACGACCAAATTTCAAGGTTTTTTTTTTAAAGGTTCTGTGGCGGTATCAGCCGTCGTCGTAAACCCTGCCACTGCTGGACGACGATCATCGAAGATGACCATCATCACTACTTTGTCCATTCGCTGGACAATACCTTTTTGTTCTGCGCTTCTCGCATTATTGTGTGCACACACACTTTCTGTGTACACCACCACGAATTGTAACCAAACTTGTAGAATTAGTTTTAATTATACTCTGGACTCCATCAAGCACACAACGCGTTTTATTTCGTCCGCCAAATTGGTGACCCCGACGGTTTTTTTTTCGGTCCAAGTTTTGGTTCGCGCACGGAGGATGACGAAAACCGAGGAAGAGCAGGCCGCCGCCGGCCAGGTAGAGACGGTTACCGTTCCGCGACTCAACCCGCCAAGCATGGCCGACTCGAACATCGAATCGTACTTCATGTCGCTAGATTTCTGGTTCGCGGCATCCGGAATTACGGCTCAACATGATAACCGGAAGTTCAACATTGTCATGGCACAGGTCCCCCCGAACAAGCTGACCGAATTGCGTGGTATCCTCGAAGCGGTGCCGGAGGTGGGCAAGTACACCTACATCAAGGCGAAGTTGATCGAGTACTTCGCCGACAGCCAACAGCGACGCCTACAACGTGTGCTCTCCGACATGCCGTTGGGAGATATGAAGCCCAGTCTCCTGTTCAATGAGATGAAGCGGGTTGCCGGAACCTCGCTGAGTGATGCTGTCCTGCTGGATCTGTGGGGATCGAGATTACCACCACACGCACAAGCGGCAGTCATCGCTTCAACAGGAGACGCAGCGAACAAGTGTGCCATCGCGGACGCCATTGTGGACTCGATGGGTTTGCGAAACATTTCCGCCATCGCGTCCAATTCTCCACGTGTTGCTCCGGGTTCTACGGATGCGCCAGCTGTAAGCAGTATTGCGGCGATGCAGGGTGAGATTGCAGAGTTGTCCCGAAAGCTGGAACAGGTCCTGCGCTTCCGAAATCTCCGAGGCGAATCGCGGTCCCGTAGCCGTTCTAGGCGCAGCTACGGACCGCGCGAGCGTGACTCGGCCGACGGACCGTGTTGGTACCACCGCACGTATGGGAACGATGCGGAACGATGTCGAAAGCCCTGCACCTTCGGGCAATCATCGTCGCCGCGCCTCCAATGACTAGACCCTGCTGAATCTGTGTTGGAAATTGGCGGACTTTCCGACACACCTGCAATTTTTCGCCTCAAAATATCGGATACCACTACAAACATGCAATTTTTGATAGACACTGGAGCGGACGTGTCCGTCATTCCGAGAGGATTGCGTTCAGCTGGGGCAAAACCGACCTCGATGCAATTATTCGCTGCAAATGGAACGCCGATCAAAGTCTACGGAGAAGTGCTGCTCAAGGTAAACCTGGGTCTTCGTAGAGAGTTTTCGTGGCAATTCCTCATCGCCGACGTAACCTCGGGCATTATCGGCGCTGACTTCATCAGCCACCACGACCTGCTGATCGACCTGAAGCGAAAGCGGCTCATCGACAACACCACTCGGTTGGAAGCGGCTGGCGTATTGGCACGAACCAACGGATGTGCCATCAAAACGTTCAGTGCCCAGTCCCCCTACGCAGAGGTGCTCGCCGAGTTTCCAACCATCACGCGTCTTGCGCCACCCGGAACGGTGAGCAAATCAGCAGTTTTTCATCGAATCGAGACAACGGGGCAACCAACATTCTCCCGTCCAAGACGTTTGCCGCCGGACAAGCTGGTAGCCGCGCGAGCCGAGTTCGAGCACCTGATGAAGCTTGGAATATGCCGCCCATCCAGCAGCAACTGGGCGAGCCCACTCCACATGGTGAAAAAGGCTGACGGCTCATGGCGGCCGTGTGGGGACTACCGAGCGCTGAACGCCCAAACTTTACCGGACAGATACCCGCTGCCGTATCTCCAGGATTTCACCACCATTTTGCAAGGTAAAACCATTTTCTCTAAAATCGACTTGCAAAAAGCTTTCCACCAGGTGCCCATTCACCCCGAAGACATCCCGAAGACGGCTATCACAACGCCGTTTGGCTTGTTCGAGTTCGTGTTTATGACCTTCGGACTTCGAAATGCGGCTCAAACGTTCCAGCGCATTATCCACGAGGTCGTCCGAGGACTCGACTTCGTGTTCCCGTACGTTGATGACATTTTTATCGCTTCGTCAACTCCAGAGGAACACCGGTCACATCTGCGACAGCTCTTCGAGAGACTTCAGCAGCACCATCTGGCCGTCAACGTGGCTAAGTGCGAGTTTGGCCGCACTGAAATCACCTTTCTTGGGCATTTGGTAACCGCCGATGGTATCAGCCCCCTGCCAGAACGTGTCGAAGCAGTAAGCAAATTCCCGAGGCCGGCAACAGTGATGGAACTCAAAAGCTTCTTGGCCATGATCAACTTCTATCGACGGTTTGTACCAAACGCGATTGTGGCCCAAGCACCGCTGCTGGCAATGATACCTGGGAACAAACGCAATGACCGGACAGTCCTGGTGTGGACGGATGCGACATCGGCCGCCTTCGAGCAGTGCAAACAACAACTCGCCCAGGCAGCTCTTCTTGCACATCCAGCGAAAGGTGCCGAATTGTCACTTTGGGTAGACGCTTCCAATATCGCTGCGGGGGCGGTCTTGCACCAGATCGTCGGTGGGAAAGCACAGCCACTTGGATTTTTCTCCAAGAAGTTCGACAAGGCGCAGCTTAGGTATAGCACATACGATCGCGAGCTTACCGCGATTTTCCTCGCGGTGAAGCACTTCAAGTTCATGCTTGAAGGACGGACGTGCCACATCTACACGGATCATAAGCCGATCACCTTCGCGTTCCAGCAAAAGCTCGACAAAGCAAGCGATCGCCAAGCTCGTCAGCTGGACTACATCGGGCAAATCACAACTGACCTTCGACACGTGGTTGGGCGCGAAAACGTAACTGCTGATTTGCTGTCAAGAATCGATGCTCTCCAAGCTGTTCAGCCGATCAATTTTGAAGCCCTCGCCGACGCTCAGAAGATCGACCAAGAAATCCTGGACATCGTGCATGGTAAAGCGACAACAAGTTTGCAACTGAAACTTTTTACCATTCCAGGCAGCTCCAAAGCCCTTTATTGCGATTGCTCGAACAACACCATTCGGCCGTTTGTTACGAAAGGCTTCCGTGACAAAATCCTTGCGGCAACGCACAACCTTGCGCACCCCGGGACGCGCGCGACGGCTAGGTTGATCACGCAGCGGTTCGTCTGGCCTAATATCCGGAAAGACAGCATTGCGTTTGCACGGAACTGTGTCGAATGTCAGAGGGCCAAGGTGGCTCGACACACCCAGTCACCTGTAGCACGATTCCCGACGCCTGACAGCCGCTTCGACCACATCAACATCGACATCGTAGGACCATTTCCTCCCAGCGATGGTCAGCGGTATTGCCTCACAGTGATCGATCGCTTTTCTCGGTGGCCAGAAGCGATTCCTATTCCTGACATGACGGCATCCACGGTCGCACAGGCCCTGGTCGCGGGGTGGATTGCTCGGTTTGGTGTACCTTCGTTCATCACAACAGATCAGGGACGCCAGTTTGAGTCGACGCTGTTCGCTGAGCTAGGTCGTATTCTTGGCATCACCCATCTTCGCACCACTCCGTACCACCCTCAAGCGAACGGAATCATCGAGAGGTGGCACAGAACGCTGAAAGCAGCCATCCTCTGCCACGATACGGAGCGCTGGACTGAACACCTGCCGATGATCTTGCTCGGACTGCGCTCAACCTACAAAGAGGATATCAAGGCTTCACCTGCGGAGATGGTTTTTGGCACAACACTAAAAATCCCTTCCGAGTTCTTCGTGAGGAACGGAAAGATAGCCACCAATACCGATTTTGCCAACAGTCTGCGTAAAGCTATGCAGAACATGCGACCCACCGAAACTGCTTGGCACGATCAACGGAAGGTGTTTGTCCACCCGGACCTCAGCACGTGTGAGCAAGTGTTTGTGCGAAATGATGCCATCCGGCCGACCTTGTCACCACCTTACAGTGGTCCTCACCGTGTCATCAGCCGCAGCGAGAAGCACTACAAGGTCATCGTGAATGGGAGAACGGTAAACATTTCGATCGACCGTTTGAAGCCAGCGTACACGACCGACGCACCGACGCAGCAGGACTCCAGTACAACAAACAGTACCAGCGCATCGACTAGGACAACTCGCTCGAGGCGACGAGTGGTCATTCCACTTCGGTATCGCTAGGTTGGTGCCTAGTCTAGGAGGGGAGTACTGTGGCGGTATCAGCCGTCGTCGTAAACCCTGCCACTGCTGGACGACGATCATCGAAGATGACCATCATCACTACTTTGTCCATTCGCTGGACAATACCTTTTTGTTCTGCGCTTCTCGCATTATTGTGTGCACACACACTTTCTGTGTACACCACCACGAATTGTAACCAAACTTGTAGAATTAGTTTTAATTATACTCTGGACTCCATCAAGCACACAACGCGTTTTATTTCGTCCGCCAAAGTTCTATATACTATTGTGTTTTATATGTTTATAAGACCTGTTCAAAAAGAAAATAAAAAAATCTAGATTTAGAGAAAGCATCTAAGCAAACCTTCAAAAATCAGTTTTTTCAACGTAGCAATTCAGGGTTAAGTTTTTTTTTTTCAATTTGGACTTAAGGGTCAAAAGTAACAGCCATTTTAAGGTAAACAAGATGCAAAATTAAATTTGAATATTTCGAAAAGGTGCAGACCTCGTAGACCCACCTTCACGTATACATATCGACTCAGAATCATGTTCTGAGCAAATGTCTGTGTGGATATGTGTAGGTGTGTGGACAAAAAAATTGTCACTCGATTATCTCCGGACTGGATGAACAGATTTTTACCGTATTAGTCTCATTCGATCCGTCTTTAGGTCTTATAGGTCTCTATTTAAAATCAGCATGTTTACTTAAGTACTTCAAAAGTTATGCTAAAAAACAATTTTGGCGTACGTCCGGACGATTGTAAAAAGGGTGTTTTTTGCAAGAAAACCTATCATGTTATACATTTTCAGAAAGGTAGACCTTTCCAATGAGCCCAAAACATTGAAGATCTGACAACCCTATCAAAAGTTATTAGCACTTAAGTGTTATTTGTACACTTTTTGGTGGCCGGATCTCAGATATTGTGATAAAAATCCAGACTTTTTTTTGATTAGGTCTTATAAACATATGAAACACAATAGCTTAAAGGACCTTTAAAAAAAATCTAGAAATATTGTCTGAATCTTCCGTGTGAACTATCGTTGGATAGGTTTTTTATCAGACCTTGCCGATGAGCCAGAATTATTGAAGGTCTGCGAACCCTATCCAAAGAAATGAGTAATAAAGTTGATTTGTTAAACATGTTAAGGGGGAATGCTGCTATTTTTACTGAATGTATTAACTATATGAATGCGAGGAAGGCACCAACCACCTAAAGGTGGATTAAGTAACGTTTTTTCATGTAATTTTGCCCGCTGAATCTGAATCTGCCCTTTGGGTTCTTGGGTTTAAATGGTAATTTTACATAGAAACCCAAAATATGACCAAAAATCGATATTTTGACACATTGTCTCAATTCTGAGGGCAGATTGTTTGCCCCGAACATCAATTTTCCTTCAAAATTTATCCCCAAATTGCTACATTAAAAAAAACTGATTTTTTAAAGTTTGCTTAGATACTTTTTTTGAATTTGGTCGTTAAGGCGTAGATTTCGAGATAAAATTTTGGTGTCTTCGACAAAGTTGCTTAGATTGGCAAGCCCAAAAACCTTCAACATTATTTTGTCTGAAATGTGTAAGTGTAGTTACACTCAAATCGAGTAACTATTAGGACTACGTGCGCCGATTTTTGATGTTGTGCTCATTATGAGTCATGCATTTATAAAACATTAGGAACGCGTGTCAAATAGAGTTAGCTCAGTAATGAAAGGATGAGATTGATGTTAACAGTGTCAGAATGAATTTTATTCAACACAATAGGATATATTCATAACAAAGCCAAATCTACATATTTCTACTTTTAGTAAAGAAAAAGGCATGTTTCTACAAAACTAATGGAATGAGATGGTCATGAATGGAAAGGATTAGTCTAGGTCAATTGGAGATAAAGATAATTTAAGGTTTCGACAATACCTTTTCGTCGAGCCTGCTGATTCTTGTGGTGTTTCTCCTGTATCAGCATCGCCATGTTTAGAACAGTTTGCTCTACATTCACTAAAAAAACACAAAGAATATTAAGCTAAACCCTTCAGAAAAAATCAACAAGTCGCCCTACTTGTATTAAGTTCTCGAAAGCTGTAAATATCACTCCAGTTTACCGCCAGCTTCATATCCGTCAACTGAGCACAAATTTCCTTCATAATCTGCAATAAAATTTGTTTAAAAAAAACCATTACCGCTGCTTCCACGCTTCGCGTTCTCACCTGGCACTCGACCGTGGCCGTGATGGCATCCCGCGACACGTTCGTTACGCGATCCGGACAGATTGGCCCGTCCAGCACCAACGTTTTGTTCGGTAGCGTCTTGTACCCCATCTGTTCGAACAGTGCCTCTGCGCCCACCAAATTTGCGGCAATCTCGTGCTGGTAGAATCCGGAGTACATCTGGAAATGTGTGCGAGTTTATTGAAAGTAAGCTTTAAACCCCAAACGGCCGTTTTAACCGAATTACCTTGATAACTTTGTACTCCTTCCGCCATGGCTTTGTGAACAAGTTGTTCGCGTACTGGCTGATGGCTTCAAATCCAATGGATGCTTTATACGCGGAAAAATCTTCCATTTTTGCAATGGAACTGAACGGTGACAAAAAATAGATAATTAGTTACGTTAGAACTTCAAACAACACGAACAACTATTCGTTTAATCAATTTCCTTAAAAAGGAGACATTGCTAATAACGTCATGTTTTTCGTGTTTATTCAGGAAAAATATTTAAAACTTATGGGAAATACCTTTGTAAAACTTGCACAGTTTGTAACAGCATAAACTTTTGGCTGTGGGGCATGTTGCAAATGTACTGTACAATTAGGTCTAGAATGAAAATGGATTGCAAAAAAAACGTTATTTATTTAAACAATGAGCTAAATAATCCCTTCCCCTTTCAAATCCAGTTATTTCGAGGACGTTTAAGTTTTTAGGTAGGTATCTTAATAGGGTATCAAAAAAATGTCTATGAAAAACTTATTTTTTATAAGTTTTTCAGCAAAATTAAGCATAGATATTTGCCAATTTTTACCCAAATCAGTCAAAGTCAAACAGTTGTTATTATTGTTTTTTTTTTATTATTATGAAACATAATTATTGCATTTGTCATTTCGCACCACCGGCGAAGTCACGGCCGTAACCTTCCGGTAAATTGGACGATATCATGGAAAAAGGAACGTGTCCATGATGGGTTTGGTCGGTTGCTGAAAATCTGTGGTCTGTTTTGGGACCAGAATTGCAAAAAAAAGTTATTTGACCTAAAATTTTCAAAAAGAATCATTGCTAAGCGAAATTTAATTGATTGTTTTCAATGTTGGATGGATACTCGAAATTTAATTTTTAGTACATTAAATGCCATTAATAAATTATTTCGAATGATTCGAACGTACTTTTTAAAGCAAAGAAAATCCATAGCTCAAAGTTGTAATTAAACGGTACAAACAACGAGTAGCCACTCTGAACGCGTTCAAAAGTCCCCGGAAGAATTCTAACCATTCAGTCTGAGCTACGCTCTACTCGCAACCTTCTAGTCTCGCAAATTACAGCAAAACAACCGATGGGATGATTCATCATCCCGTCAGCATCGTGTGTTATCAGTTTCACTGGCAATTTTAATGCCCGCGACGGTCATGACCGAGCAATGGAAAGGGTCACCCACCGGTGCTGCGATTCACAAAACAAAGAAAAACAAGTTCCAGAGTTCCCACTTACCTTCTAGCTGCCTCCTCAGGTTAATCTTCTCCATCGATTCTTCCGCGTCCAGGAACTTCCAGTGGACTTCCAGAATTTTATTGTACAGATTCGTGATGCCGCCAGCGGCAACGACACTACCACCTCCGCCGTCCTGCTGGTGATGATCGTACACGGATTCCATGTTTCTTTTTTCTTTTCTCTCGCGGGGATTGTCGTTTTTTTGGTCACTTCTAGTAAATCATTCAAATTTTCGTGTTGTAGCTGCTGCCGCTGTTTCCTCGTTTGTTTCTACAACCATCAATCAAAGTGAGCTGTGAATCAGCTTGTGTTGAAGAACTTTAAAGGTAAACAACAAAAAATGCAAGCCACTGGCAGCGAAAGGGTCAACGCAGTTGGCCTCGACTCGGAGAAAAAAAAACGAAAGATCAAACAGATCAGTTTTCTGATTCTAAACACGCACCACGTACATGCACACACACAATCACACACACTTTCTCAACTTGAATGATCTGAGCCCAAATATTTTCACGATCTTCGCCGCCGCTGCTTTCTGCTATAAATAATCATAAACTCTTCTGAGACGGCGAACAAGTTCTATTAAAAGATTTGCATAAGTGGTCTGCTCTAATTTTCCTTTCTTCCCGATACAATTTGGCTTCGATTCGTCCGTGCCAATTAGTTCGATCCTAGTTGGCCACAAAGATCAGCACCAGCAGCTCCCGGAGGAATGTAAAGGAATGCAGAACCATAATCATTATCCAATCGAAGTAGTCGTTCGCCGAACTTTTCGCTGCAAGCAACTTGCAATTTTCGCTCTTTTCCACAGCGTTCCATCCAAAATTTACCGCTTCTTCACATTCCACGTATCATTTCACGGCCCGTACGCACTGCTGCAGCCGCTTTCGGTCGTTTCGAACGGTATTATTCCATTTTTGCGCAGAGATCGCGAGACACACAGGTCCACCATTAAATTTTAACAAAAGTTTTACAGTTCTCTCGTCTTGCTCTTCTTGCCAACAACGAAACGAACGGGACACACGAGAATGACAACTCTGATGACAGACGGTGGTGGTGTGAGTGTGTGTTTGTTTAGATTTTAAAGTGTCAAAAGTTGCGTTTTGCAGGGGGTGTTTTAAAAATCATTCGATTCGATATTACACTCTCGTGAAATTACACTCATTTGAGTGTAATTTCACTCAGATTTTTTAACCTTACAGCTGTATCCAGGTTTTAAAGCGAAGATGGAGTTCGAATGTTGAACGTCCGAAATGTCAAAATAGCGCAGTAGCACCAACATAAGAAAAAAAAATGCGGCTGTCATGCCATGGCACACTTTTTTCGTAATGTTGGTACCACTGCGTGATTTTGACATTTCGGGCGTTCACCATTCGAACGCCATTTTCGCACCCACGACATCTACGGCAACCTGGACGCGGGTCGCTGCACGGCTATGGTGCTGGTGGATTTTTCGCTGGCCTTCAACTGTGTCGACCATCACCTGCTGGCAGCCAAACTCAACCGAGAATTTCAGTTCTCCGGGCCTGCTTGTGAGTTGGTTTCGTCGTTTCTGCGAGGAAGGAAGCAATCGGTCCGGCACGGCAGTGCGCTATCTGCGGTGCGAGAGGTTACAGATGGTACTCCCCAGGGGTCCTGTCTAAGCGCACTTCTCTTCAGCCTTTATATAAACAGTTTGCCAGCCTCCCTCAAATGTAAGTACCAGCTCTACGCTGACGACTTGCAAATCTACATTTCTGGGGAAATCGCCGAAGTCGACCGACTGATCGCTGCGATCAATGTGGATTTGGCTACCATCGCAAGTTGGGCTTCACGGAACCACCTGTACCCGAATCCGAAAAAAACGCAAGCTATTATTTTTCGCCGAGCTGCTGAAGTGGTGCCCCGGACGAACATCTTGTTCTGTGGGGAAGTGGTGCCGATCACAGACAAAGTCACCAACCTTGGGCTGGAAATGGACAGTTGGATGACCTGGGAGCATCAGGTAAACAGCGTCGTACAAAAATCCTACAACACGCTGAGAACTTTCCGCCGTTTTGCTGGTGTGCTTTCGAGGCCAACACGGCGCAAGCTGGTGCAGGCGGTAGTGGTGCCGTTTTTCACTTACTGTGACATCGTGTACTATCACGGACTGTCGGTAGCGCTCAAGAACCAACTGCACCGGTGCTACAAGTCCGCAGTACGCTTCGTGTACAACCTGCGACGCCGTGACACTACAGCAGATGTACGGCACACCATCCTCGGACACGACTTGCCTGCGAACTACCACTTCCGGACCTGCTGCTTTATGCGGCGGGGCTATAACAACGACCTGCCGGAGTACATTCTGGATCACCTTGTCCACGGCCAGCAGCAACGAACGCGATCGCTGATTGTCCCGCAGCACACGACGTCAAGTGGGAAAAGTGTGCTAATTGCTGGGATCTCAAGCTGGAACAATCTACCAACAGAAGTTAAGGTCAAACCAACTTTATCAGCATTCAAAAGTTCTTTGAGAAGTCATCTACAAAACTAGATCTAGGTGTTAATTTGTTTCGTTTATTTTGGATCTAAAGTAATCATCACAACGTCCTTCCTTAACCTGATAAAAAGTGTTATACTAACAGGCTACCGTTTCCAATAAATTACAAATTACAAATTAAAAAAAATACAAATTAAAAAGCTGGATACGCACTTCAGAAGGAACCGGTCAATAAAAATATCAAATGGGTAGCAGCGGCAGCGAAAGCAAGCCAGAGAGGGTGAAGAAAAGCCCCAAGAAAACGCTCCATCTCCTTTGTTCTGCTGTTCGTAAAGCTGTTTCTTGACCCCTTTCCTTCCGATCTCCATACTAGCCTTCAAGGTTGTAAGAAGAATGATTTATTTTAACAGCTTTAACTCCACAGCTTGCTTGATTCCAACAAACCGGCCGTGTCGAGGGATCATAAAAAGGTTGAGTCATGGTTCAGAGCCCACTGGGTAGTCTTTTATTAGTCTATGGTCCCAAGGCTTGTTTGTTGAGGCAATAGAGTTATCTATGTGCGCTTGTATAGAGCTTTATGACGTTTCGCGTACGCACACTAGCACACCATTTGATTTTGCTGGCTGACAAAATTTAACCTCACTTTATTTTCGTGTACGTACACGCAATACATACGCACGTAGATTACTCTATTGCGTGTACGTACACGAAAAAGATTGAGGTTAAATTTTGTACCGGCCAGCAAAACAAATGGTGTGCTAGTGTTCGTGACACCGGGCTTAGATAACTCTATTGCAAACCTCTTTTTACACCTAAACTTCCATTCACCTTTCCATTCACGAACTGACGACCTTTGGATCGTGAGTCCAACTGTCTACCAACGACTCCACCGAGACAGGACCCAGGGAGACGACTCACACAAAGAAAAAATACTCTAAATTTAAAAAGATCGTTCGTTGGATTAAAAGTTCGCGTTGGTGAATATTCGTAGAAAGTTCAAACTTTTTAATTTAAAAGTTAAAAAGTTGGTAGTATCCCATGCATTTCTGGAACAAAATCGTTGTATAGGTAAAAGTTTTTACTTTTAATACAGGCTGAGAAGGTTACGGATGGATGTTTCGTTGGGGAGCAACATCGCGGCCTTTATTTTGGAGCGCGACAGCGATGTAGAGAACAGGGTGGTCTCGTTGCCGGCCATCATCAGTACAGGCTTGGAGGAGTTAGCCATTGGTTGTTGATTCGGGAAGGGAAGTCGACGTTTTCCGGCTAGGAAGTGAAGCGCATGAACGGATAGTTCACGATCACTTCCCCCTCCTTCGAGAATGATACAGATATTGCCAACTCGCCGTCAAAGTTCATCCTGCCGAAGCTGCGCCGTTGCGAGATGAGCGTTTGCGGGTGGGAGTTGCTGAAAGAGTTTTAAAGTAAATGAAATTGGCTAGACACTGAACACATTCTCAATACTCACCTGTAACTTCTTCGGTATTCCAGGTAGATGTTTTTGATCAGGTTAGTCGGATCTCGCTCCAACCTCTGGAAGTAATCTGAGTACTACAGCTCCAGGACCTGCGGCTTTCGTACAGACGATCCTTCCAGAACTATAGTGCAAACTGTTCTTCCGGATGTTTAGGTAATAGTCGTCCCGCAACGAGAAATGGACTGCGGACCCTCGGGACATCCCACACTGTCCCGTCATCACTTCTGGCACATAATGCTGCTGATGGTCGTAAACCGCCGGCACCGAGTGCAACATCCGCGCTGACCACCTCCGATTATGCCGCTACTCGTCGTTTCCCTCTTCCGGATCCTTCTCCTGATCGTGAAAATTAACTTTTTCGTACTTGTTCAAAAAGCGGATGTAAATCTGCTTCAACGTCAATCTCGTCTAACACGGTTACACGAGAACGACAAAATGAAAGAAATTTTACAGTCGAATTAAAAGTGAAAACTTTTAAAACAGTGAGCAATGAGATTTTCAAAAACTGTAGCAGTAAAAGTTTTCATTTTCAAAACAAGAAATTAACTTTTAATGTAGCAAATTTTTACAACTTTTTAATTCTAAAGTAAGTTACTTTTGTCATTACCGTAATATTTTTTTGTGTGCTCTTACAACTGAACTGGAGCTAACGACCTAACCTCTAGGTTAGACCGGGGCCAACGTTTACTTCCCCGTCCGACGGAAGGCGTGATCAGACAAATCTCGTCTCGAAAATGCCACCGGGACCGTCTGGAATCGAACCCAGGCGAACTGGGTGAGAGGCAACCACGCTTACCTCTACACCAAGGGACCCCGGAGTATTTATTACCATTGTACATTATAAATGACATAGGGGTTTAGGACCCTATTCCTCAAACCGGCAACCTGGTTCACGCATCACCCCTCGCTCGCTGCCGTCAAAAGTTTGCGTTCCTCGCTTTCCTGCCGCATCTGTCATCTCTCTCGGGGGCTATTTTTTTCTTCATTCAGCAGCCGCCCCAGCCGACGAAGATCGGCCGCTCGCTCTCATACTTGTCTCAGTGGTTCAACCGCGACGTCCATCTTCGCCACAGTCCAGAGGAGGAGAGAAAGAACAGAAAAAAAGTGCCGATCCCCGAACGAAGCGGATTAAACCCAAAATGTCGATGCTGTCTGCTCGTTTCGCCGCCCAGGTGGCCCGCCAGCTGCCGAGGACCGCTAGCCAGGTGAGCGACCCCGGCCTCGGCGCCCGGAATTCCGAGATTTTTCTCCGTTTTTTTTAGCCGAAATCCGCCGCCGCCGCCGCAATGGAGGCTCTCGATTGAGAGGAGGAAAAAATGGTGACATAATCAAAGTTGGCTGGATCGGAGAACGGTGCGAAATTGACGCAGTTGGCGGTGAAATGCTCGGAATTGTTGCTGGAACACGGTTCCGGCGGAACGGATTTCGCCGGAGAACGGGACTGTAGTGCAAAATGTTATGCAATTTTAGCGAACGGAAGAATTTTTCGCCGATGCCGGGTGCCAATGTTATGTAACGTCTAGCCCAAGTTTGGAGAATAGTTTTCCACCCTCTCTGGAAAATTGAACTCTTTGGAAATCAATTAGTGAAAATAGGTGAAACAAAAAAGTTGCAGTTTTAGTGCAATTTTCCTGAAAAAAATAAGAAATTGTGATGGTAACTTAAGGAAAAGTTTTTAAAAAGATTGATTAGAAAAATCAATCAATCATGTCAAGCAATAGTGCCAGCTTGAAGTAAATTTAGTAACTCTAAAATGTTACAAATTAGATCATTGCGCAATTACATAACAACTTTGTACAAACTAAACAAAAATCTTGTGACGTAAACAGTCTAACCTTAACAAGTACAAGATAACACAAGAAAACTAAACTATTATCTTCTTTCAGGTTGCCAAGATCGCCGTGCCGGCCGTCCAGGTCGCCGCCCGCAACCTGCATGTGTCGGCCGCGAACCGCGGTGCCGAGATCTCCTCGATCCTGGAGGAGCGCATCCTGGGCTCGGCCCCGAAGGCTGATCTGGAGGAAACTGGACGCGTGTTGAGCATCGGTGACGGTATCGCCCGTGTGTACGGTCTGAAGAACATCCAGGCCGACGAGATGGTGGAGTTCTCGTCCGGACTTAAGGTGCGGAGGAATCTGCGTTTGGAGGCGGAACTTGTTTTGATCCCCTTTTTTGTTGTCCTTTTTCGCAGGGTATGGCCCTTAACTTGGAGCCCGACAACGTCGGTGTGGTCGTGTTCGGTAACGACAAGCTGATCAAGGAGGGTGACATTGTCAAGCGTACCGGTGCCATCGTCGACGTCCCGGTCGGTGACGAGATCCTGGGTCGCGTCGTTGACGCTCTGGGAAATGCCATTGATGGCAAGGGTGAAATCAAGACCGGCCAGCGTTTCCGTGTCGGTATCAAGGCCCCGGGTATCATCCCGCGTGTGTCTGTGCGCGAGCCCATGCAGACCGGCATCAAGGCCGTCGACTCGCTGGTGCCGATCGGTCGTGGACAGCGTGAGCTGATCATTGGCGATCGTCAGACTGGGTAAAATGTTGCATTTGTTTGCCTTGCAAAGTGGAGCGCTAACTGTCTCTCGCTTTTCTCCTTTACAGTAAGACCGCTCTGGCCATCGATACCATCATCAACCAGAAGCGTTTCAACGACGGACAGGACGAGTCGAAGAAGCTGTACTGTATCTACGTCGCCATCGGTCAGAAGCGTTCGACCGTGGCCCAGATCGTGAAGCGTCTGACCGATTCCGGTGCGATGGGATACACCATCATCGTGTCCGCCACCGCTTCGGATGCCGCTCCGCTGCAGTACTTGGCCCCGTACTCGGGTTGCGCCATGGGAGAGTACTTCCGTGACAACGGCAAGCACGCCCTCATCATCTACGACGATTTGTCCAAGCAGGCCGTCGCCTACCGTCAGATGTCGCTGCTGCTGCGTCGTCCCCCGGGTCGTGAGGCCTACCCCGGTGATGTGTTCTATCTGCATTCGCGTCTGCTGGAGCGTGCGGCCAAGATGAACCCGACCCTCGGCGGTGGCTCGCTGACTGCCCTGCCGGTCATTGAGACCCAGGCTGGTGATGTGTCCGCCTACATTCCAACCAACGTCATCTCCATCACGGACGGACAGATCTTCTTGGAAACCGAGTTGTTCTACAAGGGTATCCGGCCGGCCATTAACGTCGGTCTGTCTGTGTCCCGTGTCGGATCCGCTGCCCAGACCAAGGCCATGAAGCAGGTCGCCGGTTCCATGAAGCTGGAGTTGGCCCAGTACCGTGAGGTCGCCGCCTTCGCCCAGTTCGGTTCCGATCTTGATGCTGCCACCCAGCAGCTGCTGAACCGTGGTGTCCGTCTGACCGAGCTGCTGAAGCAGGGCCAGTACGTGCCAATGGCCATCGAAGAGCAGGTCGCCGTCATCTACTGCGGTGTCCGAGGCTTCCTCGACAAGATGGACCCCAGCAAGATCACTGCCTTCGAGCGCGAGTTCCTGGCTCACGTCAAGACCAACGAGAAGGCGCTTCTGCAGACGATCGCTTCCGAGGGCAAGATCTCCGACGAAACCGAGGCCAAGCTGAAGGGCATCGTCACCAGCTTCATGTCGACGTTCAGCGGCTAAGCACCGTGCTTTTGATCTAGCTTTTAAAAACACACACACAGTAAGAAAAAAGAAAACATCTGAGGCAACAAGGGGCGAGCATGAAGTTTACACTCTACGGCAAGATTGTGCGCGATACCATCATCGGAGTGAAAAGAAAATCAGTTAGTTGAAAAGGAGAAAAAATCGAAAAAACGCCGCGACATTTATTGTATTACAGTAAAATGGGAGATAACATCTTGATATCGAAATACAGTTTCCAAAATACCTAATCACAAAGTTTGTTGGTGTTTTCAGTTAAAAGATTATAGAGAAAGTCTCCCAAGTCTTAAACGATTTTTTTTTGGTGTGTGTATTCAGCTATGGATCGAGAGGCGATCAACGATCGGACTGAACATTGGAGACCATTCGCTTCTTCTTCGGGATGATTCACAGACGGACTTGAACATCGTCATCGGAGATATGAACGATCGCATGGCAAGGGCGGCGATGTAGGAAACAAGCCGGTGTTTGCAGAATAGCCTATACAGATCGTCACAAACGACAACGGCCAGCGGTGCAACAACTTTGTAGGCTCCCGATGTTATCAGTCTGTTTCTTTACCCTATAGGTTTAGGAGACTGTGAAGAAGTGAAGAAAATCCAAGAATGTGTTAACTTGTTCGAGTACGACACAAAATGGCTCTATGAAGTCCATGAACGACTTCCTGTTTAGTTTTCGACCGCCCGTTTTTGGACCTTTCTTTAACCCCTTCCCGCCCAGAGCAAAATCGAGATTTTTACGGTTTTCCTTGCCATTTTCTACAGAATTGACCAAATTGGATGGAATTTGAATTGGTGGCAATAAACATCTTAAATAACACTGTGCAGGAAGAATGAGATGGTGCAACCATGGGCGTTAGAAGGTTAACACTGGAAACAATACAGATCTTATCCACTCCTCATGAAACTTGCACTGTGACATGGAAAGGTTGTCGAGCAGTAATCTGGTCGAAGCAACGTTTGAAGATCACCGGCGGGATAACGTCAGCCAAAGTGCCTCGCTTACCAGAACGGCTACGGATTCGCTCTAGTCCTCTTAATGTGTTCAGCGTACCGACGTTTATTGTAAGCTTTATAGCGGAAACTCCCAGTATTGAAGGCAATCTTGATTTGAGGACATCTGCGTTGAGGGAATAAGTTAAAGGCAGACGCACGAATTTGCTTTAGCTTGCGGAGGCGAACATTACTCCAAGCAGGTTCCATGCAGGATGCAGGATGATCCCTCAATCGCCAAGTTTTGTTTAGCACATAACGCTTATGCTGGATGTCAACTTTCGAATCTTGGCGATTTCCCTGCTTAGCTGGCTGTTGAACTCATCCTTCTCCTACAAATCGGAAGGTTCTAACCCGCGTCCTGAATCTGGTCATGATTATCCGCTCGTTTACATTCGGCCTGAAAAGGAAGCTTCAGAGTACAGCAGAACCTGTTCGGTAGGCCAACGGACTTCGCTCAGTTATAAGATTTCCAGCTTGAACCGAACCGCCTCCCTCCCGCATTAGGTCCTGAGCGATTTTTGTAAACAAAGCCGTTTTTTGGTCGGTTTTCGATCAATTTTTTGCCTTCCTCACCTTACTGAGAAAAGGCTTAAATCACTCGAAAAATTAACTTCTTTATTCGACATCCTAGACCCACCTTAACGTATTCATATCAACTCAGAATCAAAAACTGAACAAATTTCTGTGTGTGTGTGTGTTTGGATGTGGATGTGTGCACCAAAAATTTCTCACTGAATTATCTCGGAACTGGCTGAACCGATTTTGTCTGTTTTGGTCTTATTTCCATTTCCAAAGACCCTATTAAATATTATGAAGTTTAGTAAAGTACTTTAAAAGTAATGGGTCAATTTTGTAAGAAAATCCGTCTTATTTTATATTTTTAGAAAGGTACTTAGGACATATCCAACGCGTCTAAAATATTGAAGATCTGACAACCCTATCAAAAGTTATGAGCACTTAAGAGTTAATATACCTCTTGGGTGGTCGGAGCTCAGATATGTTGATGAAAATGTTGTCAGGATCTGCCATGTGACCCATCGTTTCATCCAGGGCCCCGGCGATGGCCTGATATGAGCTACCGAACAGCATTGGCAATATGGCGTCGTTTGTTTACAAACATGAGATTGTTTGTGGACGAACCAAAAAAAATACTTTTTTGTAAAAAATTTGTTGGATATGGGATTCTTGAGGATCCCTGTCCACAGAACACCACTACAGCTGGACTCACTGGTGATATTTGCCTATCACCATGTTGACGTCAACACAGCTCGTCAGATGGCCATCGACTTCTCCCGCGAGAACACGTCTTGTTTTATTTATGTTTGTTATTGTCAGAATAAATGTAGTTTTAATTCGTTGCGTGTTAATCGTGTGTTTTATTACCCCTCCGAAAGGGCTATAGCTATCTATAGATACCGGGATCCAACAGTGGCGACGAGTAGTGAAGGAACCGGCCAGCGTCGGAGGCCGATTCCTAGAACCCGCGCGCGAGCCCAATCGGAGGAGGGAGAAGATGGCGGATTGCTGCAACCATCCGGTCCAGTGGCCGTCAGGTCCAACGAGCGCACCTGCCGCCGGTCCAGTGCACACCGGAGAGCATCCGCCAGAGCATCGCTGCCTGAGTCTGCCGTCGCGGTGGAGCCAATTCCACCTGGTAGAGCAGCATCATCAGGGCCATCTCAACCGTGCTGCATCATCAGTGTCGATCAGCGATGGCGCCACCGCCATCGTCAACAGAAGCAACTGTTTGGGGTGGGCCATTTTGGCTGGATCGTCACGAAGTGGTCTCGAGGTCGACCGTTTTTCCCTCGACGACACTTCAGCATCAGCAACAGTCACCGGGAATCGACTCCACCAGCAGTGAGTGATCTCCCGCAAAGGAGGGGTGCTCAAAACGGCAGCACCCTCAACAACGTTGCAGACCCGATGTCTGCCGGCCTATTCTCCGGTTGCTACCAGCATAGTGGATGGCCACATAGGACGTCGCATCCACAACCGGACGGAGCAGCCGCCGTAGCACTTCCAGGTACGCGACACCGAAGGAGCAGCTGGACAAAGAACGCAGCTGACGTCCTTGCCAAGTCGGACTGGAAGGTGCCGCGCGATCACGGACGGTGATCGTCGCCTCTGGAGAGGGCACCGCCACCCTCTCGCTCATCCATTAACCGGAATTGGTCTCCGGATGACAATCGTCGTCATCGCCTCGTCGCTCTTCATCCCGTGAAGACTGTCGCACGGCCCGCCTTCACAATTTCCGAGGGGAGATGTTGGATATGGGATTCTTGAGGATCCCTATCCACAGAACACCACTACAGCTGGACTCACTGGTGATATTTGCCTATATATCACCATGTTGACGTCAACACAGCTCGTCAGATGGCCATCGACTTCTCCCGCGAGAACACGTCTTGTTTTATTTATGTTTGTTATTGTCAGAATAAATGTAGTTTTAATTCGTTGCGTGTTAATCGTGTGTTTTATTACCCCTCCGAAAGGGCTAATTACCGGGATCCAACAAAATTCTATAACCATTGTGCAATAACATTAAGTCTTACAAAACAGACAAAATTTCGTTAAATTCTAGACCAGAATTTGTTTTATTATTATTTTTCAATTTAAACCGCTTTTATCGCGATTCTGATCAAGATTGCACATCAAATCATCGTGCCTTTAGTGTATCTTTAGTTTTCACATCGATTCGCTGTAGATTCGTGTTTAAATTTTGAAATTTAGCATAAATTAACATAAATTGCAAAATTCCCAACTTCAGCCATGTGCAACAATTTCCACATCACCCATGCGGGAAACCGATAATGGGGTAATTCATGCGTTCCAAACTGTCAAAATTCCAAAACCTCATTGCCAATCTTCGGTTCGCTACTTTTGTTCGTGTTTGAAGTTTCGGGCCGAGACTCTGGTTTCATCTAACCAACGCGTCCAAAATATTGAAAATCTGATGAAAGATTGAAAGATGATGTAAATTCCGACTGGATGTATTCAACATATGAATGTGAGGAGGCACCAACCAGGTGGATTAAGTAACTTTTTTTTTTTCAAAATGTTGAGGTTTAACGGGACAACTTCTGATCAACTGAAATTAATTTCTGAACTCGACAGATTGCTTGCTATCTTCATATTTAAAATGTTTTTCCTTAAAGGTGCTTCCAATAAATCGAGTCGTGGCGTCAATATGACGATGCCTTCCCGTTTCACCTTAAGGCCACTGAAATTGTTTTTTTTAGAGTTTAGTTATGTTAAAGGCATTAGTTCAGTTGTTTTGCAATCATAACTTTCCCGAAAAAAATGAATTCGCGGTTCTGTACATCGGAATTTGAAAAAAAATAATTATTTTTCTGAAATATAAATTAAAATACAACTTCAAGTCTTCTGAACAAAAAAAGTTCTGCCCTCAGATTTTTCAGGGCGATTTTTGAAAAATATTTGGAACGGCCTAGTTGTTGTTTTATCGCCGCTTTAGTTTGGTTTCCGTATGTTTTGTCAGTTCAAACCCCGAAACAGTGTCGAAAAGTATAACATTTTATACAAGTGCTGAAAAAATAGTAGTTTATGCAACAAGTTGCAAAAAGAAGATTTTTTCAGCACGAGTCATACATTTATCCAACGAGGTTCACCGAGTTGGATAAATATGACAAGTGCTGAAAAAATCAACTTTTGCTTCGAGTTCCATACATTTTTTGCAATTCCGAAAAAACACCCTTTGAGTGGAATTATAAGTAAAATGTTCATGTATTCTGTCAATTAACCTTTTAAAACAAAATAATGTTGAAAAGTATTACTTTTCGAAACAAGTGCTGAAAAGTTCATCTAGTACAACTTTTCAGCATTTATTTTGAAAAGTGTTACTATTCGATTCAGTTATTTTTGGTACAGAAAAGTAGGCTTTTTCATCGTTCAAGAATGACAGGAAAAGTAAGTACTTTCACGACGGAATTGCAAAAATGAAATTTTCAGCAATCAAATGAGTACTATAATGAATATTTCGTGCTTGCCATTTCATTAGGGCACATAACTTTTTTAGGCAAGAGTGTGTCCCTTTCACACCTTATGTAAACTGTAATTCGAGTGAAAGGGATACACTATTGTTTACAAAAGTTATGTGCCCTTTTGAAATGGTAGGCTCCATTTCAGAACTGTTATTTTTGGAGACGGAATAGAATCACTGGGGAACGGAATTGTAAAAAGTTATCATTTCGGCATTCAGTAAACAAACATTCGTCGATATTATGTCACAATTACTTTTAGCATTTATTCGCAATAATAATAGCAATAATGATATAATAATAATCAATAATGTAATAATTGTGTTGTGTGTATATAATAGTTTTTTTCACTTGTTTATCAATATATTATTCTTATGCAAGTATGTTATTCATTACAGTATGCTTTTCTGTGTGTGTTTTGTGTATTTTTCTGGTTATTGTTAGCAAATATCGTGTATTGTTTGAGTGTGTGTGTGTGTATGATTTCTGGTTTCAAAAATTGCATCCCACATTTCCATGCTGCACATTCCTACCGCTTTACTACGAGTTACGGAAGTAAAAACTGTTTTTTTTTTATTCTGAAATGTGTACAAGTTTCCACTTTGCGTTTTTGTAAAACACATCTTTTCCTTCTACGCACACCACACGCATACACGGACATTTAAATATATATATTGTTGTTATGTCTCTCTGGGGCTAATCATACTTTGCGATTCTTTTGTTTTACTTTCTTCTCCTTACGTGCCTGTGTGTGTTTTTTGCATTGTCACAGTTAAATTGTGACCATAATACAAAGGTTTGATCTCTTTTCGGTTGTTCAACACTTACTTACTATTAAAGTTATATTACAATATTCTTCTCTTTTATTTTATTCTGCATTCGCACTTTTTCGTTTCCTCTTAGCTTTGCATCGACTCCCGTTCGTTTTAAAGTTATTATTAGTGTTTGCTTGCTTACCATCTATATTTTCTCTCTTACGTGATCTATGTTTTTGTTTATGAAAAACGGTAAAAACTAAATATTATAGAGATAGTTTTAAAAAACCTGCTGCTGCTCGCTCGTTCAAACTCTTTTTCCTCTTGCACGCTATAAATCTCTATTTTGTTTTACTTTGCTCATCCATTCTTCACATGTACACTTTCGATTCTTTGCATACACTTAAAAGTTACGTTTCTCTTTCTACAACTCTACGCAAATAATATATATTTTTAATTCTGTATCGGTCACTATGCTCTGTATGTGTGTGTGTGTGTTTTTTTTTCATATTATTCTTGCACAATAAATCATCCACTGTTTGCACTTTCAAACTTATGCACTTGAGATGAGTTTGGTCAAAGTTACGCGGAGACCCTTTGAGGGCTCAAGCAGCTTTGCACTTTTTTTGTTTAAATTCTTAATTTAAATGTGTTGTGAGATGAAATCTGGATGCATGTTCTTACTTTTTTCATTGTTCTCCTTCTTATTTATAAGTGCTAGTAGAGAAGGTCAATGAATTCAATATATATGATGAGTGAGTGTTGGTTCGTGACAAAACAATCTCGAGCATTTGTGTGGATGTTACTGTATATGATTATATAATTATTTGATGTAAAAAGGGATAGTACGGGTGATTTGTTTGTTTTTTTGTTAACAAAAATGGCTTCTCGTCGTTCAGAGACACGGATTTGCGGGACAGCATCGACGCTTGTATATTTGAAATTGCTGGGAAGTAAAATTTAGAATAATCTAGAAGTTGTTTCTTTATTTCAATTAAAGCCGCTGCAGCGACCTCAAATTTAAATCATTAAATTTGTCCATTTATCGATCCTCACCACAGTTCTGACCATGCGCGCTTACGCAAGCATAAATAATTTTACCCGTCGACTCGCGTTGCGCGACAAATAATTAAGCTTATGTACAGGTGTGGATCATGAGTCATCCTCACCTGAAAAGCCCTTTATTAAATTTCGCCAATTGTTAGGCAATCAAAAAAATGGTTAAGCTTTCAATTATGAATGTGCGATGTTATTACACAGGGGAAATTGAGGGTGTGGCTTAACCAAATTCATTGGCATGTTTGTTCAATGGAGAATTCGACCTTCTCATTATTGACCAACATTTTTGAGAATGTTTTGGGAACATAATTTTGATATTCCAATAACATAATTTAAAGTTTCACGACAATGGTTCGAACCCATGACTTCCGATTTTGAGGTGTACTCACTACACCATACGGAAAGTCATGAAGAATTGCAGAGGTCTGCATAATTTAATTCATGAGGTTCATCGATGCTTCTCATCGAAACTGACCATTTTTGTTAGAACAAAGTTTCGGGGACTGACTATAAAAAACCCAAAATTCTTGAGGAGGGCAATTAGTTCCAGTTAGTTCCAGTTAGTTCCAGTCAGTTCCTGCCAGTTCAAGCCCAGTCCAGTTCCAGATCCTGAAGAAGCCCCAGACCAGCCGGACCCGCCAGCAGCCACCAGTAGCAGAGGCCCCAGTCCAGCCGGACTTAGCGGTGGAGGCCGCAGTCCGCCGGGACTTAGCCGCTGTGAAGAGTCCGCCGGGACTTAGCCGCTGTGAAGAGTCCGCCGGGACTTAGCCGCTGTGAAGAGTCCGCCGGGACTTAGCCGCTGGGAAGAGTCCGCCGGGACTTAGCCGCCGTGGAGTCAACCAGGGACGTAGCAGAGTTCGGGTCTGGCATGGCTCGGCGAAGAGGTCTGGAGGACAAGTCTGGCTTCAACGTAGAGAACTGGTTCGACGAAGATCTCAATGCAAAGTGATGTGATCGTGCGCGTAAAAGTTGAAAGTGTTACCGCAAAAATGTAATCTTCAAAAAGTGTAATATACAGATAAGTGAAGTTTACTGATCTGTTTTGACTCTACGAGTAAATATCACAAAAATCCTGAAAGCCTAAACCGCTCGGGCTGTTCAGGTGGTGACTAGCGGAAAGCAACGCTGTGTGTGTTTGGACACGCCATTATGATTGGACAAAACCGAGAGTTGAAAATGTGACTATGTGTGAAAGTTAATGAACAAAATGATGTCGCGAAGTAACAAACAGTTAAAATAGTGTAAAAATAAAAAAAAACGTTAAATTGAAGAAAATGTTATGTGAGGAGTTCTAAGATGGAAGCAAATGTGCAGCATCACGAGATGGAACCAAAACGGGCTCGACCAATGGCAGAAGCATCGAAAATTTCAAAACCGGCCAACGATGGACAACACTAGGGATTCAACAATGACGAGATCATCTGGATCAACTGGAGACGAAATTCAGCCGCATCGAACACCCAAGAAGACGACCATGGAAATCTGGCAGTTTAGGGTGAGTAAACAAAAGTTATACCGAAATTTAAAAATGTGAGATCATTTTTGGGAACTGTTAATTTTTATGGAAAATTTATTCCAAACATTGCAGATAAACGTAAGCCACTTAATGCATTATTAAAGAAAAATGTGAAATTTATTTGGACAGAAGAATGTGAAAATGCTTTTGAAGAATTAAAGAACTATTTAATTTCAGAACCAGTTTTAGTTAGACCGAACTACAATGACAAATTTGTTTTGACAACTGATGCTAGCGATTATGCTATCGGAGCAGTTCTTACTAATGAGAAGTCAAATGATCACCCCATCGCTTACGCAAGTCGTGCGCTTATCGGGGCAGAAAGAAATTATTTTACTATCGAGAAGGAACTACTAGCTATTGTTTGGGCTGTAGACCACTTCAAACATTTTATTTATAACCAAGATTTTATCGTTTACACAGATCATAGACCGTTGGTAGCTCTATGGCATTTGAAGGAAACATCACCAACTTTGACAAAACTTCGTTTGAAAATCCAAGGCATTGGATGTGAAATTCGTTACAAGCAAGGAAAGGACAATGTGGTTGCAGATTTTCTCTCACGTTTAAATAATGATGAAATTCATGCAGATGATAAACAGGCATCAAAATTGGTAGCAATTACAACTCGTCAACAAGCAAAACTAAATAGACAAAATATTTCAGATAATCAAAACTCAACAAATACTCAAAACAGACAGAATTCATCTAGAAACAATACTAATTGGAATAATAATATGAATGGACTTCAACAAATTGACATAAATTTAGATAACGACGATGATAGCAACGATAAAACATTTACCTACAAGGATTTCCAAGATACAGATATCGATTTTAACGTTTTAAAATTTTCTAAAAATATTATACCATTTGAACAAGCCGAAGCTACATTTATGATATTAAACAGTGTTACGGTACACAAAGAATTGAGTAAATACATTGACCTTCCACATGGTATTAAGGATTACACCAATGAAAATATATTTGTATTCCCGCAAAAGAAAATGTGGGGTTTAATTTTGAATGGAACATATCGTTCAGCAGTTAAGAATGAAGAATTTTTCGATGGTTTATTTAAAAGCTTTAAAGATTATCCTGATTTTGCTAAAGATGCATCAGTTATACAAATTATTTCTCATAGAATATTTAAAACAGAGTTGGAACTAAACTTATTACGATTTTTTGCAATGAAACTTTCAAAGTCATTTACACTATATGCAACAGAAAATGAACGAATTTATGTAAAGCCAGAAGACAGAGATCAAGTGCTTAAAGATTTTCACGACGCACCGTTGGGTGGTCATGTCGGAGGTAAAAGAATGATTAAAAGAATGAGTCCTCTATTTACATGGGAAAATATGCGAAGAGATGTTTTGAATTATGTAAAGCAATGTGATTCTTGTCAAAAGAATAAAATATGGCCAGCAAATAAGATGCCAATGAAAATTACGACAACATCGTATGAACCCTTTGATAAAATTTATATGGATGTGGTTATGTTACCAATTTCTAATAATGGAAACAATTGTGGTCTTGTGATACAAGATGATTTGACAAGATTTTTGATTGTAGCTCCCATGGAAAACCAAGAAAGTACTACTGTTGCTAGAACTTTTGTTGAAAACTTTGTTTGTAAATTTGGTGCTCCTAAAGAAGTTGTAACCGATCGAGGTACAAACTTTGTAAGCAAATTATTGCAACATACATGCAAAATATTACACATTAAAAAGATCATTACAAGTGCATATCATCCTCAAGCTAATTTAGTAGAGAGATCAAATAGAGAGTTGAAAGTTTATTTACGAAATTTTATTGGCAAAGATCCAAAATGTTGGGATGAATTAATACCATATTTTATGTTTGAATACAACACTACAGAAAATTCATCAACTGGATATTCTCCCTATGAACTTTTGTATGGAAGAAAAGCTACTATACCAAGCACAATTTATAAAATCAATGATTCAGATTTAAATTATGACGACTATATTTGTTCAATGAAAGATATATTCAAGGATGCTCATGAAACTGCTAGAAACAACTTAATATTGTCAAAAGAAAAGAGAAAGGAAATTTATGACAAAAAGACAAATGATTGGGTACCAATGTGGGGAGATAGAGTTTTGGTACAAATGGTACAGACAGGAATTGGTCAAAAGTTACAAAATAAGTGGCGAGGCCCTTACGATATCGTTAAATTTAACAGCGATCAAACGACCACTATTAAAAATGGCAACAAATTCGAAGATGTACATAATAATAGACTAAGAAAATATAATGATTAAAATAACACTAAATGATAGTTCACAATGTACCCGTATTAAATACATTTAAATTTTTTTAACATTATACATTTAACATAATTTAAATTTAAAATTAAATGCTCCAATACAAGAAAAATATTTTGAAATGAAAATTACAGTACAATTAAAATAAAGAAAAAATAAGCGATTTATGCAATGAATGACTTAGTATCATAAACGATTAATATCAAAAGATTACAATGAATGAAAATATTTATTTTAATCACGGGATTATTTATGTATATTGAACAAAAAAAAAATAATAAAAAAAAAAACTTATTGAACTGATATGATTGATGAATTAGAAAAAAAACGAGTGTTATCAAGAGAATTAAATGAATCTAACAAATGTGTTACAAATACTGATTTTTATATAGAAAAATAAACATGAAAAAAAATACTATATGATTGATTTGATATGATAAATGAATTAATGTTGAGTTAAACAAAATATGAATGATTATTATCAAAAAAATGCGCAAACAAGAATGTTATGAATTGGGGATGAAAGATAATTTTTATAAATGATTGAATTGATGGGGTTTAAACAAGAAACAGATTAAGAAAAATACCAGTACTGAGTTTATACATATTTTTTGTGAAAAACACGTGAAGCGATTATGATCAAATATAAACATAACAATGAAGCAGTGATAAAACACGTTAAAACAATTAAGAAGCTGTTGGGTTGCAATATTTGGGAATATACTAAATTGAGCTGAAATGGGATAACAGGGTTGAAGAAGAACAATGACGCACTTTTTACTAAAAAAAAAATATACCATGACTAAGCAATAATTAAATTTCATCGACAAGCAAATGAAGATAGTATGATTATTAAATGTTCCAAAACAACATGTATGCAAGTAAGAATGTGTGTGAGAATAATTGGACAAGGGAAGGCCACCCAGAATGATTGTTGAATGTAAACATGTGTTTTATAATTTACTTAACAAAGTATTAAGAATTTATTTTCAGACTTTTTATACGCTAATACGAAGGATTTACAGGAAACCATTGGAAGACGATCAAGAAGACAACAATATCAGCAAGGACGCTTGCAAGGACGAATATGGAACTCAGCTCAAGGAAGGGTAAAATTTGTGAGTATATCGTGGGGAATCTAAAAAGATCGAAAAGGACGGTAAAAGTTCCGATCTAGGGATACATAAACTGATAAAGCAACGCCAAAGGGATTAAAAAAGTAGACAATTGTACTCTATGGGGAGAGTTTTATGTCGAATAAAGCTTCAAACAGTTGTAATCCATGGGGGGATTCAATAAGTTAAAAACATTTCAAAACATTTGCACTTTACGGGGATAGTCAAATGAAAATTAAAGGGAATGGATAAATAACGCTTCAAGGGGAAAATCAAGGGATAAAATAATGCTTCAAGGGAAAAACACCTTTAAACTGATAAAATTCAGAGGAAAAAATCAGATCGTTATCATTAGAATGATAATTGAACCAACTAATTATCTTGCAAATTCAGCATTTATTGCGAATTGCTCAAATAAACAAATTAATTTAATGGGTTTGACAAATTTGAAAACACAAAGTGATGTACAGATTTCATAAAAAGTTGGAAGAACAGAATGGATATTTTAACATACGCAGTATTGCAATGACAAGATGATAGGATGTATAGATCAATGAAAAACTTTATAGAGTAATTTTTTTTTTATTCAAGTATAAAAATAATAGTCAATTAGAACTGATTTCTTTTTGTATTAAAAATAATAGAACTGATTTCATATAAAAATATCAACAAGATTTATAAAATTGTAAGTAAACTTTAATTTCAATTTTGCACATAAATTAAATGATAGATTCCTGAAAATTATAAAATAGTATTCATGCGAAGAAAACAAGTAAGAAATTTGTGTGGGAGAAACAAAACTAAAAAACTGAAGTATGGCAGAGACACAAGGATGATCGACGCGTTCGTATGCTGAGAAGTTCTACGCGTTCGTATGCAGAAGTTTGTGATGGCAAGATGGTGAGTGGCAAAGTCATGCGGGAGGTTGGACAGGTAACGGTGTTGATGTAGTTGTAAAAGGTCATATCAATGAGGATCAAGTCGAATAAAGACACAATTCTAGTAACGAGACATTCACGTAAAACAAATTACCAATCGAAATGAGGAATTATGCGAAGTAAAGATGATTGAAATGCGAAACATCAATTATGGAACAAAAATGCAAGTTGAGATCATACTGCACGTCTGAAACTATTGAAAAGGAGAAGTTCAAGATAAACAAATGATAACATCATCCGATGTCATTAATTCACAAAAACCAAAGTTGCAAATTACACGAAAAGACAATTTTGGACAAACAACATTTCCTAAACATTTGAAAAACGAATTACATCAACCGATGTCAATATTTTGAGATTGTCAAAGATACAAAGCAACTGGAAAAGTCAATTGAAAAAAAAAAAAAAATACTGGATTTACAAACAATTCACAATACTCAGCAAGTGAAAAGTCAATGCACTCTCAAAATTGACCACAGTCAACTCACAGTTGAGTTATGAAGCATAATTCATGATGGAAACGACAATTGCACTAATCGGCGAAATTCAACACCTTAGCCTCGAAAACTGACCAATTGACCAAGTCACTGTGGAATGAATAGCCTCACGATAGAGACGATTTTTGATGGAAGACGACAACGATAACAACCAGCCGATCAACAAAGTTCTACAACAACAACAAATTTTGCTTACAGTGAAAAAAATGCAATGATTTTTTTTAGAAGAGATAATGAAAATTAATTTCAAATGCAAGTTTATGTAAATCAGTTTCAACGAAAATAATTTTACAAGAGAAGTTCAAAACAGTAAATCAAGTAATTTAACAGGACCAAAGATCAAAAGAGTAATGAAAATAATTTTACAGTAGAAAAATCAAAAGAGCAATTATAATTATAAAGCAATTTTCAAGAAACCACAAGAAGAACAAATTGTAAACCGCACGATCACTACACCCGACAATATTCTTTCCATAGATGATCATTTCTTTCAGACGATCATCTAGCTGATAAGTGTGGGGGAGATTAACCGAACCAATTTTTTTAAATAATTTTTTTTATAGCCAGCCAATTATATTTTTTATGATTTTTTGCAAAGTTTTTTTTTTCACAAATCAAATTATTAGTTTTGGGAATATTCTTCCAACCTACAAATAACTTTCGATAGATGTTCTTAATGCTTTTCAAGTATACAAACATCTAGCTGGTAAGTGTGGGGGAATGCAGCGACCTCAAATTTAAATCATTAAATTTGTCCATTTATCGATCCTCACCACAGTTCTGACCATGCGCGCTTACGCAAGCATAAATAATTTTACCCGTCGACTCGCGTTGCGCGACAAATAATTAAGCTTATGTACAGGTGTGGATCATGAGTCATCCTCACCTGAAAAGCCCTTTATTAAATTTCGCCAATTGTTAGGCAATCAAAAAAATGGTTAAGCTTTCAATTATGAATGTGCGATGTTATTACACAGGGGAAATTGAGGGTGTGGCTTAACCAAATTCATTGGCATGTTTGTTCAATGGAGAATTCGACCTTCTCATTATTGACCAACATTTTTGAGAATGTTTTGGGAACATAATTTTGATATTCCAATAACATAATTTAAAGTTTCACGACAATGGTTCGAACCCATGACTTCCGATTTTGAGGTGTACTCACTACACCATACGGAAAGTCATGAAGAATTGCAGAGGTCTGCATAATTTAATTCATGAGGTTCATCGATGCTTCTCATCGAAACTGACCATTTTTGTTAGAACAAAGTTTCGGGGACTGACTATAAAAACCCCAAAATTCTTGAGGAGGGCAATTAGTTCCAGTTAGTTCCAGTTAGTTCCAGTCAGTTCCTGCCAGTTCAAGCCCAGTCCAGTTCCAGATCCTGAAGAAGCCCCAGACCAGCCGGACCCGCCAGCAGCCACCAGTAGCAGAGGCCCCAGTCCAGCCGGACTTAGCGGTGGAGGCCGCAGTCCGCCGGGACTTAGCCGCTGTGAAGAGTCCGCCGGGACTTAGCCGCTGTGAAGAGTCCGCCGGGACTTAGCCGCTGTGAAGAGTCCGCCGGGACTTAGCCGCTGGGAAGAGTCCGCCGGGACTTAGCCGCCGTGGAGTCAACCAGGGACGTAGCAGAGTTCGGGTCTGGCATGGCTCGGCGAAGAGGTCTGGAGGACAAGTCTGGCTTCAACGTAGAGAACTGGTTCGACGAAGATCTCAATGCAAAGTGATGTGATCGTGCGCGTAAAAGTTGAAAGTGTTACCGCAAAAATGTAATCTTCAAAAAGTGTAATATACAGATAAGTGAAGTTTACTGATCTGTTTTGACTCTACGAGTAAATATCACAAAAATCCTGAAAGCCTAAACCGCTCGGGCCGTTCACCGCTCATTAATCTTAACGGGGTTGTCAATTGGTGTCAAACCATCAAGGTGTAAGTGTGTATTATTTCAAAGATGAACAAGGGTGGCCACTATTTATAATGAAAAAAAAATAAACATTTTGTTGAATAATTAGGGCCAATACGCACCACCCAAGAAAAGGGGTCAAGAAATGACTTTACGAACAGCAGAACAATGAGGAGGGAACGTTTTCTTGGGGCTTTTCTTCAACCTCTCTGGCTTGCTTTCGCTGCTCATTTGAATTTTCTTGACCGGTTTCTTCGGAAGTGCGTATACCGTTTTAAACAGTGTTGGGATTCGAGTGAGAAAAGCTTTGCTTCTTCTCACTTTCGAGCGAGGGAGAGAACTTGTAGTCCCTTCCTCTCCTCGCTCGCGTTTTTTCTCGCGTTCTCGCTCTCGTCGCGAGCGCCTCATGCTAGCCAAGATAGCAGTTTGTTTATCAGGTTAATTAAAGCGAACGACACGATGGTAAAGAGGTGTAATTTCAATAGTTGTGTTGTTTTTGTTTTCGTTGCCAACTCGTTTTACTTCTCGCGAGCGGGCAATCGGCGAGTAGCTCTCGGCAGTTCGGGACTAGCGACGACAACTCAAGAGAGATGATTTTTTTCTCGCGAGGGTGCGAGAATGTCAACACTGGTTTTAAACCTAACAATGGCTATAAACTCCAAAACGGTGCACTTTATTAAAATTTCACAAAGGTACTTTTCGATTTAGAATTAAATTTTACATAAGCTATGAAAAATGTTTGCAGATTTTCGAATGTTTTCGAAGCACTTTTCTATGGACAGGCTTCAAATTTGGATGGAGACTGTATTAAGAAACTAATGATGCAAAATGGCTTGTTTGGACATAAGGAATCGATGGACAAAACTTCAAACAAAAATTAGGATTTTTTATTGAGAAATTCTAAAAACTGCTCCCATGCGTTATCTAACCTAAAAATTCTTAATGATTAGGTTTCCCTTTGCACCCTTTCACAAGTCCACTTAAGTGTTAATTATACACTTTTTTTAATGCCAGATCTCAGACATTTTGATGAAAATGATGTCTAGATCAATCATACGACCCATCGTTGTATGCGTAATCAAAAGATCTTTTCAACGAGTCCAAATTATCACAAATTATTAGTACACTCAAAATCAAAAATATTTTTTTTCAATTTCATCCGTACTACATACTTCGCTACTTCAAATGTCCGCAAACACAATTAAAAACCATTTCTGATAACTTTTTTTTTTATTTTCATGCAAAAAAATAAATTGACAAGACAACATTTGTTTGGTTCTCTTGAAACGAGCTGTCAAGTAGGGCCTTTTCTGTCTAGAAGGGCCGAAAAGTTATTTTTTTTTAAATTGATTTTAAATCCATTTTAATCCTTTGCGGTCGTACAAAGGGTAATTGTACTCAGAAAAATAAGCTTTATCGTTGTAAACAATATAATCAGCAATTTAAGCTTCATTTTAGGACCCAATTCCAACGTATTCGAATTGAAAAGCACCTAAACGTATTCAAACTGATTTTATGGGAGATCTGTATTTTCTTAAAAATAAATCTGTATCATATCAAATTCGAAGTCATACAAGACATTTTTAAAATTTTAACAGCAGATTTAAGATTTTTAGTGATATTAAAGCATAATGCAATTATTAAATTATTGATTTTTTAAAGATAATCAATTTTAAAAAATCTGTATATACAGATTTTTGTGATTTTTTGATTTTTTGCAACGGAAAATCTGTAAAATACTGATTTATCTGTATATGCTGGCATGGCTGTTTCCGAGCACGTGGTTTCAAGCTTTTGACAGCTGTCAGTCGTTTCAATCAGCGAATTCGGAATCGCCTATTCGAAAGCAGTTCTATTCGAATTAGCGAATCTACGCTGTACCCTGGTAAGGCCAGTATGCAGCTTCAAGGGGTCAATAAATGGCTTTACGGAACGGAGAAGAGGGAGCGATTTCTTGGGACTTTTCTTCAACTGCTGTGGCTTGCTTTCGCTGCCGCTGAAATTTTAAATGGCCATCCCAACCCGCAACCCCGTTATGAGTAATCAGCGATTGTTGTGGTCGTATTTTGTAAATGTTGGTAACCAACTTCTGGTGCTAAATTATTTTCGATAGCAATAAAGTTCTGTTTCATCGTGCCGCCACGCCTGCGTTTCGGGCACATGAGTTCTAAAATGTTTGCAATCAAGACCAAGCTATTAGCAAAAATGTTGCACCGCCGTTGCAACACCCGACTGTTAAAACCTTTTAAGTTAGACAACAGTTTTAATAACAACTGTTCAACTTGCATGCTACCTGGGTGAATACCAAGCGTCGAACCGGTCCGCGCACACGCTAATCCGCGTCTCCGTCGAGTCAAGAGAGAGAGAGATAATAAGAGATAGATAGAGAGAAACACAGAGATGGGATGGGACTCACAGACGATCGCACCTCTACATTACACGTACTGGAACGACTGCTGCAGATAGTCGATCGACTCGGTGAAGCTGTCCACAAACTGCAGGTTGTTCGTTTTCGATATGTCTGTGAGGGTGTGGTCCTGCTGTTGCTGCTGCTGGGCTTGCTGCGGGTACATTCCCGGTTGCTGTTGCTGGTGCGGAAGACCGGCCGACGAGGGACCAGCCGCCGTGTGATGTACTGCGGCACCTCCTCCGGGGGGACCCGTCGCGTGATGGTGCGGAAGATGTGCATTGTACTGGTGCTGTTGCTGTTGCTGCAGCTGTTGTTGGTGTTGCGCTCCCTGGAACTGCTGCTGCTGCATGTGCGGCGGGTGGTGATGCGGACTGGGCGTTTGCTGCTGGCTGTGGTGGCCGTGTTGCATTTGCACGTGATGGTGAAGACCGGTGGCGGCGCCACCGGCATGGGGATGGTGCTGTTCTTGGAAATATTGCTGCTGGTGGTGAACGGCCTGCGGCGGCGGCTGCTGCTTGTGGTAGTTGTTCTTGGGTGCCATCTGTTGCTGCACGTGAGCTTGAGAGACCTGAGCGGCTTGTTGTTGTTGTTGATCCGTTGCCGCATGCTGGGCGTTTGGCGGAACAATGTCATACGTTTGCTCGTAGGTGCTGTTGTTGCCAATCAACTCCAGGTTCGACAGAATGTTGCCAATGTTGTTGTAGGAGCTTCCCGCAACGTTCGGGCTACTTCCGTCATCCTGTTGCTGCTGCTGCTGTTGCTGGTATTCCATCTTTACCATGTTGGAGTTCCAAATTTCCTGTTAAACACAACCAAGAGTCAACTCTATTCACAGGTCGCCTTTTAAAGCAATCTTACCTGGTAGCCCATAAACTCCTGATTGTTCATGCCCATCATTTGTGGCTGCTGCTGCTGCTGCGGGTGATGTTGCTGGGGCGGTTGTTGTTGAGGTTCTTGCTTTACTTGCTGTTGTTGAGCCTGCTGGTGATGAACGTGCTGCGGATAGGAAGCAAGCGTTAATCTACCGAATAAACTAATCAATTGCAAATCTCACCTCTTGCTTGATGTGTTGCGCGTGCATCTGCTGCTGATGTTGATGGTGGTGATGCGGAGATTGATGCTGTTGTGATGGTTGTTGTTGTCCTTGGATAAAGTTCCCGCCGGCAGCGCCGTTCGGATCCATCACCGGGTAGTACTTGTTGGCTTTCATCGTGGCAGCCACCGACTGCACGGACTGCCCGCCCGTCCCACTAGACGTGCCCATGCCGGGATCAATACTGTTGGGCAGCTCCATTCCTCGCCACTCGAACGAACTGTTCATGTGGCCGTAGCCGCCACCGCTTCCACCTCCCGTCCCGTGGCCATACTGACCGGCCGCGTTCGGGTCCATTCGGTATGTCATGGATTGGTCGCCGGCGGCAACCCGCCCGGCACCGGGAACCACTCCCGCGCCGTAGTGTAGTGCCGGGTTCTGCTGCACTGCAAAGTGCCCTTGCTGTTGCGGCTGTTGACCTTGCTGACCCATCACGTTGTTGTAGTGCATCCCGGCCGCCGCTCCGTACGGATCCCCATACGGAATCGTGTTCGGGTTGCTTCCGGCACCGGCACTGCTCGTGCTACTCGTCCGCGACGGAGGCACCAGCATCCCGGTGGGCGTCCTAGGTTCCATCTTCATCGCCATCGCCGCCGGACCCATTCCCATGCCCGTCGGAGTCGGAGTTCCCGGCTGCATCGATGCTGATTGCAGCGCCGCAGCCACTGGCGGCGGTTCCGGAAGCAGCTTTTCACTTGCCGCCTTGGCCGCCGCCGCGGCCTTCCCCTTGGCGCCACCCTTTTCGCCCGGTTCGGGCCCGATACTGTGGACCATCTTTTTGTGCTTGGCCAGGCTGGTGGGCGTCTTGAACGATTCCTTGCAGTCCTCGACCGGGCAGGGGAAGGCACCCTCCTCCTCATGGCATAGTTTATGGCGTTTTAGCGAGCGTTTCGCCGCGAACAGCTTGTTGCAAATGTTGCACTCGTACTTCTTTTCCTGAAAATAAACATTGTTAGGCGATTAGAACCGTCTCAAAAGAAAATAATCAAAAAGTTTTAGTTCAGCTCTAATTCAGCTTACTAACTTTCCTGTCCTTTAAACTCAAGATCTACAAACTAACATGGCGTGCGCCGTTGGTGGGCAATGACTGTTGCCTATTCGCAACTAATCTAGTTTTAGCAATCATGGTGTTTTATCTTTTCAGCGCATTCATACATACTGTTGATAAGGGGAACACCACTAGATCGTCGAAGCCTATGATCAGTAGTGCTGAAAGAATATTGCAGTCCTAATCAGCAACGGAGTGACAACCATGGGTGGTCTCTAATGCTCATGCTTTTTTGACGTTGAAAAACTTCACTGCACAAGACAGTTTATCCGTTGTAGATGTACTTCGTCATCAGCTCACTGAGAGCTTGGAATTGGTCTGACTTGTTCCGGTAGGCACAAAAGCGGGAAAAGCATCTCTCCAGAAAAAGTGTAAAAACTCAGTAAGAAAACATCACCGGTAACATCAGCTTGTTCCGGGTGAGAATCGCTCGCAGAAGTGGTTACTCTAGCGTACGAACCATCCCAGCCGGGAGGGAACGCTGTGTTGGCTGATGAGAACGTTCCGCAGCCATATGCTTTAACTTTCCCTTTCGGGTGGGTCTCACCGCCGTACTATACGCACTTGGGCGAGAAATTGCTGTTCCTGGAGCCGTGTCCAATTTTTTGACAGTAGTAGCATTGGGCTGCGTCGGTCGGATTCTTTGTGTAGAATCGCCACGTTACATTGAAGCCGTCCAGTGCGTTAATTCGTTTTTTAGGTCCAGGATTTTGACAGACCTACGAGCAAGTACAGAAAGAGCAAGCACCTTAATCTTCCGAGGCTTCACTCTGACACCCGCCAGGTGTCTCTCCAGGTCGGAGATCGGACGGTCTGTATATCCCTGAAGGACGATGTTTACTGAGATATGCGTTGCCATTTAACTCGGTTCTGAGATGCTTGGAAATCTCACACTTTCTATATCTTCCTCCACTTGGTTCAACCACCTTGCACGTTGCGCCCCCCCTCCACCGCGATCTAACTGGCTCTGAATTAAACACCAGCTTCACCGGATTGATCGTCTGGATAGGATGGCGCACATCCAGCGCCAAAGATCGTTCTAAGCACACGCCGTTCGAAAACTTCAAGTGCTTGCAGGTCCTCCTCGAGCATCGTCCACGTCTCGTGCCCGTAGAGAACGACATGGTACACTTTGTACGCCGGGAAAGGTGACCAAACCGTAGGGTCTTGTGGTGTCCACAGTAGACACGACTACCGGTGATGATGCGTCTCAGAATTTCCCTACTAAAGTTGTTGTCCGACGTCACCAAAGATCCGAGGTACACAAACTCCTCGATAACCTCGAACTCGTTTTGTCCTATGCGTTCTGTCCTATGCGAGCCCTATGGACTCGGTTCCTCCTGCTAGCAGATACTTCGTCTTCGTCTTCAATTCGGTGTACTTCCTAGCCACCTCCTCGAACGTCGGCATAGCAGATGAACTGGCTGGATCGGTTGATAATGGCCGGAGATACCATCGTCTTGTCGAAGTCCCTTGCGTGATTCGATCGTGTCGGACATCCAACCCGAAATCTTCACGCAGTACTATGCCCCGTCCATCGTTGATTTCACCATTCTGATTCCCGGGAAAGCTCATGTATGAGTTCCATAGCTCTTCGCGATCGACCGAGTCGTACGCAGCTTTGAAATCGATGAACAGGTGGTGCATCGGGATCTGTTACTCGCGACATTTTTGGAGGATTTTGCGTAGGCCGTCAGTTTATCCGGGCCTATATTGGTGAATTCCGCACCGATACCATTCTTACCAGCTGCTTTGTTGTTCCTTAGCTTTTTGATGGCATCCTTAACTTCCCTCATCGTGGGGGCTGGCTCGTCCCCGTCGTCCACCACACCGCTGACGTCGTTCCTGCCGTCACTCTGGTACTCCCTTTCTAGGCCGCCACTTCGCGATTCCTCCATCCTTATCCCGGCACATTTCGGCCCGCGGCATGAAGCCAGTCCGGGATTGTCTAAATTTCGTGTAGAACTTGCGCGTTTCGTTGGAGCGATACAGCTGTTCCAAGTGCTGGCACTCCAACTCTTCCAGGCGGCGGATGGGTTTGCTGTCTTCGCAACTGTTTGTACGACTCCTTGTTCCCACAGGTGTTTCTTCTCGTCCCAAATCGCCCGACATTCCTCGTCGAACCAGCCGTTTCATTGAACTCGGGCCACGTACCCGATGGCGCTCGATGCCGCTGCGTTGATGGCTGCTTCCATATGGCTCCATCAGGCTTCAAGAGAGACTTCGGCAAGTTCACCATCGTCTGGCAACGCACCTTCGAGTCCCCGTGCGTACTGGGTAGCGACCTCAGGACCCTTGAACCGCTCCAGATTATACCACTGCGGGCGACGGTACCGGATTTTGTTGACCTCAGACAGGCGTTGGCGCCACTTTGCCACCACCAGATAATGGTCCGAGTCGATGTCCGCGGTAGGTTCTGACGTCGATTATGCCGAGAGTGCCGACCATCGATGAGAACATGGTCGATTTGCGTCTCCGTGTCGTTTGGTGATCTCCAGATGTACTTGTAGAGGATGCTGTGTTGGAAGAAGGTACTACATATGGCCCTGTTTCGGGATGTAGCGAAATCTATGAGTCGTAGGCCGTTCTCGTTCGTCTGCTGGTGATTGCTAAACCTCCCAATAAGCGGTCTAAACTTCTCCTCCTGGCCAACTTGAGCGTTTAAGTCTTGAGCTATGTACTTCCTCGGAAAGAATGCGAATACTCCCGCGGACCTGCGAACACCCAATAACCTAGCAAAGCCGTACTCACCACTGTGTGCGAAATTTTGATATGTTCCTTGAGCGCTTCCTGCGAGAAAAAGGACGACGCACAGTGCTCACAGATGACGGACTTGTCCGTGACGGTCTGGTGTACCAGCTGGTGCTTGTCGTACTCGTGTTTCAATATGAAAACTTTCGAGCACTGTTCACACGCGTACCAGGTTTCTAAAAGTAAAGAGTCGAGCATTGGTTTAGTGTGTTTAAGGGGGTCTACAACCGCTCCCTTACCATTCTTATGACACTTGAGCATATGCTGATAAACTTTGAGATTAGAGTTGAATATTGCACTACAGAGGTCACACGCGACACAGTCGGTGTGGTGGTTCGTTTTCAGGATGTGACGATCTAGCTGAGCGCCGGTGGCAAACACCAGGTTGCACGTTTTGCAGTGCAATCGTTGCAGTTCTGTGGGAAGAAGAGGGAGCGTTAGTTTTGCGATAGTTTGATAAAATAGAGGTTTGACATACTCTTTCCAGTCGGTTCCTTGCCGTCCTTGGCGGAAAAGTGGTCCTGTATGTGAACCTGCAGCTGTTGACTGTTTAGGAAGTTGGTTTCGTCACAGTGCTCGCAAATGAGATTCGGATCCTGCGCAAACGAATTGGACTCAATGCTCTCAAAGTCACTGTTATTCGAGAAGCTTACCGGAAATACCCTCATTCCCGGAAGACCACCGCCCCCAGCTTGAGCACCGGCCATGAAGCCGCCTTTGCTGTGGGCATTGTCCATGTAGCCCTGGCTCATGTGCTCCATGGTCATCATTGACGGCGGGTGCTGCTGCTGATGTTGGTGTTGTTGATGGTGATGGTGGTGGTGGTGGGGCTGTTGCGAGGTTCCCGGCCCGTTGCCACCACCGAATTCGAGATTCTGCCATTCGAAGTGATCGCTTGAGCTTTGGCCACCGTAACCCATGGCGGTGGTGGCGGAGTGATCACTGAAGCCTGCCGTTGCACTGGAGTGGACGCCCATTCGCGGCCCTGCCGGACCCAGCATCTGAAGTCGCTGCTGGCCTTGGTCTACGATCGCAGTGACCGGAGCGGCCGCCGGAACCGGATCGACGTAGTCGTAGTTGAACGCGGACATGTTATCGCTAAAGTTGGTGCTGCTGTCGCCGATGGACTTGTCACTGCCGCCAATCACTGGTTTCTTGTTGATGGGGTTGCTTTTGCTGGCGCTGGAGTCACCGGTTCCGATCGGATCCAGCGGGACGAAATCTGTGCTCTGCTCGCTGATGCTCTTGATCACCTTCTGTATCCGCTTGGGCGGCGTCTCGATGTGGTGCGCCGTTTTCATGTGCCGCACCAGGTGAGATTGGTTCTTGTAGGCCTCTTTGCAGTTCTCCACCGTACAGGGGAAGGGTCGCTCTTCCGAGTGGCATAGCTTGTGGCGCTTGAGGGACCGCTTCGCCGCAAACAGCTTGTGGCAAATGTTGCACTCGAATTTTTCGTCCTGCAATAGAAAGAAAATCAGCTTGCTTTTTTCGTTCGCTTTTTTTCGTTTAGTGCAAAAACTTCGAATTCATAGAAGTTGTTACTGTAACAAAATTGAGTTTTCTTCTAAAAATGTTAGTTTGTATTTTCTCAGTAAATATCATCGAAATAATCTTTATGAAGGGATTAGTTTTTAAAAGGTATTGTTGAGGATTTCTTAAATTAATTTATTGCTACACTCAATTGATTTTTTGACATCTGCTTACCGGCTTTGAATTTTTAATTTGTTAATTTGTTAAGTTTTGAGTAATGATTTAACCTTGCTTTTTTGTTTATTTTATGCTGGACACATTCCATTTTTAACCCTGTGAATCATTGTAAAACTTTTCCCGAAGATAGAGATATTTGGATGTAACAAGAAGGATTTTTAGGGCTTATTCCTGTAGGCGTACTGTGCTCAAATCCTAAATATGAGCTTGATTGGACGTAACAGAAGCTAGATCTCTACCTTTGAATTTTAGATGGGGTTTAACCTGGGTGCTGAATAGTGGTTCGCAAAGCGACCTCAATTTAGAACTGTCAATGCGGAACCAATTTACTGTTTGCAAAATGCTACCAAGAAGTGGCAAGTATTGTGATCGATCTATAATTTATTTTGTTTTGTCATCACATGGAAAACAAAAAAAGCCTCTTTTGGTCTCCTATCGTTTAGTTTACTAAGAAAAAAAGTGCGAAGCACTTAATTTTTCAGCGAAAACTTTAATATTAGCCGATCCAAAAATTTTCAAAACAATTCACTTCAGCAGCAAAAAATTTGTCACGCTTGAGCTTGAACATAGCCTTCTACTTTGTTTATGTTTACAGCTGTAGTAGTGGGGAGCAGTGGAGAGCTTTCAAAAATCACGTTACGCATTCTGTCTTTTCAGCACCCAGGGTTTAACCTGTAGAAAGGCATTTTTTTTCAAAATTTTAACATTCTTGGGAAAAAAAGATCCAAACCTTCAAAAATGAAGCTCCAAAACTCAAAATTCGAAGTTCGAGAAATTCAAAAATTGAAAAGATTTTTGATATTAATTTTTTGTTTTATACAAAAAAATAAAATTCAGATTTGAAATATTAAAATCAATAATTTCGGAATGGAAAATTTTAAATATCTAAAACTCAACACTCCAAAAATTTCAAAAATCAAAAATTCAAAAAGTTCATGTAAAAAAAATCTAAAATTGAAAATTAAAAACAAGCAAGACAATAAAAATTTGATTTATCAAATGCTTAAATTCTTAAATTCTAAAGTTATTAAATTCATAACATCTTAAATTCTGAAATTTAAGTTACATTCTTAAATTCATTTTTTTTAAATTCGTAAACTCTTAAATTCTTAAAAGACCTAAATTCTGTAAAAAAATAACTGCAGAATTCTTAGGTGCTACGATTTTGTCATTATCGTAGATTACAGAAAGGATGATAACATTGGAGCATCCAAAGTCATATTTTAGGTTAGAGAAATTTTGAGAATAAAATAAAAATACTACAAATTTCGTGCTTCGATTTTTCTGAGTGACACTTTGGCGACAGTTATCGAATACGAACAGTAATTAAATTTTCATTTCCCTTGAGTTATGAATTCCATGATTTTTTTAAATTTGTTTAAATTTTTGATTTTTTTTAGTTTTTATATCTAGATTTCGAAATGTTTAAAATTCTATTTTTAATTTCTTTTTGCCAAAATTATTGTTATGGCTCTTCCCTCTGGTTTACTTCATCCTAGCAAAAATAATTTTGTCCATATTATTTTCGGCGTTTCAAGATTCTGCGTTCTGAGATTCGGCCTCATGAGGCTATTCTGGATTAGAATTTGTTTTTATTGAATGCAAAATTATTTAAACGTTTGTTATTTTTTGCATTCCATTCGACGGAGCCGCTGAACATAAAACGAGTTTAATTTATGTTCTCAAATACTCTCTTTTTTCATTAAAAAGAAATTATTATGAAATTCTCTTGTTTGTTTGTCGCGAAATTATTTTTCTTATTATGGCGCGGATTGGTTTTTGAGACGGCGCGGATTTTTTTTCGACTTCTCCGTAACAACCCTGCTGAGCTGTTATCTGCGACCAATAGTGGCGCTGGCCATGTTACAACATAGATCCCAAGGTTAGGAGGAATGTTAGTACATTTCTGCTAGTAGGCAGCTTCAATTCGATCTCTAAACATTAATTTTGTGCGTTTTAACCTTCCACATACGGCAGTGTCATTATGCATATAGGAATAGGTTACCGGTGGCCGCTAAGGAACACTTCAGGAATAGAAGAAACCTTAACATGCGACATATCAAACTTAATGAAACTGAAGGACTAGAAACATTTCATTAAATTCCGTTGTTTTCTGACTCAACTTGTCCACTCCGGAAACCGGTCACCGATGGCCGCTGGTGATTATTTCCAGAATAAGAAAGAAACCTATAATAACTTACCCCAATGTGCGCCACCTTGATGTGCTCCCGCAGCGAGGCCATCGAGAGGTACGACGCGCTGCACTGCTCGCACGGGTAGCTCTTTTCGCTGATGTTGGTGTGCAGCAGCAGGTGCCGGTCGAGATTCGCTTTCTGGTTGAACACCTTCGAGCAGTGCTCGCACGTGAAACGTTTTTCTGCAAAGAAGCACAATTTTAAGTATTTCTGCGTTTTAAAAAAAGAAGCTACTACTCACCATTTTTGTGGGTCCTCGCCACGTGCTGGTGCAGCTTGATGTTGGACGAAAAGACGGCCCCGCACGTCTCGCAGATCACCCCCTCGGCCTGGTGGCCCGTCTTCTGGACGTGCTTCTCCAGATACTTCTGGTTGTTGAAGACGATCCCGCACGAGCGGCAGCTGTACTTGTACGTTTCTGAAAAGAGATTCTCGTTAGCTCATTTCCGGCCCAGTTTACAGTTTCACAACATACTTTTACTGTTTTGCTCCTGCATTTTCATCTTGTTGATAAAGTGTCCCTGCACGTGGACCTGGTACTGTTGGTTGCGCGAGAAGGTTTCGCCGCAGTGCTCGCAGATGTGGGGCCGATTTTTGTGGTGTATTTTGTTGTGCTCAATGATTTCCTGTTTGGGAAGAAGTTTCAATTTTACAGAAAAATAAACTTAATTTAATGAGCGTTTCTCTCTCTCTTACTTCAATAGGTGGAAGTTGGATAAACCTTCAGATTAGTTTCAAGAGGTTCAAGGAAAGATTATTTTTTCACAAATTCATTTAAAAATCAATTATACAATTTTTGGTCGCACAAAGTTACATTGCGCTTAGGAAAATATGCTTTATCGTTATACAATACACAACTTAAATTTAAGACCCAAATACACTCAACCCCCGGTGGTGGTCACTTTTTCGTTTGACACTTTTTTAGTTTGTACCCCGTTGTTGGATGGTCAAAGTTAAACTTAAAAGTGACGAACTGTCACTTTTTACACGGCGCTCATGCACACTATCAAAACAAACGTTTGGTAGTGTGTGTGAACTCCGTTTAAAAGGGGTGTCAAACTAAAAAGTGACCCCGTTCGTTTGACAACAGTCGCTGTCAAACCATCGGGGTTTATGAATTTAAGTATTAAAGAATTAAAGAATTTAAGAATTTATAAGTTTTTGTTCTATTGATTGTCAATTTCTGGAATTTTTTTTGGAAAAGGTCCAATAAACCAAATTTTCAGTTTTTGCTTTTAGGGTGTTTTTTAATACCCCTGACTCAAGGCGGTTTCAAAAACACCCAAAAAGCAAAAACTGGAATTTTGGTTAATTGGACCTTTTCAAAAAAAAAAAAAACTCCTGATTTATCTTTGAATTTTGAATTTTTAGAGTTTTATTTTTTTCTAATTTAGATTTTTTTTGGATATAAAAAAACTGATTTTTTCTAATTTTTGGATTATACAACTATAAAAATCAAAAACGTTTTTAAATTCAGAATTTCTGAAACTTTGTATTTTGAATGCTGGAGCTTTCATTTTCGAATATTTTTATCTTTTTATTTTTTCCCCAAACATGTTTAAATTTAGAAAAAAATCTTTCTGCGGGGTAAATCAAAGGCAGAAACCCAGGTTCTGTTCAAAAATCATCTCTTCTTGAGGATAAACAAAATCGTGAACAATCGCCTTAACCCCCCCTCCCAAAGTGCCCGCGTGGTTTATGGATGGTCCCTTATGCTAAAGACATTGCGAGAGACCTAGAGACGATGGAAAGGGCTTACACCGACTTGAAGACGCAAGCTATGACGAATTGGGCTGGCCATTCATACGAAAAAAAAGTTACTTAATCCACCTTTAGGTGGTTGGTGCCTTCCTTAAAATTTATAGAGTGATTCCAACCCCCCGAAAGTGTTCACATGGTTTATGGATTGCCCCTAACATAATCGCAGCACCAAAGAGGTCTTAATTAAAATAAGTGATGAGTAAAAAAACACAGACTGCCTACAGACTTTTTGACAAGATTGTACAATGTACATACTACGCCGTGGGGAAATAGATTGAGGTTATGTAAATTCAGAGCATTTTTTAAACTGAAAATTCTTAATCCACAAGAAAGGTAATTTCAAACCCATTCTTAAAATATATAATATGGCAGGTTTCCATGCAAAAACCACCTTTTTTTGCAAATTGTGAAATTTATATGCAGCAGTTTTTTAAGCATAACTTTTGATGTGCTTTACTAAATCTTATAAATTTCAATAAGGACTATTGGGACCCCAAGACGAATCGAATGAGGTCAATACGTACAAAATCGGCTCAGTCAGTGACGAGATATTCCAGTGACATTGATTCGGTACACATGTCTACATACAGCCAAACACACAGACATTTGCTCGGCTGGTGATTCTGAGTCGATATGTATAAATTACGGTAGGTCTAGGAGGTCTAATTCAAAAGTTCATTTTTCGAGTGATTTTATAGCCTTTCCTCAGTAAAGTGAGGAAGGCAAAAACCTTTTTAAACCACCGCAGTGATTGATGCCTTCCTCACAAAATCAATTGCATAAGCTTCTTGTTTGTAATGGATTACGGCTGAATGCTGTCCGCAAGAGGTCGTCCAAAAGGTGATTTACAACATCCGAGTAGAAACTGTTGAGGTTATTTGAAAATCAACCCTTTTTTACATCCGCCAAAATTGTTTGTTTGTTTATTTAACTAACCTAATTAAACCCTAGCGCAGCCAATCTTTTGAAGGGATCCTGGCCTTAGGTTAGATTACGCACCATTATGCATTGCATTGAAACATCATAAACGCTAACTCGGCCAAGCCCACTTCGTAAAGTTTACCGCAGAGATGATTCGTTGAAGTGGGTTGAGTTTGAGCACGGAGTGAAGATCTTTAAAACCTTAGCAGTCCGAAGAGATGTCAGCCGTTCACGCGTGATCTGCGACGCTTTGACTTTTAAATTGCAGTGCCACTCCGTTCTTGCTTGTTCCTATCCGCCGATAGAACTATGTTATACAAAGCGCGTTGACTGGACTACAGTACAGTAGCTTCTCTGTTTGATTTTAAAATGTCTCACGAGTCATGTCATCAAAAATAAGTTTGTATTGTTTTTAGGCAATAATTTGTGTTCATGTACTATGTTTTAAGCACAGCGAATGACCAAGAACGTTGAGGCTGCCAGAAATAAATTAACTAACATCAACAACAACTGTACTGAATGAGAAATGGACTTAAAACGTTATCAAAATACATCTAGGAATATCGAATCTGCCTGATCCAATAAGTCACAGGTAATTGCGCAATTTTGTCGCACACTTGAACAAATTAAGAGTTGACGATGTGTCACAGTCTCGAAATCATCTAAATATAAATCAAATGTCGGCAATGTTAAAGCTTTAGCAAATAATTTGCACTTTTTAAATATTCAATCAAGAAAATGTTTACTTCAATGAACAGGTAATTTAAATTAAGTGTTAATTTTTCAAACAAACAAATGAAGGAGCTTTAAAAAAAACTTACCAATGAAGTAGCGCCTCGTTGCTTTCCACAGTCCGGACAGAATCCCGGATGGTGGCTGAAGTGAATAACCAAGGATTTTCGTTTCCGGTAGCTGAAAAAGAGCAATCGAAACCCCCAATTAGCAATCCGCTTCCAATCAAGCAACGATGCAACGCCCTACCTCTTGTCGCACAGCAAACACTGGTAAACCTGTTCTTTGCTTCGCTCCCCCGACACCAAGTTCGAATCGTTCGTGTCCAGCGTGTTGGTGTCGGACGAAAGCATCAGCGTGTTGTTGGTGGACGATTCTTCCGAGTAGATTTCGTTGGAAATCGAATCGTCATCGTCGTCGTCGTCATCGTCCTCGTCCTTCAGCAGTTCCAGGTCCATGTCGTCCTTGAGCTCCTCGAAGCAGGGATCGTCCACGGCCAGCGAGTACGGCGCGTCAAAGTCAAAGTCTTCCTTCTTGATGTAGGCCGCCGGCGGAGAGTGGGACGATCCGCCGCTGTAGCAAATCGCCGGCATCGATGGTCGTGTCCGGGACCGGCCACCCCCACCTGGGCGGTTCTCCTTGAAGATCTTCCACGTCGGGAAAACGTTCTGCTCGAACATGTTGAACAGCAGCTTAAAGTTACGCGATGCGATCAATCGCACCAGCGAACGGTTCAGCTGGACACTTCCGAAGCAGGTGATGGTTCCAAGGCGGTTGCGTGGTTTGATGTTGACCGCTCCGGACAGCGGGATTCCGTCGAAAAGACCACCACGTAGCAGCTTCCCCTTGAGGTCGTACGCGGACAGCGACCGAAGCGGACGGGAGCCACCATGGCGGAAGAGCAGAATTCCATCACTGCCGGACGCCCCGGCGAGGTTGTTCCGCACACTGGTTCGCAGTTCACATGCCACTGCCGACGACGAGGACGATGTCCCGGCCGCACTACGGCACTTTAACAGATTCGCAATAATCACATTCTGGATGTTGCTCAACTCTTTGAGTATTGACGGCTTATAAATTCGCTCCTGCTGGTTGTCGTTGTACAAGAATTTCACGTACAACTTAATGGCCGAGATGAGAAACAGTAAAGCCTGGTATTTATCGTCCGATTGTAGACACTTTAACGTTTTGATCAGGGATTTGACCTGCAGATGCCATTGTCCCCCGACGGCAAGCATTTTGGCAGTTCCAGTGGCCAGTTCCGAAGCGTAGCAAAGCCATGAAATAAGAAGAAGACAAGAGAGGAAAAAGTGGGTAAATCAGGCCTCGATTGGTGTGCTGTGGGTGATGCATTCCAGCGCTCAAATGGCCACCCGCGAACACTTACCTGTATCTGGAACAAGTGCGCCTGGGAGTTGTGCTGCATTTTCACCTCCTCGAAGGCCGGAAAGCACCTGGAAATTCAGAATTTCATCCGATTGTTTACGAAAAATCTCCCTATTGACATATTGTTTTTCACAGTTTTTGACATCAACGATTAAAAAAAGCTTGCACCACTACCAAAGCATTTTGGGGAACGTTCTTCAATTACGTAACGTAGTTTGTGTGAGAATTTTGATTACTGTGTTACGTTCACGTTACGTTTCATATAAAAATCACATGTTAAACGCGTTACGAGAGGGGCGGGGGTTTGATTATCACAAATTGGCGTTACGTAATAAAGGAACGGTCACCAGTTTGACAAAAACGTCAGAGTGCACGATTAAGCAAAATGATGCGTTTTTGGATTGTTTCCAGTATGAATTTGCTCAAATTCAAATTACCCCAAAATGGGTACACTGAAAACTAACGCCGTAATTTCTCGATCAGGCTTTCTAGTCGACAAGTTCTAACACATTAACCTCTGGGTTCGTTCAAAGGCGGTGGAGGGAGTGGAGGAAAGGGGACCGGGGTTTGTGACAGCCCATGAAAGGTATCCAGCTTTTTAAGCGAAACTGGCGTTCGAATGGTGAACGCCCGAAATGTCAAAATCACGCAGTGCCATGGCATGACAGCCGCATTTTTTCTAATATTGGTGCTACTGCGCGATTTTGACATTTCGGACGTTCAAGATTCGAACGCCATCTTCGCTTAAAAACCTGGATAGGAAAAGTGCGTGTCAGGGGAGAGGGGGTCTGAAATCCCGCAAATTTTAGAGCGTAATATTTTAACAACCTCCTCTGTGTAAGTGCCACAGAAGTTGGTGTGTTTACATCAGATCTGATTTCGAAAGTTTTTTTTTTGTCAGACGATTTATGACTGGTTTTTAAAAGCCTACCGCCCGAGCTCGATTTTTGTTTGCAGCAGGGCCTCTGTAACGAGGAGTTCGTAATTTGTGAGTTAAATTATTTTTTTTTGGGCCTGGAAAGCCTTATAGGGCTTTCTGATGCAAACAAACGTCCAGCTGTCATGTAAACATACTTTGAATGTGTTGGTAAATTTCTGACTAGAAAGCCTTATAGAGCTATCTAAGCCCAATCTCACACACACACTAGCACACAATTTGTTTTGCTGGCTGGTACAAAATTTAACCTCACTTTTTTGTGTACGTACACGCAATACATGCGCACGTAGATAACTCTATAGAGTACGGCCAGCATCCATTTTTGCGTTACGTTGGATATAGGCTAGGAATAGGGATGGCCCTAATGAAATGTTCAATGTTAAAAATTATCTTTTTGCATCACGTAATAAAAGAACGCTTCCAGACGCCTTTTTCACACACCCACAGCCCCCTTCCTCTGAAATGTGAAATTTTTGGAAGACATATGGGAGAGAGGGAAAGATAAGAAAAGAAGAACCATAATTCAGGGTACACTTCTGTGCTACGTAATTTGTGAATTGCGTGGTTTCCGTTTTGTCGGTTTACACAATCTGTGTAAAGTACCCAATTTTGGTTTAAATTTTTTGAGTGTTTCCAACGAGCGTGTAGCGTTTTGTTTGGGGATTGCTGACAGATCAAACAAAAACATCAATTTGTGCCCTAACCAAACTGACGCGGCAAAGTACGAAGGATTTTTTAAGGAAATCATCCAAAGTTTGTAAATTCTAAACGTTTTGAGGTTTCTAAGCTTAAAGCAGGGAAATGGTAAGAAAACTACTTATATTTAAACGGATTACATTAGTTAAATCTTGCAATTTCAGCTTTTCTATTCATTCTTCAAATCGTTGGTCGGGAAGGACGTGGTCGTGGAGCTGAAAAATGACCTGAGGTAAAAGCATTTTGTGAATTTTACCCCATTTCAGTAAAAATACAAACCAAATCGTTGCAGCATCTGTGGTACGTTGCATTCAGTGGATCAGTACCTCAATATCAAACTGACGGACATCAGCGTAACCGACCCGGAAAAGTACCCGCACATGCTGTCGGTAAAGAATTGCTTCATCCGAGGGTCGGTCGTTCGGTACGTGCAGCTTCCTGGCGATGAAGTGGACACGCAGCTGCTGCAGGATGCCGCTAGAAAGGAGGCCGTCACCAGTGTTCGATAAGCGTATTTTGTTTCAATCATATTGCTTAGATATTTTCCTACAATAAACTGTGTACTCAATTAAAGTGTTTACCTAATTTTGGTCCATAATCACATTGAATTCCACCTCAAACGTACACAGCACTCGAAATCATCATTAAATGACTTTTTTTTGATAAGGTCCTATAAGCAAATGTAAACATTGAGTGTATCCCTTTCACACCTTATGTCAAAGTCCATCGGAGTAAGCGGGATACACTCAATGTTTACATTTGTTTATAGGACCTTATCAAAAAAAAGTCAAGATTTTAAGATTAAGTTCAAATTTTGTGAGGCTGTTGATACCATCAGAATAAGCAAGAATCTCGATTTTCGCACAAATTGGATTACCTCCTACTTTATGACACCACCCCATAATTTCGCTTTTTTCGCAAAAAATGTCAAAAACCTCAATTTTTAATAATTCGACGGTAACATTTCAAAAGGCATCATGTACATTTTAACACTTTCTGGGTTATTGCATATTCTGAATGTACTCCTAATAAGCTACCTCTCCACCAAAAATGAGCAAAAGTAACATAAACAAAATCTCTGCCATCAGCAGTCCCTGTTTATATAGCCCTGTCAACCTGTCAAACAAAAGACAACATGAACCTCGTGACGAAAAAAAAGCATCATGAACAAAGCGCCATGTACATTCGGCGAAGAAAAACGAATCATAACAAAGCGCCCCCCTCAATGACAGCAGGGTGATATCGACGTTGGTGATTTCAAAAGGAGTTATGTTTGTTTTACTCAAATAAAATTACGGAAATGATGTTTTATTGAATTTGGATGATAAATTATCAATAAAAGCAACGTTTTTCATCGTTTGTTATTATTAAAACATCTTATTTTGCTTTTATATTAAAATGGGAATTGAAAATGGATGCTCAACATTCAAATGCGTTTCCCTCAAAACGCATGGTTTGTACATGATGCTTTTTGAAATGTTGGCGTCGAATTACGTAATATTTATTTAGGGCAGGGGTGACCAAAGTATGGCCCGCGGGCCAGATTTTTTGTGGCCCGCGGACCCATTTTGAATGATCATGTAGAATGACCCTTTGGTTTAGTGGACATTTTTAGTTTTAGTTGAATAATATGAAACCAATGATTTATCCATACTTTGTTCCTGAATATACGAAACAGATAATTTGTAGAAAAATCTAACTTATTGAAACACACCTGATTGAAGACAGTAAATTTTATCAACAACTTCTTCAAACATTTGTGGAAATGACAATGAGTAATGAAACGTTTTTTACTTAAGTGAAAAACTGTAAAGGCAGCAAAAATATTGGTGTTCCATAGGTATTAATTGAAAAGTCATGACGCAACATTTTTATAGGGAAACGCAAATGTCTTCAGTGTCAACCTCATCTGATCTGTTGGTTGAGGCATACAAATTGCAATATTTATGTTTTTTTGTATCTTTTATTTAAAAAATTAACCAATTGAATGATACTGTTGGAAATATTCATTTTTTTTGCTCTCTAATATTGACAAAAATGTCCAACAAATACCTACAATTTAATTTGTTTTTATAGTTTATATAACTTTATATTTTATTAAATACACATTTTTTAACATTTGGCCCGCAAGCTTATGTGAGCTTTAAATTTGGCCCGCCACTCAAAAACTTTGAGCACCCCTGATTTAGGGTCCCTACTGGACACGGGGAAAAGGGACCATTCATAAACCACGTGGACACTTTTTTGAAAATCTCAATCTGAATTGGTTACTTATTACCAGTGATGTATTAACTAAAAATACTAAAACTCAAGATGTATTATGAACCAAAATGTTACTTGTCCTTTATCGAATAGGTTGAAAAACTAACGATTGAAGAATAAACAAAGGAATCAATGAGCAGCTCAAACCTTCATCATCCTTCGCCGCGACAGAAGC